>NW_026712001.1:1034058-1387777 GCF_026419965.1 Kogia breviceps
TTTAGAAAGCTTTCCCGATCCCACGGTGTAGCATCCGCTGGGTTTCCAGTGAGTGCTTTCGCTGTCGGAAGATTGCGTTGAACCTGGAGAGTTGGGAGCCATGGAATGGGGAGCACGCAGGATTCCTTTCAAGGGTCTGCATTTGCTTTCCCAACCTCACCAATCGTCTCAGCCCCAAGAGTGTCCAGCCTTATGTCTTCTGCCGCTGGGGCTGTAGATGTGGTCAATCCTGGTTGCATGCCAGTCCCTGAACGCATTTTGGAAGAATTTCTCTCTGTTTTGCCCTGCTTGTTTCTTCTTTGTGTTGGAAATGTATCCTCAGAATGGGTCTGAGCTGATTTTCCCTGCTGGTTTTAGGCCGCTTTACACACACTTGATGCACTTACACAGAGATATCAAGACTTAGCTTTTAAGATGCTTACTAGTCGGATAGATACTTGTGCGATGAACAGGGTCTGGTGAGTCCAGTTGATTGAGCAAGGAGTAGGTCGTGTCCATTCCATATTCGGTTTTCGGAAGGGTATCTGTGCTCATTTCAAACTCGAGTTTTATGCGTCACCGCACCTCACCTTTCCCCTGAAGCAGGCATAAGTGTGTTTTCTAAAAGCGTGACTCTGTTCTGTTTGGGGATTCCGTTCATGGGGAGCGATTTTTACATTCCCTCGATAAGTGATATCATAAGTTTCTTTTTTTGTGGGACTTATTTCACTGAGGATGATCGTACCTAAATCCACTCAGGATGCTGCTACCAGCCTCATGACGTGGATTTCATGGCTGAGTGACACTCCATTGGACCTACGTAGCACCACTTGTCCACTTGTCCACTTGTCTTTGTCCACTTGTCCACTCGTCTTTGTCCACTTGGCTCTTTCCTGGGATATGAAACGTGTACCGGAGTGGAGGTTCTTGTCAAGACAGCAGCCCTCAACTTTGGGGTCCCTGTGTCTGGTTGATTTTTTGATTTTCCCAAGGTCAACGCCCATGTGTGGAAGTGCCCTATGCTCTGTGGTTCTGTGTTTTACATGGTTTGGGAAAGAGGATACACTTGTGAAGATTGGCTGTTGGCCATTGACATCCCGCCCATCAGCTTAACAAGGCTCCCTTGACTCCGTGGGCTGTCCTGCCTTTCTGGTTTTTAGACTTTTTTCGCCTGGCCCTTTTGCCCCGGGGGGGGGGGGGCGAGAGATTTCTTTGTAGTGCTGATTTGCTCTCCCAGGTTGCTTGGTTGGCCAAAAAGGGCGTATGCGTTTTTTCCTGAATATATTCAGGAAAAAACGCATACGCCCTTTTTGGCCAACCGCATCATTGTCCACGTTCTGGCGCTTTTCATGTGCTATCGGGGCCATTCCGATGTACCCGTTGACATCCGTTTCCTGCAGTTCTGCCTTGCGTTCAGCGCCTCTTCGTAGCCTGACCTCAATATATTTTGGGGCGATAGTTATCGTTTAGAACTCTGCAGGTTTGGGAAGTGCAGGGCCCCTGAGCTCCATTTCCCAAGTCGCTTTTTTGTGAGTGGGACGCAACACGGCTGGATGGCTTCACGCCCTATTGTCGATCCGCGGTGGCAGGCTGAACCGCTGGTGAATTCTTCTTCGTGATGGGAAATGAGAGTGAAATGTGCCCGACCAAACACCTCCAGCGAGTCTCTCATTGGTTCCCCCTCTTGCAGTTCATCCTGCGGACAAATTGCAGACGGTACGAAAGAGGCATGGAAAGGCGCCGAGTCTCCAAGTGGGGAGATTGTTAGTAAGGGGGCCTGAATGGAGAACACGAGCACCAGGAGAGGAAAACTGAGGTGAGTTTCAGAAAGCTTTCCCGATCCCACGGTGTAGCATCCGCTGGGTTTCCAATGAGTGCTTTCGCTGTCGGAAGATTGCGTTGAACCTGGAGAGTTGGGAGCCATGGAATGGGGAGCACGCAGGATTCCTTTCAAGGGTCTGCATTTGCTTTCCCAACCTCACCAATCGTCTCAGCCCCAAGAGTGTCCAGCCTTATGTCTTCTGCCGCTGGGGCTGTAGATGTGGTCAATCCTGGTTGCATGCCAGTCCCTGAACGCATTTTGGAAGAATTTCTCTCTGTTTTGCCCTGCTTGTTTCTTCTTTGTGTTGGAAATGTATCCTCAGAATGGGTCTGAGCTGATTTTCCCTGCTGGTTTTAGGCCGCTTTACACACACTTGATGCACTTACACAGAGATATCAAGACTTAGCTTTTAAGATGCTTACTAGTCGGATAGATACTTGTGCGATGAACAGGGTCTGGTGAGTCCAGTTGATTGAGCAAGGAGTAGGTCGTGTCCATTCCATATTCGGTTTTCGGAAGGGTATCTGTGCTCATTTCAAACTCGAGTTTTATGCGTCACCGCACCTCACCTTTCCCCTGAAGCAGGCATAAGTGTGTTTTCTAAAAGCGTGACTCTGTTCTGTTTGGGGATTCCGTTCATGGGGAGCGATTTTTACATTCCCTCGATAAGTGATATCATAAGTTTCTTTTTTTGTGGGACTTATTTCACTGAGGATGATCGTACCTAAATCCACTCAGGATGCTGCTACCAGCCTCATGACGTGGATTTCATGGCTGAGTGACACTCCATTGGACCTACGTAGCACCACTTGTCCACTTGTCCACTTGTCTTTGTCCACTTGTCCACTCGTCTTTGTCCACTTGGCTCTTTCCTGGGATATGAAACGTGTACCGGAGTGGAGGTTCTTGTCAAGACAGCAGCCCTCAACTTTGGGGTCCCTGTGTCTGGTTGATTTTTTCATTTTCCCAAGGTCAACGCCCATGTGTGGAAGTGCCCTATGCTCTGTGGTTCTGTGTTTTACATGGTTTGGGAAAGAGGATACACTTGTGAAGATTGGCTGTTGGCCATTGACATCCCGCCCATCAGCTTAACAAGGCTCCCTTGACTCCGTGGGCTGTCCTGCCTTTCTGGTTTTTAGACTTTTTTCGCCTGGCCCTTTTGCCCCGGGGGGGGGGGCGAGAGATTTCTTTGTAGTGCTGATTTGCTCTCCCAGGTTGCTTGGTTGGCCAAAAAGGGCGTATGCGTTTTTTCCTGAATATATTCAGGAAAAAACGCATACGCCCTTTTTGGCCAACCGCATCATTGTCCACGTTCTGGCGCTTTTCATGTGCTATCGGGGCCATTCCGATGTACCCGTTGACATCCGTTTCCTGCAGTTCTGCCTTGCGTTCAGCGCCTCTTCGTAGCCTGACCTCAATATATTTTGGGGCGATAGTTATCGTTTAGAACTCTGCAGGTTTGGGAAGTGCAGGGCCCCTGAGCTCCATTTCCCAAGTCGCTTTTTTGTGAGTGGGACGCAACACGGCTGGATGGCTTCACGCCCTATTGTCGATCCGCGGTGGCAGGCTGAACCGCTGGTGAATTCTTCTTCGTGATGGGAAATGAGAGTGACATGTGCCCGACCAAACACCTCCAGCGAGTCTCTCATTGGTTCCCCCTCTTGCAGTTCATCCTGCGGACAAATTGCAGATGGTACGAAAGAGGCATGGAAAGGCGCCGAGTCTCCAAGTGGGGAGATTGTTAGTAAGGGGGCCTGAATGGAGAGCACGAGCACCAGGAGAGGAAAACTGAGGTGAGTTTCAGAAAGCTTTCCCGATCCCACGGTGTAGCATCCGCTGGGTTTCCAGTGAGTGCTTTTGCTGCCGGAAGATTGCGTTGAACCTGGAGAGTTGGGAGCCATGGAATGGGGAGCACGCAGGATTCCTTTCAAGGGTCTGCATTTGCTTTCCCAACCTCACCAATCGTCTCAGCCCCAAGAGTGTCCAGCCTTATGTCTTCTGCCGCTGGGGCTGTAGATGTGGTCAATCCTGGTTGCATGCCAGTCCCTGAACGCATTTTGGAAGAATTTCTCTCTGTTTTGCCCTGCTTGTTTCTTCTTTGTGTTGGAAATGTATCCTCAGAATGGGTCTGAGCTGATTTTCCCTGCTGGTTTTAGGCCGCTTTACACACACTTGATGCACTTACACAGAGATATCAAGACTTAGCTTTTAAGATGCTTACTAGTCGGATAGATACTTGTGCGATGAACAGGGTCTGGTGAGTCCAGTTGATTGAGCAAGGAGTAGGTCGTGTCCATTCCATATTCGGTTTTCGGAAGGGTATCTGTGCTCATTTCAAACTCGAGTTTTATGCGTCACCGCACCTCACCTTTCCCCTGAAGCAGGCATAAGTGTGTTTTCTAAAAGCGTGACTCTGTTCTGTTTGGGGATTCCGTTCATGGGGAGCGATTTTTACATTCCCTCGATAAGTGATATCATAAGTTTCTTTTTTTGTGGGACTTATTTCACTGAGGATGATCGTACCTAAATCCACTCAGGATGCTGCTACCAGCCTCATGACGTGGATTTCATGGCTGAGTGACACTCCATTGGACCTACGTAGCACCACTTGTCCACTTGTCCACTTGTCTTTGTCCACTTGTCCACTCGTCTTTGTCCACTTGGCTCTTTCCTGGGATATGAAACGTGTACCGGAGTGGAGGTTCTTGTCAAGACAGCAGCCCTCAACTTTGGGGTCCCTGTGTCTGGTTGATTTTTTCATTTTCCCAAGGTCAACGCCCATGTGTGGAAGTGCCCTATGCTCTGTGGTTCTGTGTTTTACATGGTTTGGGAAAGAGGATACACTTGTGAAGATTGGCTGTTGGCCATTGACATCCCGCCCATCAGCTTAACAAGGCTCCCTTGACTCCGTGGGCTGTCCTGCCTTTCTGGTTTTTAGACTTTTTTCGCCTGGCCCTTTTGCCCCGGGGGGGGGGGGCGAGAGATTTCTTTGTAGGGCTGATTTGCTCTCCCAGGTTGCTTGGTTGGCCAAAAAGGGCGTATGCGTTTTTTCCTGAATATATTCAGGAAAAAACGCATACGCCCTTTTTGGCCAACCGCATCATTGTCCACGTTCTGGCGCTTTTCATGTGCTATCGGGGCCATTCCGATGTACGCGTTGACATCCGTTTCCTGCAGTTCTGCCTTGCGTTCAGCGCCTCTTCGTAGCCTGACCTCAATATATTTTGGGGCGATAGTTATCGTTTAGAACTCTGCAGGTTTGGGAAGTGCAGGGCCCCTGAGCTCCATTTCCCAAGTCGCTTTTTTGTGAGTGGGACGCAACACGGCTGGATGGCTTCACGCCCTATTGTCGATCCGCGGTGGCAGGCTGAACCGCTGGTGAATTCTTCTTCGTGATGGGAAATGAGAGTGACATGTGCCCGACCAAACACCTCCAGCGAGTCTCTCATTGGTTCCCCCTCTTGCAGTTCATCCTGCGGACAAATTGCAGACGGTACGAAAGAGGCATGGAAAGGCGCCGAGTCTCCAAGTGGGGAGATTGTTAGTAAGGGGGCCTGAATGGAGAACACGAGCACCAGGAGAGGAAAACTGAGGTGAGTTTCAGAAAGCTTTCCCGATCCCACGGTGTAGCATCCGCTGGGTTTCCAATGAGTGCTTTCGCTGTCGGAAGATTGCGTTGAACCTGGAGAGTTGGGAGCCATGGAATGGGGAGCACGCAGGATTCCTTTCAAGGGTCTGCATTTGCTTTCCCAACCTCACCAATCGTCTCAGCCCCAAGAGTGTCCAGCCTTATGTCTTCTGCCGCTGGGGCTGTAGATGTGGTCAATCCTGGTTGCATGCCAGTCCCTGAACGCATTTTGGAAGAATTTCTCTCTGTTTTGCCCTGCTTGTTTCTTCTTTGTGTTGGAAATGTATCCTCAGAATGGGTCTGAGCTGATTTTCCCTGCTGGTTTTAGGCCGCTTTACACACACTTGATGCACTTACACAGAGATATCAAGACTTAGCTTTTAAGATGCTTACTAGTCGGATAGATACTTGTGCGATGAACAGGGTCTGGTGAGTCCAGTTGATTGAGCAAGGAGTAGGTCGTGTCCATTCCATATTCGGTTTTCGGAAGGGTATCTGTGCTCATTTCAAACTCGAGTTTTATGCGTCACCGCACCTCACCTTTCCCCTGAAGCAGGCATAAGTGTGTTTTCTAAAAGCGTGACTCTGTTCTGTTTGGGGATTCCGTTCATGGGGAGCGATTTTTACATTCCCTCGATAAGTGATATCATAAGTTTCTATTTTTGTGGGACTTATTTCACTGAGGATGATCGTACCTAAATCCACTCAGGATGCTGCTACCAGCCTCATGACGTGGATTTCATGGCTGAGTGACACTCCATTGGACCTACGTAGCACCACTTGTCCACTTGTCCACTTGTCTTTGTCCACTTGTCCACTCGTCTTTGTCCACTTGGCTCTTTCCTGGGATATGAAACGTGTACCGGAGTGGAGGTTCTTGTCAAGACAGCAGCCCTCAACTTTGGGGTCCCTGTGTCTGGTTGATTTTTTCATTTTCCCAAGGTCAACGCCCATGTGTGGAAGTGCCCTATGCTCTGTGGTTCTGTGTTTTACATGGTTTGGGAAAGAGGATACACTTGTGAAGATTGGCTGTTGGCCATTGACATCCCGCCCATCAGCTTAACAAGGCTCCCTTGACTCCGTGGGCTGTCCTGCCTTTCTGGTTTTTAGACTTTTTTCGCCTGGCCCTTTTGCCCCGGGGGGGTGGGGGGCGAGAGATTTCTTTGTAGTGCTGATTTGCTCTCCCAGGTTGCTTGGTTGGCCAAAAAGGGCGTATGCGTTTTTTCCTGAATATATTCAGGAAAAAACGCATACGCCCTTTTTGGCCAACCGCATCATTGTCCACGTTCTGGCGCTTTTCATGTGCTATCGGGGCCATTCCGATGTACCCGTTGACATCCGTTTCCTGCAGTTCTGCCTTGCGTTCAGCGCCTCTTCGTAGCCTGCGCTCAATATATTTTGGGGCGATAGTTATCGTTTAGAACTCTGCAGGTTTGGGAAGTGCAGGGCCCCTGAGCTCCATTTCCCAAGTCGCTTTTTTGTGAGTGGGACGCAACACGGCTGGATGGCTTCACGCCCTATTGTCGATCCGGGGTGGCAGGCTGAACCGCTGGTGAATTCTTCTTCGTGATGGGAAATGAGAGTGACATGTGCCCGACCAAACACCTCCAGCGAGTCTCTCATTGGTTCCCCCTCTTGCAGTTCATCCTGCGGACAAATTGCAGACGGTACGAAAGAGGCATGGAAAGGCGCCGAGTCTCCAAGTGGGGAGATTGTTAGTAAGGGGGCCTGAATGGAGAACACGAGCACCAGGAGAGGAAAACTGAGGTGAGTTTCAGAAAGCTTTCCCGATCCCACGGTGTAGCATCCGCTGGGTTTCCAATGAGTGCTTTCGCTGTCGGAAGATTGCGTTGAACCTGGAGAGTTGGGAGCCATGGAATGGGGAGCACGCAGGATTCCTTTCAAGGGTCTGCATTTGCTTTCCCAACCTCACCAATCGTCTCAGCCCCAAGAGTGTCCAGCCTTATGTCTTCTGCCGCTGGGGCTGTAGATGTGGTCAATCCTGGTTGCATGCCAGTCCCTGAACGCATTTTGGAAGAATTTCTCTCTGTTTTGCCCTGCTTGTTTCTTCTTTGTGTTGGAAATGTATCCTCAGAATGGGTCTGAGCTGATTTTCCCTGCTGGTTTTAGGCCGCTTTACACACACTTGATGCACTTACACAGAGATATCAAGACTTAGCTTTTAAGATGCTTACTAGTCGGATAGATACTTGTGCGATGAACAGGGTCTGGTGAGTCCAGTTGATTGAGCAAGGAGTAGGTCGTGTCCATTCCATATTCGGTTTTCGGAAGGGTATCTGTGCTCATTTCAAACTCGAGTTTTATGCGTCACCGCACCTCACCTTTCCCCTGAAGCAGGCATAAGTGTGTTTTCTAAAAGCGTGACTCTGTTCTGTTTGGGGATTCCGTTCATGGGGAGCGATTTTTACATTCCCTCGATAAGTGATATCATAAGTTTCTTTTTTTGTGGGACTTATTTCACTGAGGATGATCGTACCTAAATCCACTCAGGATGCTGCTACCAGCCTCATGACGTGGATTTCATGGCTGAGTGACACTCCATTGGACCTACGTAGCACCACTTGTCCACTTGTCCACTTGTCTTTGTCCACTTGTCCACTCGTCTTTGTCCACTTGGCTCTTTCCTGGGATATGAAACGTGTACCGGAGTGGAGGTTCTTGTCAAGACAGCAGCCCTCAACTTTGGGGTCCCTGTGTCTGGTTGATTTTTTCATTTTCCCAAGGTCAACGCCCATGTGTGGAAGTGCCCTATGCTCTGTGGTTCTGTGTTTTACATGGTTTGGGAAAGAGGATACACTTGTGAAGATTGGCTGTTGGCCATTGACATCCCGCCCATCAGCTTAACAAGGCTCCCTTGACTCCGTGGGCTGTCCTGCCTTTCTGGTTTTTAGACTTTTTTCGCCTGGCCCTTTTGCCCCCGGGGTGGGGGGGGCGAGAGATTTCTTTGTAGTGCTGATTTGCTCTCCCAGGTTGCTTGGTTGGCCAAAAAGGGCGTATGCGTTTTTTCCTGAATATATTCAGGAAAAAACGCATACGCCCTTTTTGGCCAACCGCATCATTGTCCACGTTCTGGCGCTTTTCATGTGCTATCGGGGCCATTCCGATGTACCCGTTGACATCCGTTTCCTGCAGTTCTGCCTTGCGTTCAGCGCCTCTTCGTAGCCTGCGCTCAATATATTTTGGGGCGATAGTTATCGTTTAGAACTCTGCAGGTTTGGGAAGTGCAGGGCCCCTGAGCTCCATTTCCCAAGTCGCTTTTTTGTGAGTGGGACGCAACACGGCTGGATGGCTTCACGCCCTATTGTCGATCCGCGGTTGCAGGCTGAACCGCTGGTGAATTCTTCTTCGTGATGGGAAATGAGAGTGACATGTGCCCGACCAAACACCTCCAGCGAGTCTCTCATTGGTTCCCCCTCTTGCAGTTCATCCTGCGGACAAATTGCAGACGGTACGAAAGAGGCATGGAAAGGCGCCGAGTCTCCAAGTGGGGAGATTGTTAGTAAGGGGGCCCGAATGGAGAACACGAGCACCAGGAGAGGAAAACTGAGGTGAGTTTCAGAAAGCTTTCCCGATCCCACGGTGTAGCATCCGCTGGGTTTCCAATGAGTGCTTTCGCTGTCGGAAGATTGCGTTGAACCTGGAGAGTTGGGAGCCATGGAATGGGGAGCACGCAGGATTCCTTTCAAGGGTCTGCATTTGCTTTCCCAACCTCACCAATCGTCTCAGCCCCAAGAGTGTCCAGCCTTATGTCTTCTGCCGCTGGGGCTGTAGATGTGGTCAATCCTGGTTGCATGCCAGTCCCTGAACGCATTTTGGAAGAATTTCTCTCTGTTTTGCCCTGCTTGTTTCTTCTTTGTGTTGGAAATGTATCCTCAGAATGGGTCTGAGCTGATTTTCCCTGCTGGTTTTAGGCCGCTTTACACACACTTGATGCACTTACACAGAGATATCAAGACTTAGCTTTTAAGATGCTTACTAGTCGGATAGATACTTGTGCGATGAACAGGGTCTGGTGAGTCCAGTTGATTGAGCAAGGAGTAGGTCGTGTCCATTCCATATTCGGTTTTCGGAAGGGTATCTGTGCTCATTTCAAACTCGAGTTTTATGCGTCACCGCACCTCACCTTTCCCCTGAAGCAGGCATAAGTGTGTTTTCTAAAAGCGTGACTCTGTTCTGTTTGGGGATTCCGTTCATGGGGAGCGATTTTTACATTCCCTCGATAAGTGATATCATAAGTTTCTTTTTTTGTGGGACTTATTTCACTGAGGATGATCGTACCTAAATCCACTCAGGATGCTGCTACCAGCCTCATGACGTGGATTTCATGGCTGAGTGACACTCCATTGGACCTACGTAGCACCACTTGTCCACTTGTCCACTTGTCTTTGTCCACTTGTCCACTCGTCTTTGTCCACTTGGCTCTTTCCTGGGATATGAAACGTGTACCGGAGTGGAGGTTCTTGTCAAGACAGCAGCCCTCAACTTTGGGGTCCCTGTGTCTGGTTGATTTTTTCATTTTCCCAAGGTCAACGCCCATGTGTGGAAGTGCCCTATGCTCTGTGGTTCTGTGTTTTACATGGTTTGGGAAAGAGGATACACTTGTGAAGATTGGCTGTTGGCCATTGACATCCCGCCCATCAGCTTAACAAGGCTCCCTTGACTCCGTGGGCTGTCCTGCCTTTCTGGTTTTTAGACTTTTTTCGCCTGGCCCTTTTGCCCCCGGGGTGGGGGCGGCGAGAGATTTCTTTGTAGTGCTGATTTGCTCTCCCAGGTTGCTTGGTTGGCCAAAAAGGGCGTATGCGTTTTTTCCTGAATATATTCAGGAAAAAACGCATACGCCCTTTTTGGCCAACCGCATCATTGTCCACGTTCTGGCGCTTTTCATGTGCTATCGGGGCCATTCCGATGTACCCGTTGACATCCGTTTCCTGCAGTTCTGCCTTGCGTTCAGCGCCTCTTCGTAGCCTGCGCTCAATATATTTTGGGGCGATAGTTATCGTTTAGAACTCTGCAGGTTTGGGAAGTGCAGGGCCCCTGAGCTCCATTTCCCAAGTCGCTTTTTTGTGAGTGGGACGCAACACGGCTGGATGGCTTCACGCCCTATTGTCGATCCGCGGTTGCAGGCTGAACCGCTGGTGAATTCTTCTTCGTGATGGGAAATGAGAGTGACATGTGCCCGACCAAACACCTCCAGCGAGTCTCTCATTGGTTCCCCCTCTTGCAGTTCATCCTGCGGACAAATTGCAGACGGTACGAAAGAGGCATGGAAAGGCGCCGAGTCTCCAAGTGGGGAGATTGTTAGTAAGGGGGCCCGAATGGAGAACACGAGCACCAGGAGAGGAAAACTGAGGTGAGTTTCAGAAAGCTTTCCCGATCCCACGGTGTAGCATCCGCTGGGTTTCCAATGAGTGCTTTCGCTGTCGGAAGATTGCGTTGAACCTGGAGAGTTGGGAGCCATGGAATGGGGAGCACGCAGGATTCCTTTCAAGGGTCTGCATTTGCTTTCCCAACCTCACCAATCGTCTCAGCCCCAAGAGTGTCCAGCCTTATGTCTTCTGCCGCTGGGGCTGTAGATGTGGTCAATCCTGGTTGCATGCCAGTCCCTGAACGCATTTTGGAAGAATTTCTCTCTGTTTTGCCCTGCTTGTTTCTTCTTTGTGTTGGAAATGTATCCTCAGAATGGGTCTGAGCTGATTTTCCCTGCTGGTTTTAGGCCGCTTTACACACACTTGATGCACTTACACAGAGATATCAAGACTTAGCTTTTAAGATGCTTACTAGTCGGATAGATACTTGTGCGATGAACAGGGTCTGGTGAGTCCAGTTGATTGAGCAAGGAGTAGGTCGTGTCCATTCCATATTCGGTTTTCGGAAGGGTATCTGTGCTCATTTCAAACTCGAGTTTTATGCGTCACCGCACCTCACCTTTCCCCTGAAGCAGGCATAAGTGTGTTTTCTAAAAGCGTGACTCTGTTCTGTTTGGGGATTCCGTTCATGGGGAGCGATTTTTACATTCCCTCGATAAGTGATATCATAAGTTTCTTTTTTTGTGGGACTTATTTCACTGAGGATGATCGTACCTAAATCCACTCAGGATGCTGCTACCAGCCTCATGACGTGGATTTCATGGCTGAGTGACACTCCATTGGACCTACGTAGCACCACTTGTCCACTTGTCCACTTGTCTTTGTCCACTTGTCCACTCGTCTTTGTCCACTTGGCTCTTTCCTGGGATATGAAACGTGTACCGGAGTGGAGGTTCTTGTCAAGACAGCAGCCCTCAACTTTGGGGTCCCTGTGTCTGGTTGATTTTTTCATTTTCCCAAGGTCAACGCCCATGTGTGGAAGTGCCCTATGCTCTGTGGTTCTGTGTTTTACATGGTTTGGGAAAGAGGATACACTTGTGAAGATTGGCTGTTGGCCATTGACATCCCGCCCATCAGCTTAACAAGGCTCCCTTGACTCCGTGGGCTGTCCTGCCTTTCTGGTTTTTAGACTTTTTTCGCCTGGCCCTTTTGCCCCCGGGGTGGGGGCGGCGAGAGATTTCTTTGTAGTGCTGATTTGCTCTCCCAGGTTGCTTGGTTGGCCAAAAAGGGCGTATGCGTTTTTTCCTGAATATATTCAGGAAAAAACGCATACGCCCTTTTTGGCCAACCGCATCATTGTCCACGTTCTGGCGCTTTTCATGTGCTATCGGGGCCATTCCGATGTACCCGTTGACATCCGTTTCCTGCAGTTCTGCCTTGCGTTCAGCGCCTCTTCGTAGCCTGCGCTCAATATATTTTGGGGCGATAGTTATCGTTTAGAACTCTGCAGGTTTGGGAAGTGCAGGGCCCCTGAGCTCCATTTCCCAAGTCGCTTTTTTGTGAGTGGGACGCAACACGGCTGGATGGCTTCACGCCCTATTGTCGATCCGCGGTTGCAGGCTGAACCGCTGGTGAATTCTTCTTCGTGATGGGAAATGAGAGTGACATGTGCCCGACCAAACACCTCCAGCGAGTCTCTCATTGGTTCCCCCTCTTGCAGTTCATCCTGCGGACAAATTGCAGACGGTACGAAAGAGGCATGGAAAGGCGCCGAGTCTCCAAGTGGGGAGATTGTTAGTAAGGGGGCCCGAATGGAGAACACGAGCACCAGGAGAGGAAAACTGAGGTGAGTTTCAGAAAGCTTTCCCGATCCCACGGTGTAGCATCCGCTGGGTTTCCAATGAGTGCTTTCGCTGTCGGAAGATTGCGTTGAACCTGGAGAGTTGGGAGCCATGGAATGGGGAGCACGCAGGATTCCTTTCAAGGGTCTGCATTTGCTTTCCCAACCTCACCAATCGTCTCAGCCCCAAGAGTGTCCAGCCTTATGTCTTCTGCCGCTGGGGCTGTAGATGTGGTCAATCCTGGTTGCATGCCAGTCCCTGAACGCATTTTGGAAGAATTTCTCTCTGTTTTGCCCTGCTTGTTTCTTCTTTGTGTTGGAAATGTATCCTCAGAATGGGTCTGAGCTGATTTTCCCTGCTGGTTTTAGGCCGCTTTACACACACTTGATGCACTTACACAGAGATATCAAGACTTAGCTTTTAAGATGCTTACTAGTCGGATAGATACTTGTGCGATGAACAGGGTCTGGTGAGTCCAGTTGATTGAGCAAGGAGTAGGTCGTGTCCATTCCATATTCGGTTTTCGGAAGGGTATCTGTGCTCATTTCAAACTCGAGTTTTATGCGTCACCGCACCTCACCTTTCCCCTGAAGCAGGCATAAGTGTGTTTTCTAAAAGCGTGACTCTGTTCTGTTTGGGGATTCCGTTCATGGGGAGCGATTTTTACATTCCCTCGATAAGTGATATCATAAGTTTCTTTTTTTGTGGGACTTATTTCACTGAGGATGATCGTACCTAAATCCACTCAGGATGCTGCTACCAGCCTCATGACGTGGATTTCATGGCTGAGTGACACTCCATTGGACCTACGTAGCACCACTTGTCCACTTGTCCACTTGTCTTTGTCCACTTGTCCACTCGTCTTTGTCCACTTGGCTCTTTCCTGGGATATGAAACGTGTACCGGAGTGGAGGTTCTTGTCAAGACAGCAGCCCTCAACTTTGGGGTCCCTGTGTCTGGTTGATTTTTTGATTTTCCCAAGGTCAACGCCCATGTGTGGAAGTGCCCTATGCTCTGTGGTTCTGTGTTTTACATGGTTTGGGAAAGAGGATACACTTGTGAAGATTGGCTGTTGGCCATTGACATCCCGCCCATCAGCTTAACAAGGCTCCCTTGACTCCGTGGGCTGTCCTGCCTTTCTGGTTTTTAGACTTTTTTCGCCTGGCCCTTTTGCCCCGGGGGGGGGGGGGCGAGAGATTTCTTTGTAGTGCTGATTTGCTCTCCCAGGTTGCTTGGTTGGCCAAAAAGGGCGTATGCGTTTTTTCCTGAATATATTCAGGAAAAAACGCATACGCCCTTTTTGGCCAACCGCATCATTGTCCACGTTCTGGCGCTTTTCATGTGCTATCGGGGCCATTCCGATGTACCCGTTGACATCCGTTTCCTGCAGTTCTGCCTTGCGTTCAGCGCCTCTTCGTAGCCTGACCTCAATATATTTTGGGGCGATAGTTATCGTTTAGAACTCTGCAGGTTTGGGAAGTGCAGTGCCCCTGAGCTCCATTTCCCAAGTCGCTTTTTTGTGAGTGGGACGCAACACGGCTGGATGGCTTCACGCCCTATTGTCGATCCGCGGTGGCAGGCTGAACCGCTGGTGAATTCTTCTTCGTGATGGGAAATGAGAGTGACATGTGCCCGACCAAACACCTCCAGCGAGTCTCTCATTGGTTCCCCCTCTTGCAGTTCATCCTGCGGACAAATTGCAGACGGTACGAAAGAGGCATGGAAAGGCGCCGAGTCTCCAAGTGGGGAGATTGTTAGTAAGGGGGCCTGAATGGAGAACACGAGCACCAGGAGAGGAAAACTGAGGTGAGTTTCAGAAAGCTTTCCCGATCCCACGGTGTAACATCCGCTGGGTTTCCAATGAGTGCTTTCGCTGTCGGAAGATTGCGTTGAACCTGGAGAGTTGGGAGCCATGGAATGGGGAGCACGCAGGATTCCTTTCAAGGGTCTGCATTTGCTTTCCCAACCTCACCAATCGTCTCAGCCCCAAGAGTGTCCAGCCTTATGTCTTCTGCCGCTGGGGCTGTAGATGTGGTCAATCCTGGTTGCATGCCAGTCCCTGAACGCATTTTGGAAGAATTTCTCTCTGTTTTGCCCTGCTTGTTTCTTCTTTGTGTTGGAAATGTATCCTCAGAATGGGTCTGAGCTGATTTTCCCTGCTGGTTTTAGGCCGCTTTACACACACTTGATGCACTTACACAGAGATATCAAGACTTAGCTTTTAAGATGCTTACTAGTCGGATAGATACTTGTGCGATGAACAGGGTCTGGTGAGTCCAGTTGATTGAGCAAGGAGTAGGTCGTGTCCATTCCATATTCGGTTTTCGGAAGGGTATCTGTGCTCATTTCAAACTCGAGTTTTATGCGTCACCGCACCTCACCTTTCCCCTGAAGCAGGCATAAGTGTGTTTTCTAAAAGCGTGACTCTGTTCTGTTTGGGGATTCCGTTCATGGGGAGCGATTTTTACATTCCCTCGATAAGTGATATCATAAGTTTCTTTTTTTGTGGGACTGATTTCACTGAGGATGATCGTACCTAAATCCACTCAGGATGCTGCTACCAGCCTCATGACGTGGATTTCATGGCTGAGTGACACTCCATTGGACCTACGTAGCACCACTTGTCCACTTGTCCACTTGTCTTTGTCCACTTGTCCACTCGTCTTTGTCCACTTGGCTCTTTCCTGGGATATGAAACGTGTACCGGAGTGGAGGTTCTTGTCAAGACAGCAGCCCTCAACTTTGGGGTCCCTGTGTCTGGTTGATTTTTTCATTTTCCCAAGGTCAACGCCCATGTGTGGAAGTGCCCTATGCTCTGTGGTTCTGTGTTTTACATGGTTTGGGAAAGAGGATACACTTGTGAAGATTGGCTGTTGGCCATTGACATCCCGCCCATCAGCTTAACAAGGCTCCCTTGACTCCGTGGGCTGTCCTGCCTTTCTGGTTTTTAGACTTTTTTCGCCTGGCCCTTTTGCCCCGGGGGGGGGGGCGAGAGATTTCTTTGTAGTGCTGATTTGCTCTCCCAGGTTGCTTGGTTGGCCAAAAAGGGCGTATGCGTTTTTTCCTGAATATATTCAGGAAAAAACGCATACGCCCTTTTTGGCCAACCGCATCATTGTCCACGTTCTGGCGCTTTTCATGTGCTATCGGGGCCATTCCGATGTACCCGTTGACATCCGTTTCCTGCAGTTCTGCCTTGCGTTCAGCGCCTCTTCGTAGCCTGACCTCAATATATTTTGGGGCGATAGTTATCGTTTAGAACTCTGCAGGTTTGGGAAGTGCAGGGCCCCTGAGCTCCATTTCCCAAGTCGCTTTTTTGTGAGTGGGACGCAACACGGCTGGATGGCTTCACGCCCTATTGTCGATCCGCGGTGGCAGGCTGAACCGCTGGTGAATTCTTCTTCGTGATGGGAAATGAGAGTGACATGTGCCCGACCAAACACCTCCAGCGAGTCTCTCATTGGTTCCCCCTCTTGCAGTTCATCCTGCGGACAAATTGCGGATGGTACGAAAGAGGCATGGAAAGGCGCCGAGTCTCCAAGTGGGGAGATTGTTAGTAAGGGGGCCTGAATGGAGAGCACGAGCACCAGGAGAGGAAAACTGAGGTGAGTTTCAGAAAGCTTTCCCGATCCCACGGTGTAGCATCCGCTGGGTTTCCAGTGAGTGCTTTTGCTGCCGGAAGATTGCGTTGAACCTGGAGAGTTGGGAGCCATGGAATGGGGAGCACGCAGGATTCCTTTCAAGGGTCTGCATTTGCTTTCCCAACCTCACCAATCGTCTCAGCCCCAAGAGTGTCCAGCCTTATGTCTTCTGCCGCTGGGGCTGTAGATGTGGTCAATCCTGGTTGCATGCCAGTCCCTGAACGCATTTTGGAAGAATTTCTCTCTGTTTTGCCCTGCTTGTTTCTTCTTTGTGTTGGAAATGTATCCTCAGAATGGGTCTGAGCTGATTTTCCCTGCTGGTTTTAGGCCGCTTTACACACACTTGATGCACTTACACAGAGATATCAAGACTTAGCTTTTAAGATGCTTACTAGTCGGATAGATACTTGTGCGATGAACAGGGTCTGGTGAGTCCAGTTGATTGAGCAAGGAGTAGGTCGTGTCCATTCCATATTCGGTTTTCGGAAGGGTATCTGTGCTCATTTCAAACTCGAGTTTTATGCGTCACCGCACCTCACCTTTCCCCTGAAGCAGGCATAAGTGTGTTTTCTAAAAGCGTGACTCTGTTCTGTTTGGGGATTCCGTTCATGGGGAGCGATTTTTACATTCCCTCGATAAGTGATATCATAAGTTTCTTTTTTTGTGGGACTTATTTCACTGAGGATGATCGTACCTAAATCCACTCAGGATGCTGCTACCAGCCTCATGACGTGGATTTCATGGCTGAGTGACACTCCATTGGACCTACGTAGCACCACTTGTCCACTTGTCCACTTGTCTTTGTCCACTTGTCCACTCGTCTTTGTCCACTTGGCTCTTTCCTGGGATATGAAACGTGTACCGGAGTGGAGGTTCTTGTCAAGACAGCAGCCCTCAACTTTGGGGTCCCTGTGTCTGGTTGATTTTTTCATTTTCCCAAGGTCAACGCCCATGTGTGGAAGTGCCCTATGCTCTGTGGTTCTGTGTTTTACATGGTTTGGGAAAGAGGATACACTTGTGAAGATTGGCTGTTGGCCATTGACATCCCGCCCATCAGCTTAACAAGGCTCCCTTGACTCCGTGGGCTGTCCTGCCTTTCTGGTTTTTAGACTTTTTTCGCCTGGCCCTTTTGCCCCGGGGGGGGGGGGCGAGAGATTTCTTTGTAGTGCTGATTTGCTCTCCCAGGTTGCTTGGTTGGCCAAAAAGGGCGTATGCGTTTTTTCCTGAATATATTCAGGAAAAAACGCATACGCCCTTTTTGGCCAACCGCATCATTGTCCACGTTCTGGCGCTTTTCATGTGCTATCGGGGCCATTCCGATGTACCCGTTGACATCCGTTTCCTGCAGTTCTGCCTTGCGTTCAGCGCCTCTTCGTAGCCTGACCTCAATATATTTTGGGGCGATAGTTATCGTTTAGAACTCTGCAGGTTTGGGAAGTGCAGGGCCCCTGAGCTCCATTTCCCAAGTCGCTTTTTTGTGAGTGGGACGCAACACGGCTGGATGGCTTCACGCCCTATTGTCGATCCGCGGTGGCAGGCTGAACCGCTGGTGAATTCTTCTTCGTGATGGGAAATGAGAGTGACATGTGCCCGACCAAACACCTCCAGCGAGTCTCTCATTGGTTCCCCCTCTTGCAGTTCATCCTGCGGACAAATTGCAGACGGTACGAAAGAGGCATGGAAAGGCGCCGAGTCTCCAAGTGGGGAGATTGTTAGTAAGGGGGCCTGAATGGAGAACACGAGCACCAGGAGAGGAAAACTGAGGTGAGTTTCAGAAAGCTTTCCCGATCCCACGGTGTAGCATCCGCTGGGTGTCCAATGAGTGCTTTCGCTGTCGGAAGATTGCGTTGAACCTGGAGAGTTGGGAGCCATGGAATGGGGAGCACGCAGGATTCCTTTCAAGGGTCTGCATTTGCTTTCCCAACCTCACCAATCGTCTCAGCCCCAAGAGTGTCCAGCCTTATGTCTTCTGCCGCTGGGGCTGTAGATGTGGTCAATCCTGGTTGCATGCCAGTCCCTGAACGCATTTTGGAAGAATTTCTCTCTGTTTTGCCCTGCTTGTTTCTTCTTTGTGTTGGAAATGTATCCTCAGAATGGGTCTGAGCTGATTTTCCCTGCTGGTTTTAGGCCGCTTTACACACACTTGATGCACTTACACAGAGATATCAAGACTTAGCTTTTAAGATGCTTACTAGTCGGATAGATACTTGTGCGATGAACAGGGTCTGGTGAGTCCAGTTGATTGAGCAAGGAGTAGGTCGTGTCCATTCCATATTCGGTTTTCGGAAGGGTATCTGTGCTCATTTCAAACTCGAGTTTTATGCGTCACCGCACCTCACCTTTCCCCTGAAGCAGGCATAAGTGTGTTTTCTAAAAGCGTGACTCTGTTCTGTTTGGGGATTCCGTTCATGGGGAGCGATTTTTACATTCCCTCGATAAGTGATATCATAAGTTTCTATTTTTGTGGGACTTATTTCACTGAGGATGATCGTACCTAAATCCACTCAGGATGCTGCTACCAGCCTCATGACGTGGATTTCATGGCTGAGTGACACTCCATTGGACCTACGTAGCACCACTTGTCCACTTGTCCACTTGTCTTTGTCCACTTGTCCACTCGTCTTTGTCCACTTGGCTCTTTCCTGGGATATGAAACGTGTACCGGAGTGGAGGTTCTTGTCAAGACAGCAGCCCTCAACTTTGGGGTCCCTGTGTCTGGTTGATTTTTTCATTTTCCCAAGGTCAACGCCCATGTGTGGAAGTGCCCTATGCTCTGTGGTTCTGTGTTTTACATGGTTTGGGAAAGAGGATACACTTGTGAAGATTGGCTGTTGGCCATTGACATCCCGCCCATCAGCTTAACAAGGCTCCCTTGACTCCGTGGGCTGTCCTGCCTTTCTGGTTTTTAGACTTTTTTCGCCTGGCCCTTTTGCCCCGGGGGGGGGGGGGCGAGAGATTTCTTTGTAGTGCTGATTTGCTCTCCCAGGTTGCTTGGTTGGCCAAAAAGGGCGTATGCGTTTTTTCCTGAATATATTCAGGAAAAAACGCATACGCCCTTTTTGGCCAACCGCATCATTGTCCACGTTCTGGCGCTTTTCATGTGCTATCGGGGCCATTCCGATGTACCCGTTGACATCCGTTTCCTGCAGTTCTGCCTTGCGTTCAGCGCCTCTTCGTAGCCTGACCTCAATATATTTTGGGGCGATAGTTATCGTTTAGAACTCTGCAGGTTTGGGAAGTGCAGGGCCCCTGAGCTCCATTTCCCAAGTCGCTTTTTTGTGAGTGGGACGCAACACGGCTGGATGGCTTCACGCCCTATTGTCGATCCGCGGTGGCAGGCTGAACCGCTGGTGAATTCTTCTTCGTGATGGGAAATGAGAGTGACATGTGCCCGACCAAACACCTCCAGCGAGTCTCTCATTGGTTCCCCCTCTTGCAGTTCATCCTGCGGACAAATTGCAGACGGTACGAAAGAGGCATGGAAAGGCGCCGAGTCTCCAAGTGGGGAGATTGTTAGTAAGGGGGCCTGAATGGAGAACACGAGCACCAGGAGAGGAAAACTGAGGTGAGTTTCAGAAAGCTTTCCCGATCCCACGGTGTAGCATCCGCTGGGTTTCCAATGAGTGCTTTCGCTGTCGGAAGATTGCGTTGAACCTGGAGAGTTGGGAGCCATGGAATGGGGAGCACGCAGGATTCCTTTCAAGGGTCTGCATTTGCTTTCCCAACCTCACCAATCGTCTCAGCCCCAAGAGTGTCCAGCCTTATGTCTTCTGCCGCTGGGGCTGTAGATGTGGTCAATCCTGGTTGCATGCCAGTCCCTGAACGCATTTTGGAAGAATTTCTCTCTGTTTTGCCCTGCTTGTTTCTTCTTTGTGTTGGAAATGTATCCTCAGAATGGGTCTGAGCTGATTTTCCCTGCTGGTTTTAGGCCGCTTTACACACACTTGATGCACTTACACAGAGATATCAAGACTTAGCTTTTAAGATGCTTACTAGTCGGATAGATACTTGTGCGATGAACAGGGTCTGGTGAGTCCAGTTGATTGAGCAAGGAGTAGGTCGTGTCCATTCCATATTCGGTTTTCGGAAGGGTATCTGTGCTCATTTCAAACTCGAGTTTTATGCGTCACCGCACCTCACCTTTCCCCTGAAGCAGGCATAAGTGTGTTTTCTAAAAGCGTGACTCTGTTCTGTTTGGGGATTCCGTTCATGGGGAGCGATTTTTACATTCCCTCGATAAGTGATATCATAAGTTTCTTTTTTTGTGGGACTTATTTCACTGAGGATGATCGTACCTAAATCCACTCAGGATGCTGCTACCAGCCTCATGACGTGGATTTCATGGCTGAGTGACACTCCATTGGACCTACGTAGCACCACTTGTCCACTTGTCCACTTGTCTTTGTCCACTTGTCCACTCGTCTTTGTCCACTTGGCTCTTTCCTGGGATATGAAACGTGTACCGGAGTGGAGGTTCTTGTCAAGACAGCAGCCCTCAACTTTGGGGTCCCTGTGTCTGGTTGATTTTTTCATTTTCCCAAGGTCAACGCCCATGTGTGGAAGTGCCCTATGCTCTGTGGTTCTGTGTTTTACATGGTTTGGGAAAGAGGATACACTTGTGAAGATTGGCTGTTGGCCATTGACATCCCGCCCATCAGCTTAACAAGGCTCCCTTGACTCCGTGGGCTGTCCTGCCTTTCTGGTTTTTAGACTTTTTTCGCCTGGCCCTTTTGCCCCCGGGGTGGGGGGGGCGAGAGATTTCTTTGTAGTGCTGATTTGCTCTCCCAGGTTGCTTGGTTGGCCAAAAAGGGCGTATGCGTTTTTTCCTGAATATATTCAGGAAAAAACGCATACGCCCTTTTTGGCCAACCGCATCATTGTCCACGTTCTGGCGCTTTTCATGTGCTATCGGGGCCATTCCGATGTACCCGTTGACATCCGTTTCCTGCAGTTCTGCCTTGCGTTCAGCGCCTCTTCGTAGCCTGCGCTCAATATATTTTGGGGCGATAGTTATCGTTTAGAACTCTGCAGGTTTGGGAAGTGCAGGGCCCCTGAGCTCCATTTCCCAAGTCGCTTTTTTGTGAGTGGGACGCAACACGGCTGGATGGCTTCACGCCCTATTGTCGATCCGCGGTTGCAGGCTGAACCGCTGGTGAATTCTTCTTCGTGATGGGAAATGAGAGTGACATGTGCCCGACCAAACACCTCCAGCGAGTCTCTCATTGGTTCCCCCTCTTGCAGTTCATCCTGCGGACAAATTGCAGACGGTACGAAAGAGGCATGGAAAGGCGCCGAGTCTCCAAGTGGGGAGATTGTTAGTAAGGGGGCCCGAATGGAGAACACGAGCACCAGGAGAGGAAAACTGAGGTGAGTTTCAGAAAGCTTTCCCGATCCCACGGTGTAGCATCCGCTGGGTTTCCAATGAGTGCTTTCGCTGTCGGAAGATTGCGTTGAACCTGGAGAGTTGGGAGCCATGGAATGGGGAGCACGCAGGATTCCTTTCAAGGGTCTGCATTTGCTTTCCCAACCTCACCAATCGTCTCAGCCCCAAGAGTGTCCAGCCTTATGTCTTCTGCCGCTGGGGCTGTAGATGTGGTCAATCCTGGTTGCATGCCAGTCCCTGAACGCATTTTGGAAGAATTTCTCTCTGTTTTGCCCTGCTTGTTTCTTCTTTGTGTTGGAAATGTATCCTCAGAATGGGTCTGAGCTGATTTTCCCTGCTGGTTTTAGGCCGCTTTACACACACTTGATGCACTTACACAGAGATATCAAGACTTAGCTTTTAAGATGCTTACTAGTCGGATAGATACTTGTGCGATGAACAGGGTCTGGTGAGTCCAGTTGATTGAGCAAGGAGTAGGTCGTGTCCATTCCATATTCGGTTTTCGGAAGGGTATCTGTGCTCATTTCAAACTCGAGTTTTATGCGTCACCGCACCTCACCTTTCCCCTGAAGCAGGCATAAGTGTGTTTTCTAAAAGCGTGACTCTGTTCTGTTTGGGGATTCCGTTCATGGGGAGCGATTTTTACATTCCCTCGATAAGTGATATCATAAGTTTCTTTTTTTGTGGGACTTATTTCACTGAGGATGATCGTACCTAAATCCACTCAGGATGCTGCTACCAGCCTCATGACGTGGATTTCATGGCTGAGTGACACTCCATTGGACCTACGTAGCACCACTTGTCCACTTGTCCACTTGTCTTTGTCCACTTGTCCACTCGTCTTTGTCCACTTGGCTCTTTCCTGGGATATGAAACGTGTACCGGAGTGGAGGTTCTTGTCAAGACAGCAGCCCTCAACTTTGGGGTCCCTGTGTCTGGTTGATTTTTTCATTTTCCCAAGGTCAACGCCCATGTGTGGAAGTGCCCTATGCTCTGTGGTTCTGTGTTTTACATGGTTTGGGAAAGAGGATACACTTGTGAAGATTGGCTGTTGGCCATTGACATCCCGCCCATCAGCTTAACAAGGCTCCCTTGACTCCGTGGGCTGTCCTGCCTTTCTGGTTTTTAGACTTTTTTCGCCTGGCCCTTTTGCCCCGGGGGGGGGGGCGAGAGATTTCTTTGTAGTGCTGATTTGCTCTCCCAGGTTGCTTGGTTGGCCAAAAAGGGCGTATGCGTTTTTTCCTGAATATATTCAGGAAAAAACGCATACGCCCTTTTTGGCCAACCGCATCATTGTCCACGTTCTGGCGCTTTTCATGTGCTATCGGGGCCATTCCGATGTACCCGTTGACATCCGTTTCCTGCAGTTCTGCCTTGCGTTCAGCGCCTCTTCGTAGCCTGACCTCAATATATTTTGGGGCGATAGTTATCGTTTAGAACTCTGCAGGTTTGGGAAGTGCAGTGCCCCTGAGCTCCATTTCCCAAGTCGCTTTTTTGTGAGTGGGACGCAACACGGCTGGATGGCTTCACGCCCTATTGTCGATCCGCGGTGGCAGGCTGAACCGCTGGTGAATTCTTCTTCGTGATGGGAAATGAGAGTGACATGTGCCCGACCAAACACCTCCAGCGAGTCTCTCATTGGTTCCCCCTCTTGCAGTTCACCCTGCGGACAAATTGCAGACGGGACGAAAGAGGCATGGAAAGGCGCCGAGTCTCCAAGTGGGGAGATTGTTAGTAAGGGGGCCTGAATGGAGAACACGAGCACCAGGAGAGGAAAACTGAGGTGAGTTTCAGAAAGCTTTCCCGATCCCACGGTGTAGCATCCGCTGGGTTTCCAATGAGTGCTTTCGCTGTCGGAAGATTGCGTTGAACCTGGAGAGTTGGGAGCCATGGAATGGGGAGCACGCAGGATTCCTTTCAAGGGTCTGCATTTGCTTTCCCAACCTCACCAATCGTCTCAGCCCCAAGAGTGTCCAGCCTTCTGTCTTCTGCCGCTGGGGCTGTAGATGTGGTCAATCCTGGTTGCATGCCAGTCCCTGAACGCATTTTGGAAGAATTTCTCTCTGTTTTGCCCTGCTTGTTTCTTCTTTGTGTTGGAAATGTATCCTCAGAATGGGTCTGAGCTGATTTTCCCTGCTGGTTTTAGGCCGCTTTACACACACTTGATGCACTTACACAGAGATATCAAGACTTAGCTTTTAAGATGCTTACTAGTCGGATAGATACTTGTGCGATGAACAGGGTCTGGTGAGTCCAGTTGATTGAGCAAGGAGTAGGTCGTGTCCATTCCATATTCGGTTTTCGGAAGGGTATCTGTGCTCATTTCAAACTCGAGTTTTATGCGTCACCGCACCTCACCTTTCCCCTGAAGCAGGCATAAGTGTGTTTTCTAAAAGCGTGACTCTGTTCTGTTTGGGGATTCCGTTCATGGGGAGCGATTTTTACATTCCCTCGATAAGTGATATCATAAGTTTCTTTTTTTGTGGGACTTATTTCACTGAGGATGATCGTACCTAAATCCACTCAGGATGCTGCTACCAGCCTCATGACGTGGATTTCATGGCTGAGTGACACTCCATTGGACCTACGTAGCACCACTTGTCCACTTGTCCACTTGTCTTTGTCCACTTGTCCACTCGTCTTTGTCCACTTGGCTCTTTCCTGGGATATGAAACGTGTACCGGAGTGGAGGTTCTTGTCAAGACAGCAGCCCTCAACTTTGGGGTCCCTGTGTCTGGTTGATTTTTTCATTTTCCCAAGGTCAACGCCCATGTGTGGAAGTGCCCTATGCTCTGTGGTTCTGTGTTTTACATGGTTTGGGAAAGAGGATACACTTGTGAAGATTGGCTGTTGGCCATTGACATCCCGCCCATCAGCTTAACAAGGCTCCCTTGACTCCGTGGGCTGTCCTGCCTTTCTGGTTTTTAGACTTTTTTCGCCTGGCCCTTTTGCCCCGGGGGGGGGGCGAGAGATTTCTTTGTAGTGCTGATTTGCTCTCCCAGGTTGCTTGGTTGGCCAAAAAGGGCGTATGCGTTTTTTCCTGAATATATTCAGGAAAAAACGCATACGCCCTTTTTGGCCAACCGCATCATTGTCCACGTTCTGGCGCTTTTCATGTGCTATCGGGGCCATTCCGATGTACCCGTTGACATCCGTTTCCTGCAGTTCTGCCTTGCGTTCAGCGCCTCTTCGTAGCCTGCGCTCAATATATTTTGGGGCGATAGTTATCGTTTAGAACTCTGCAGGTTTGGGAAGTGCAGGGCCCCTGAGCTCCATTTCCCAAGTCGCTTTTTTGTGAGTGGGACGCAACACGGCTGGATGGCTTCACGCCCTATTGTCGATCCGCGGTGGCAGGCTGAACCGCTGGTGAATTCTTCTTCGTGATGGGAAATGAGAGTGACATGTGCCCGACCAAACACCTCCAGCGAGTCTCTCATTGGTTCCCCCTCTTGCAGTTCATCCTGCGGACAAATTGCAGACGGTACGAAAGAGGCATGGAAAGGCGCCGAGTCTCCAAGTGGGGAGATTGTTAGTAAGGGGGCCTGAATGGAGAACACGAGCACCAGGAGAGGAAAACTGAGGTGAGTTTCAGAAAGCTTTCCCGATCCCACGGTGTAGCATCCGCTGGGTTTCCAATGAGTGCTTTCGCTGTCGGAAGATTGCGTTGAACCTGGAGAGTTGGGAGCCATGGAATGGGGAGCACGCAGGATTCCTTTCAAGGGTCTGCATTTGCTTTCCCAACCTCACCAATCGTCTCAGCCCCAAGAGTGTCCAGCCTTATGTCTTCTGCCGCTGGGGCTGTAGATGTGGTCAATCCTGGTTGCATGCCAGTCCCTGAACGCATTTTGGAAGAATTTCTCTCTGTTTTGCCCTGCTTGTTTCTTCTTTATGTTGGAAATGTATCCTCAGAATGGGTCTGAGCTGATTTTCCCTGCTGGTTTTAGGCCGCTTTACACACACTTGATGCACTTACACAGAGATATCAAGACTTAGCTTTTAAGATGCTTACTAGTCGGATAGATACTTGTGCGATGAACAGGGTCTGGTGAGTCCAGTTGATTGAGCAAGGAGTAGGTCGTGTCCATTCCATATTCGGTTTTCGGAAGGGTATCTGTGCTCATTTCAAACTCGAGTTTTATGCGTCACCGCACCTCACCTTTCCCCTGAAGCAGGCATAAGTGTGTTTTCTAAAAGCGTGACTCTGTTCTGTTTGGGGATTCCGTTCATGGGGAGCGATTTTTACATTCCCTCGATAAGTGATATCATAAGTTTCTTTTTTTGTGGGACTTATTTCACTGAGGATGATCGTACCTAAATCCACTCAGGATGCTGCTACCAGCCTCATGACGTGGATTTCATGGCTGAGTGACACTCCATTGGACCTACGTAGCACCACTTGTCCACTTGTCCACTTGTCTTTGTCCACTTGTCCACTCGTCTTTGTCCACTTGGCTCTTTCCTGGGATATGAAACGTGTACCGGAGTGGAGGTTCTTGTCAAGACAGCAGCCCTCAACTTTGGGGTCCCTGTGTCTGGTTGATTTTTTCATTTTCCCAAGGTCAACGCCCATGTGTGGAAGTGCCCTATGCTCTGTGGTTCTGTGTTTTACATGGTTTGGGAAAGAGGATACACTTGTGAAGATTGGCTGTTGGCCATTGACATCCCGCCCATCAGCTTAACAAGGCTCCCTTGACTCCGTGGGCTGTCCTGCCTTTCTGGTTTTTAGACTTTTTTCGCCTGGCCCTTTTGCCCCCGGGGGGGGGGGCGAGAGATTTCTTTGTAGTGCTGATTTGCTCTCCCAGGTTGCTTGGTTGGCCAAAAAGGGCGTATGCGTTTTTTCCTGAATATATTCAGGAAAAAACGCATACGCCCTTTTTGGCCAACCGCATCATTGTCCACGTTCTGGCGCTTTTCATGTGCTATCGGGGCCATTCCGATGTACCCGTTGACATCCGTTTCCTGCAGTTCTGCCTTGCGTTCAGCGCCTCTTCGTAGCCTGACCTCAATATATTTTGGGGCGATAGTTATCGTTTAGAACTCTGCAGGTTTGGGAAGTGCAGGGCCCCTGAGCTCCATTTCCCAAGTCGCTTTTTTGTGAGTGGGACGCAACACGGCTGGATGGCTTCACGCCCTATTGTCGATCCGCGGTTGCAGGCTGAACCGCTGGTGAATTCTTCTTCGTGATGGGAAATGAGAGTGACATGTGCCCGACCAAACACCTCCAGCGAGTCTCTCATTGGTTCCCCCTCTTGCAGTTCATCCTGCGGACAAATTGCAGATGGTACGAAAGAGGCATGGAAAGGCGCCGAGTCTCCAAGTGGGGAGATTGTTAGTAAGGGGGCCTGAATGGAGAGCACGAGCACCAGGAGAGGAAAACTGAGGTGAGTTTCAGAAAGCTTTCCCGATCCCACGGTGTAGCATCCGCTGGGTTTCCAGTGAGTGCTTTTGCTGCCGGAAGATTGCGTTGAACCTGGAGAGTTGGGAGCCATGGAATGGGGAGCACGCAGGATTCCTTTCAAGGGTCTGCATTTGCTTTCCCAACCTCACCAATCGTCTCAGCCCCAAGAGTGTCCAGCCTTATGTCTTCTGCCGCTGGGGCTGTAGATGTGGTCAATCCTGGTTGCATGCCAGTCCCTGAACGCATTTTGGAAGAATTTCTCTCTGTTTTGCCCTGCTTGTTTCTTCTTTGTGTTGGAAATGTATCCTCAGAATGGGTCTGAGCTGATTTTCCCTGCTGGTTTTAGGCCGCTTTACACACACTTGATGCACTTACACAGAGATATCAAGACTTAGCTTTTAAGATGCTTACTAGTCGGATAGATACTTGTGCGATGAACAGGGTCTGGTGAGTCCAGTTGATTGAGCAAGGAGTAGGTCGTGTCCATTCCATATTCGGTTTTCGGAAGGGTATCTGTGCTCATTTCAAACTCGAGTTTTATGCGTCACCGCACCTCACCTTTCCCCTGAAGCAGGCATAAGTGTGTTTTCTAAAAGCGTGACTCTGTTCTGTTTGGGGATTCCGTTCATGGGGAGCGATTTTTACATTCCCTCGATAAGTGATATCATAAGTTTCTTTTTTTGTGGGACTTATTTCACTGAGGATGATCGTACCTAAATCCACTCAGGATGCTGCTACCAGCCTCATGACGTGGATTTCATGGCTGAGTGACACTCCATTGGACCTACGTAGCACCACTTGTCCACTTGTCCACTTGTCTTTGTCCACTTGTCCACTCGTCTTTGTCCACTTGGCTCTTTCCTGGGATATGAAACGTGTACCGGAGTGGAGGTTCTTGTCAAGACAGCAGCCCTCAACTTTGGGGTCCCTGTGTCTGGTTGATTTTTTCATTTTCCCAAGGTCAACGCCCATGTGTGGAAGTGCCCTATGCTCTGTGGTTCTGTGTTTTACATGGTTTGGGAAAGAGGATACACTTGTGAAGATTGGCTGTTGGCCATTGACATCCCGCCCATCAGCTTAACAAGGCTCCCTTGACTCCGTGGGCTGTCCTGCCTTTCTGGTTTTTAGACTTTTTTCGCCTGGCCCTTTTGCCCCGGGGGGGGGGGGGCGAGAGATTTCTTTGTAGTGCTGATTTGCTCTCCCAGGTTGCTTGGTTGGCCAAAAAGGGCGTATGCGTTTTTTCCTGAATATATTCAGGAAAAAACGCATACGCCCTTTTTGGCCAACCGCATCATTGTCCACGTTCTGGCGCTTTTCATGTGCTATCGGGGCCATTCCGATGTACCCGTTGACATCCGTTTCCTGCAGTTCTGCCTTGCGTTCAGCGCCTCTTCGTAGCCTGACCTCAATATATTTTGGGGCGATAGTTATCGTTTAGAACTCTGCAGGTTTGGGAAGTGCAGGGCCCCTGAGCTCCATTTCCCAAGTCGCTTTTTTGTGAGTGGGACGCAAAACGGCTGGATGGCTTCACGCCCTATTGTCGATCCGGGGTGGCAGGCTGAACCGCTGGTGAATTCTTCTTCGTGATGGGAAATGAGAGTGACATGTGCCCGACCAAACACCTCCAGCGAGTCTCTCATTGGTTCCCCCTCTTGCAGTTCATCCTGCGGACAAATTGCAGACGGTACGAAAGAGGCATGGAAAGGCGCCGAGTCTCCAAGTGGGGAGATTGTTAGTAAGGGGGCCTGAATGGAGAACACGAGCACCAGGAGAGGAAAACTGAGGTGAGTTTCAGAAAGCTTTCCCGATCCCACGGTGTAGCATCCGCTGGGTTTCCAATGAGTGCTTTCGCTGTCGGAAGATTGCGTTGAACCTGGAGAGTTGGGAGCCATGGAATGGGGAGCACGCAGGATTCCTTTCAAGGGTCTGCATTTGCTTTCCCAACCTCACCAATCGTCTCAGCCCCAAGAGTGTCCAGCCTTATGTCTTCTGCCGCTGGGGCTGTAGATGTGGTCAATCCTGGTTGCATGCCAGTCCCTGAACGCATTTTGGAAGAATTTCTCTCTGTTTTGCCCTGCTTGTTTCTTCTTTGTGTTGGAAATGTATCCTCAGAATGGGTCTGAGCTGATTTTCCCTGCTGGTTTTAGGCCGCTTTACACACACTTGATGCACTTACACAGAGATATCAAGACTTAGCTTTTAAGATGCTTACTAGTCGGATAGATACTTGTGCGATGAACAGGGTCTGGTGAGTCCAGTTGATTGAGCAAGGAGTAGGTCGTGTCCATTCCATATTCGGTTTTCGGAAGGGTATCTGTGCTCATTTCAAACTCGAGTTTTATGCGTCACCGCACCTCACCTTTCCCCTGAAGCAGGCATAAGTGTGTTTTCTAAAAGCGTGACTCTGTTCTGTTTGGGGATTCCGTTCATGGGGAGCGATTTTTACATTCCCTCGATAAGTGATATCATAAGTTTCTTTTTTTGTGGGACTTATTTCACTGAGGATGATCGTACCTAAATCCACTCAGGATGCTGCTACCAGCCTCATGACGTGGATTTCATGGCTGAGTGACACTCCATTGGACCTACGTAGCACCACTTGTCCACTTGTCCACTTGTCTTTGTCCACTTGTCCACTCGTCTTTGTCCACTTGGCTCTTTCCTGGGATATGAAACGTGTACCGGAGTGGAGGTTCTTGTCAAGACAGCAGCCCTCAACTTTGGGGTCCCTGTGTCTGGTTGATTTTTTCATTTTCCCAAGGTCAACGCCCATGTGTGGAAGTGCCCTATGCTCTGTGGTTCTGTGTTTTACATGGTTTGGGAAAGAGGATACACTTGTGAAGATTGGCTGTTGGCCATTGACATCCCGCCCATCAGCTTAACAAGGCTCCCTTGACTCCGTGGGCTGTCCTGCCTTTCTGGTTTTTAGACTTTTTTCGCCTGGCCCTTTTGCCCCGGGGGGGGGGGGCGAGAGATTTCTTTGTAGTGCTGATTTGCTCTCCCAGGTTGCTTGGTTGGCCAAAAAGGGCGTATGCGTTTTTTCCTGAATATATTCAGGAAAAAACGCATACGCCCTTTTTGGCCAACCGCATCATTGTCCACGTTCTGGCGCTTTTCATGTGCTATCGGGGCCATTCCGATGTACCCGTTGACATCCGTTTCCTGCAGTTCTGCCTTGCGTTCAGCGCCTCTTCGTAGCCTGACCTCAATATATTTTGGGGCGATAGTTATCGTTTAGAACTCTGCAGGTTTGGGAAGTGCAGGGCCCCTGAGCTCCATTTCCCAAGTCGCTTTTTTGTGAGTGGGACGCAAAACGGCTGGATGGCTTCACGCCCTATTGTCGATCCGGGGTGGCAGGCTGAACCGCTGGTGAATTCTTCTTCGTGATGGGAAATGAGAGTGACATGTGCCCGACCAAACACCTCCAGCGAGTCTCTCATTGGTTCCCCCTCTTGCAGTTCATCCTGCGGACAAATTGCAGACGGTACGAAAGAGGCATGGAAAGGCGCCGAGTCTCCAAGTGGGGAGATTGTTAGTAAGGGGGCCTGAATGGAGAACACGAGCACCAGGAGAGGAAAACTGAGGTGAGTTTCAGAAAGCTTTCCCGATCCCACGGTGTAGCATCCGCTGGGTTTCCAATGAGTGCTTTCGCTGTCGGAAGATTGCGTTGAACCTGGAGAGTTGGGAGCCATGGAATGGGGAGCACGCAGGATTCCTTTCAAGGGTCTGCATTTGCTTTCCCAACCTCACCAATCGTCTCAGCCCCAAGAGTGTCCAGCCTTATGTCTTCTGCCGCTGGGGCTGTAGATGTGGTCAATCCTGGTTGCATGCCAGTCCCTGAACGCATTTTGGAAGAATTTCTCTCTGTTTTGCCCTGCTTGTTTCTTCTTTGTGTTGGAAATGTATCCTCAGAATGGGTCTGAGCTGATTTTCCCTGCTGGTTTTAGGCCGCTTTACACACACTTGATGCACTTACACAGAGATATCAAGACTTAGCTTTTAAGATGCTTACTAGTCGGATAGATACTTGTGCGATGAACAGGGTCTGGTGAGTCCAGTTGATTGAGCAAGGAGTAGGTCGTGTCCATTCCATATTCGGTTTTCGGAAGGGTATCTGTGCTCATTTCAAACTCGAGTTTTATGCGTCACCGCACCTCACCTTTCCCCTGAAGCAGGCATAAGTGTGTTTTCTAAAAGCGTGACTCTGTTCTGTTTGGGGATTCCGTTCATGGGGAGCGATTTTTACATTCCCTCGATAAGTGATATCATAAGTTTCTTTTTTTGTGGGACTTATTTCACTGAGGATGATCGTACCTAAATCCACTCAGGATGCTGCTACCAGCCTCATGACGTGGATTTCATGGCTGAGTGACACTCCATTGGACCTACGTAGCACCACTTGTCCACTTGTCCACTTGTCTTTGTCCACTTGTCCACTCGTCTTTGTCCACTTGGCTCTTTCCTGGGATATGAAACGTGTACCGGAGTGGAGGTTCTTGTCAAGACAGCAGCCCTCAACTTTGGGGTCCCTGTGTCTGGTTGATTTTTTCATTTTCCCAAGGTCAACGCCCATGTGTGGAAGTGCCCTATGCTCTGTGGTTCTGTGTTTTACATGGTTTGGGAAAGAGGATACACTTGTGAAGATTGGCTGTTGGCCATTGACATCCCGCCCATCAGCTTAACAAGGCTCCCTTGACTCCGTGGGCTGTCCTGCCTTTCTGGTTTTTAGACTTTTTTCGCCTGGCCCTTTTGCCCCGGGGGGGGGGGCGAGAGATTTCTTTGTAGTGCTGATTTGCTCTCCCAGGTTGCTTGGTTGGCCAAAAAGGGCGTATGCGTTTTTTCCTGAATATATTCAGGAAAAAACGCATACGCCCTTTTTGGCCAACCGCATCATTGTCCACGTTCTGGCGCTTTTCATGTGCTATCGGGGCCATTCCGATGTACCCGTTGACATCCGTTTCCTGCAGTTCTGCCTTGCGTTCAGCGCCTCTTCGTAGCCTGCGCTCAATATATTTTGGGGCGATAGTTATCGTTTAGAACTCTGCAGGTTTGGGAAGTGCAGTGCCCCTGAGCTCCATTTCCCAAGTCGCTTTTTTGTGAGTGGGACGCAACACGGCTGGATGGCTTCACGCCCTATTGTCGATCCGCGGTGGCAGGCTGAACCGCTGGTGAATTCTTCTTCGTGATGGGAAATGAGAGTGACATGTGCCCGACCAAACACCTCCAGCGAGTCTCTCATTGGTTCCCCCTCTTGCAGTTCATCCTGCGGACAAATTGCAGACGGTACGAAAGAGGCATGGAAAGGCGCCGAGTCTCCAAGTGGGGAGATTGTTAGTAAGGGGGCCTGAATGGAGAACACGAGCACCAGGAGAGGAAAACTGAGGTGAGTTTCAGAAAGCTTTCCCGATCCCACGGTGTAGCATCCGCTGGGTTTCCAATGAGTGCTTTCGCTGTCGGAAGATTGCGTTGAACCTGGAGAGTTGGGAGCCATGGAATGGGGAGCACGCAGGATTCCTTTCAAGGGTCTGCATTTGCTTTCCCAACCTCACCAATCGTCTCAGCCCCAAGAGTGTCCAGCCTTATGTCTTCTGCCGCTGGGGCTGTAGATGTGGTCAATCCTGGTTGCATGCCAGTCCCTGAACGCATTTTGGAAGAATTTCTCTCTGTTTTGCCCTGCTTGTTTCTTCTTTGTGTTGGAAATGTATCCTCAGAATGGGTCTGAGCTGATTTTCCCTGCTGGTTTTAGGCCGCTTTACACACACTTGATGCACTTACACAGAGATATCAAGACTTAGCTTTTAAGATGCTTACTAGTCGGATAGATACTTGTGCGATGAACAGGGTCTGGTGAGTCCAGTTGATTGAGCAAGGAGTAGGTCGTGTCCATTCCATATTCGGTTTTCGGAAGGGTATCTGTGCTCATTTCAAACTCGAGTTTTATGCGTCACCGCACCTCACCTTTCCCCTGAAGCAGGCATAAGTGTGTTTTCTAAAAGCGTGACTCTGTTCTGTTTGGGGATTCCGTTCATGGGGAGCGATTTTTACATTCCCTCGATAAGTGATATCATAAGTTTCTTTTTTTGTGGGACTTATTTCACTGAGGATGATCGTACCTAAATCCACTCAGGATGCTGCTACCAGCCTCATGACGTGGATTTCATGGCTGAGTGACACTCCATTGGACCTACGTAGCACCACTTGTCCACTTGTCCACTTGTCTTTGTCCACTTGTCCACTCGTCTTTGTCCACTTGGCTCTTTCCTGGGATATGAAACGTGTACCGGAGTGGAGGTTCTTGTCAAGACAGCAGCCCTCAACTTTGGGGTCCCTGTGTCTGGTTGATTTTTTCATTTTCCCAAGGTCAACGCCCATGTGTGGAAGTGCCCTATGCTCTGTGGTTCTGTGTTTTCCATGGTTTGGGAAAGTGGATACACTTGTGAAGATTGGCTGTTGGCCATTGACATCCCGCCCATCAGCTTAACAAGGCTCCCTTGACTCCGTGGGCTGTCCTGCCTTTCTGGTTTTTAGACTTTTTTCGCCTGGCCCTTTTGCCCCGGGTGGGGGGGGAGAGAGATTTCTTTGTAGTGCTGATTTGCTCTCCCAGGTTGCTTGGTTGGCCAAAAAGGGCGTATGCGTTTTTTCCTGAATATATTCAGGAAAAAACGCATACGCCCTTTTTGGCCAACCGCATCATTGTCCACGTTCTGGCGCTTTTCATGTGCTATCGGGGCCATTCCGATGTACCCGTTGACATCCGTTTCCTGCAGTTCTGCCTTGCGTTCAGCGCCTCTTCGTAGCCTGCGCTCAATATATTTTGGGGCGATAGTTATCGTTTAGAACTCTGCAGGTTTGGGAAGTGCAGGGCCCCTGAGCTCCATTTCCCAAGTCGCTTTTTTGTGAGTGGGACGCAACACGGCTGGATGGCTTCACGCCCTATTGTCGATCCGGGGTGGCAGGCTGAACCGCTGGTGAATTCTTCTTCGTGATGGGAAATGAGAGTGACATGTGCCCGACCAAACACCTCCAGCGAGTCTCTCATTGGTTCCCCCTCTTGCAGTTCATCCTGCGGACAAATTGCAGACGGTACGAAAGAGGCATGGAAAGGCGCCGAGTCTCCAAGTGGGGAGATTGTTAGTAAGGGGGCCTGAATGGAGAACACGAGCACCAGGAGAGGAAAACTGAGGTGAGTTTCAGAAAGCTTTCCCGATCCCACGGTGTAGCATCCGCTGGGTTTCCAATGAGTGCTTTCGCTGTCGGAAGATTGCGTTGAACCTGGAGAGTTGGGAGCCATGGAATGGGGAGCACGCAGGATTCCTTTCAAGGGTCTGCATTTGCTTTCCCAACCTCACCAATCGTCTCAGCCCCAAGAGTGTCCAGCCTTATGTCTTCTGCCGCTGGGGCTGTAGATGTGGTCAATCCTGGTTGCATGCCAGTCCCTGAACGCATTTTGGAAGAATTTCTCTCTGTTTTGCCCTGCTTGTTTCTTCTTTGTGTTGGAAATGTATCCTCAGAATGGGTCTGAGCTGATTTTCCCTGCTGGTTTTAGGCCGCTTTACACACACTTGATGCACTTACACAGAGATATCAAGACTTAGCTTTTAAGATGCTTACTAGTCGGATAGATACTTGTGCGATGAACAGGGTCTGGTGAGTCCAGTTGATTGAGCAAGGAGTAGGTCGTGTCCATTCCATATTCGGTTTTCGGAAGGGTATCTGTGCTCATTTCAAACTCGAGTTTTATGCGTCACCGCACCTCACCTTTCCCCTGAAGCAGGCATAAGTGTGTTTTCTAAAAGCGTGACTCTGTTCTGTTTGGGGATTCCGTTCATGGGGAGCGATTTTTACATTCCCTCGATAAGTGATATCATAAGTTTCTTTTTTTGTGGGACTGATTTCACTGAGGATGATCGTACCCAAATCCACTCAGGATGCTGCTACCAGCCTCATGACGTGGATTTCATGGCTGAGTGACACTCCATTGGACCTACGTAGCACCACTTGTCCACTTGTCCACTTGTCTTTGTCCACTTGTCCACTCGTCTTTGTCCACTTGGCTCTTTCCTGGGATATGAAACGTGTACCGGAGTGGAGGTTCTTGTCAAGACAGCAGCCCTCAACTTTGGGGTCCCTGTGTCTGGTTGATTTTTTCATTTTCCCAAGGTCAACGCCCATGTGTGGAAGTGCCCTATGCTCTGTGGTTCTGTGTTTTACATGGTTTGGGAAAGAGGATACACTTGTGAAGATTGGCTGTTGGCCATTGACATCCCGCCCATCAGCTTAACAAGGCTCCCTTGACTCCGTGGGCTGTCCTGCCTTTCTGGTTTTTAGACTTTTTTCGCCTGGCCCTTTTGCCCCGGGGGGGGGGGCGAGAGATTTCTTTGTAGTGCTGATTTGCTCTCCCAGGTTGCTTGGTTGGCCAAAAAGGGCGTATGCGTTTTTTCCTGAATATATTCAGGAAAAAACGCATACGCCCTTTTTGGCCAACCGCATCATTGTCCACGTTCTGGCGCTTTTCATGTGCTATCGGGGCCATTCCGATGTACCCGTTGACATCCGTTTCCTGCAGTTCTGCCTTGCGTTCAGCGCCTCTTCGTAGCCTGACCTCAATATATTTTGGGGCGATAGTTATCGTTTAGAACTCTGCAGGTTTGGGAAGTGCAGTGCCCCTGAGCTCCATTTCCCAAGTCGCTTTTTTGTGAGTGGGACGCAACACGGCTGGATGGCTTCACGCCCTATTGTCGATCCGCGGTGGCAGGCTGAACCGCTGGTGAATTCTTCTTCGTGATGGGAAATGAGAGTGACATGTGCCCGACCAAACACCTCCAGCGAGTCTCTCATTGGTTCCCCCTCTTGCAGTTCACCCTGCGGACAAATTGCAGACGGGACGAAAGAGGCATGGAAAGGCGCCGAGTCTCCAAGTGGGGAGATTGTTAGTAAGGGGGCCTGAATGGAGAACACGAGCACCAGGAGAGGAAAACTGAGGTGAGTTTCAGAAAGCTTTCCCGATCCCACGGTGTAGCATCCGCTGGGTTTCCAATGAGTGCTTTCGCTGTCGGAAGATTGCGTTGAACCTGGAGAGTTGGGAGCCATGGAATGGGGAGCACGCAGGATTCCTTTCAAGGGTCTGCATTTGCTTTCCCAACCTCACCAATCGTCTCAGCCCCAAGAGTGTCCAGCCTTCTGTCTTCTGCCGCTGGGGCTGTAGATGTGGTCAATCCTGGTTGCATGCCAGTCCCTGAACGCATTTTGGAAGAATTTCTCTCTGTTTTGCCCTGCTTGTTTCTTCTTTGTGTTGGAAATGTATCCTCAGAATGGGTCTGAGCTGATTTTCCCTGCTGGTTTTAGGCCGCTTTACACACACTTGATGCACTTACACAGAGATATCAAGACTTAGCTTTTAAGATGCTTACTAGTCGGATAGATACTTGTGCGATGAACAGGGTCTGGTGAGTCCAGTTGATTGAGCAAGGAGTAGGTCGTGTCCATTCCATATTCGGTTTTCGGAAGGGTATCTGTGCTCATTTCAAACTCGAGTTTTATGCGTCACCGCACCTCACCTTTCCCCTGAAGCAGGCATAAGTGTGTTTTCTAAAAGCGTGACTCTGTTCTGTTTGGGGATTCCGTTCATGGGGAGCGATTTTTACATTCCCTCGATAAGTGATATCATAAGTTTCTATTTTTGTGGGACTTATTTCACTGAGGATGATCGTACCTAAATCCACTCAGGATGCTGCTACCAGCCTCATGACGTGGATTTCATGGCTGAGTGACACTCCATTGGACCTACGTAGCACCACTTGTCCACTTGTCCACTTGTCTTTGTCCACTTGTCCACTCGTCTTTGTCCACTTGGCTCTTTCCTGGGATATGAAACGTGTACCGGAGTGGAGGTTCTTGTCAAGACAGCAGCCCTCAACTTTGGGGTCCCTGTGTCTGGTTGATTTTTTCATTTTCCCAAGGTCAACGCCCATGTGTGGAAGTGCCCTATGCTCTGTGGTTCTGTGTTTTACATGGTTTGGGAAAGAGGATACACTTGTGAAGATTGGCTGTTGGCCATTGACATCCCGCCCATCAGCTTAACAAGGCTCCCTTGACTCCGTGGGCTGTCCTGCCTTTCTGGTTTTTAGACTTTTTTCGCCTGGCCCTTTTGCCCCGGGGGGGGGGCGAGAGATTTCTTTGTAGTGCTGATTTGCTCTCCCAGGTTGCTTGGTTGGCCAAAAAGGGCGTATGCGTTTTTTCCTGAATATATTCAGGAAAAAACGCATACGCCCTTTTTGGCCAACCGCATCATTGTCCACGTTCTGGCGCTTTTCATGTGCTATCGGGGCCATTCCGATGTACCCGTTGACATCCGTTTCCTGCAGTTCTGCCTTGCGTTCAGCGCCTCTTCGTAGCCTGCGCTCAATATATTTTGGGGCGATAGTTATCGTTTAGAACTCTGCAGGTTTGGGAAGTGCAGGGCCCCTGAGCTCCATTTCCCAAGTCGCTTTTTTGTGAGTGGGACGCAACACGGCTGGATGGCTTCACGCCCTATTGTCGATCCGCGGTGGCAGGCTGAACCGCTGGTGAATTCTTCTTCGTGATGGGAAATGAGAGTGACATGTGCCCGACCAAACACCTCCAGCGAGTCTCTCATTGGTTCCCCCTCTTGCAGTTCATCCTGCGGACAAATTGCAGACGGTACGAAAGAGGCATGGAAAGGCGCCGAGGCTCCAAGTGGGGAGATTGTTAGTAAGGGGGCCTGAATGGAGAACACGAGCACCAGGAGAGGAAAACTGAGGTGAGTTTCAGAAAGCTTTCCCGATCCCACGGTGTAGCATCCGCTGGGTTTCCAATGAGTGCTTTCGCTGTCGGAAGATTGCGTTGAACCTGGAGAGTTGGGAGCCATGGAATGGGGAGCACGCAGGATTCCTTTCAAGGGTCTGCATTTGCTTTCCCAACCTCACCAATCGTCTCAGCCCCAAGAGTGTCCAGCCTTATGTCTTCTGCCGCTGGGGCTGTAGATGTGGTCAATCCTGGTTGCATGCCAGTCCCTGAACGCATTTTGGAAGAATTTCTCTCTGTTTTGCCCTGCTTGTTTCTTCTTTATGTTGGAAATGTATCCTCAGAATGGGTCTGAGCTGATTTTCCCTGCTGGTTTTAGGCCGCTTTACACACACTTGATGCACTTACACAGAGATATCAAGACTTAGCTTTTAAGATGCTTACTAGTCGGATAGATACTTGTGCGATGAACAGGGTCTGGTGAGTCCAGTTGATTGAGCAAGGAGTAGGTCGTGTCCATTCCATATTCGGTTTTCGGAAGGGTATCTGTGCTCATTTCAAACTCGAGTTTTATGCGTCACCGCACCTCACCTTTCCCCTGAAGCAGGCATAAGTGTGTTTTCTAAAAGCGTGACTCTGTTCTGTTTGGGGATTCCGTTCATGGGGAGCGATTTTTACATTCCCTCGATAAGTGATATCATAAGTTTCTTTTTTTGTGGGACTTATTTCACTGAGGATGATCGTACCTAAATCCACTCAGGATGCTGCTACCAGCCTCATGACGTGGATTTCATGGCTGAGTGACACTCCATTGGACCTACGTAGCACCACTTGTCCACTTGTCCACTTGTCTTTGTCCACTTGTCCACTCGTCTTTGTCCACTTGGCTCTTTCCTGGGATATGAAACGTGTACCGGAGTGGAGGTTCTTGTCAAGACAGCAGCCCTCAACTTTGGGGTCCCTGTGTCTGGTTGATTTTTTCATTTTCCCAAGGTCAACGCCCATGTGTGGAAGTGCCCTATGCTCTGTGGTTCTGTGTTTTACATGGTTTGGGAAAGAGGATACACTTGTGAAGATTGGCTGTTGGCCATTGACATCCCGCCCATCAGCTTAACAAGGCTCCCTTGACTCCGTGGGCTGTCCTGCCTTTCTGGTTTTTAGACTTTTTTCGCCTGGCCCTTTTGCCCCCGGGGGGGGGGGGCGAGAGATTTCTTTGTAGTGCTGATTTGCTCTCCCAGGTTGCTTGGTTGGCCAAAAAGGGCGTATGCGTTTTTTCCTGAATATATTCAGGAAAAAACGCATACGCCCTTTTTGGCCAACCGCATCATTGTCCACGTTCTGGCGCTTTTCATGTGCTATCGGGGCCATTCCGATGTACCCGTTGACATCCGTTTCCTGCAGTTCTGCCTTGCGTTCAGCGCCTCTTCGTAGCCTGACCTCAATATATTTTGGGGCGATAGTTATCGTTTAGAACTCTGCAGGTTTGGGAAGTGCAGGGCCCCTGAGCTCCATTTCCCAAGTCGCTTTTTTGTGAGTGGGACGCAACACGGCTGGATGGCTTCACGCCCTATTGTCGATCCGCGGTGGCAGGCTGAACCGCTGGTGAATTCTTCTTCGTGATGGGAAATGAGAGTGACATGTGCCCGACCAAACACCTCCAGCGAGTCTCTCATTGGTTCCCCCTCTTGCAGTTCATCCTGCGGACAAATTGCAGACGGTACGAAAGAGGCATGGAAAGGCGCCGAGTCTCCAAGTGGGGAGATTGTTAGTAAGGGGGCCTGAATGGAGAACACGAGCACCAGGAGAGGAAAACTGAGGTGAGTTTCAGAAAGCTTTCCCGATCCCACGGTGTAGCATCCGCTGGGTTTCCAATGAGTGCTTTCGCTGTCGGAAGATTGCGTTGAACCTGGAGAGTTGGGAGCCATGGAATGGGGAGCACGCAGGATTCCTTTCAAGGGTCTGCATTTGCTTTCCCAACCTCACCAATCGTCTCAGCCCCAAGAGTGTCCAGCCTTATGTCTTCTGCCGCTGGGGCTGTAGATGTGGTCAATCCTGGTTGCATGCCAGTCCCTGAACGCATTTTGGAAGAATTTCTCTCTGTTTTGCCCTGCTTGTTTCTTCTTTGTGTTGGAAATGTATCCTCAGAATGGGTCTGAGCTGATTTTCCCTGCTGGTTTTAGGCCGCTTTACACACACTTGATGCACTTACACAGAGATATCAAGACTTAGCTTTTAAGATGCTTACTAGTCGGATAGATACTTGTGCGATGAACAGGGTCTGGTGAGTCCAGTTGATTGAGCAAGGAGTAGGTCGTGTCCATTCCATATTCGGTTTTCGGAAGGGTATCTGTGCTCATTTCAAACTCGAGTTTTATGCGTCACCGCACCTCACCTTTCCCCTGAAGCAGGCATAAGTGTGTTTTCTAAAAGCGTGACTCTGTTCTGTTTGGGGATTCCGTGCATGGGGAGCGATTTTTACATTCCCTCGATAAGTGATATCATAAGTTTCTTTTTTTGTGGGACTTATTTCACTGAGGATGATCGTACCTAAATCCACTCAGGATGCTGCTACCAGCCTCATGACGTGGATTTCATGGCTGAGTGACACTCCATTGGACCTACGTAGCACCACTTGTCCACTTGTCCACTTGTCTTTGTCCACTTGTCCACTCGTCTTTGTCCACTTGGCTCTTTCCTGGGATATGAAACGTGTACCGGAGTGGAGGTTCTTGTCAAGACAGCAGCCCTCAACTTTGGGGTCCCTGTGTCTGGTTGATTTTTTCATTTTCCCAAGGTCAACGCCCATGTGTGGAAGTGCCCTATGCTCTGTGGTTCTGTGTTTTACATGGTTTGGGAAAGAGGATACACTTGTGAAGATTGGCTGTTGGCCATTGACATCCCGCCCATCAGCTTAACAAGGCTCCCTTGACTCCGTGGGCTGTCCTGCCTTTCTGGTTTTTAGACTTTTTTCGCCTGGCCCTTTTGCCCCGGGGGGGGGGGGCGCGAGAGATTTCTTTGTAGTGCTGATTTGCTCTCCCAGGTTGCTTGGTTGGCCAAAAAGGGCGTATGCGTTTTTTCCTGAATATATTCAGGAAAAAACGCATACGCCCTTTTTGGCCAACCGCATCATTGTCCACGTTCTGGCGCTTTTCATGTGCTATCGGGGCCATTCCGATGTACCCGTTGACATCCGTTTCCTGCAGTTCTGCCTTGCGTTCAGCGCCTCTTCGTAGCCTGCGCTCAATATATTTTGGGGCGATAGTTATCGTTTAGAACTCTGCAGGTTTGGGAAGTGCAGGGCCCCTGAGCTCCATTTCCCAAGTCGCTTTTTTGTGAGTGGGACGCAACACGGCTGGATGGCTTCACGCCCTATTGTCGATCCGCGGTGGCAGGCTGAACCGCTGGTGAATTCTTCTTCGTGATGGGAAATGAGAGTGACATGTGCCCGACCAAACACCTCCAGCGAGTCTCTCATTGGTTCCCCCTCTTGCAGTTCATCCTGCGGACAAATTGCAGACGGTACGAAAGAGGCATGGAAAGGCGCCGAGGCTCCAAGTGGGGAGATTGTTAGTAAGGGGGCCTGAATGGAGAACACGAGCACCAGGAGAGGAAAACTGAGGTGAGTTTCAGAAAGCTTTCCCGATCCCACGGTGTAGCATCCGCTGGGTTTCCAATGAGTGCTTTCGCTGTCGGAAGATTGCGTTGAACCTGGAGAGTTGGGAGCCATGGAATGGGGAGCACGCAGGATTCCTTTCAAGGGTCTGCATTTGCTTTCCCAACCTCACCAATCGTCTCAGCCCCAAGAGTGTCCAGCCTTATGTCTTCTGCCGCTGGGGCTGTAGATGTGGTCAATCCTGGTTGCATGCCAGTCCCTGAACGCATTTTGGAAGAATTTCTCTCTGTTTTGCCCTGCTTGTTTCTTCTTTGTGTTGGAAATGTATCCTCAGAATGGGTCTGAGCTGATTTTCCCTGCTGGTTTTAGGCCGCTTTACACACACTTGATGCACTTACACAGAGATATCAAGACTTAGCTTTTAAGATGCTTACTAGTCGGATAGATACTTGTGCGATGAACAGGGTCTGGTGAGTCCAGTTGATTGAGCAAGGAGTAGGTCGTGTCCATTCCATATTCGGTTTTCGGAAGGGTATCTGTGCTCATTTCAAACTCGAGTTTTATGCGTCACCGCACCTCACCTTTCCCCTGAAGCAGGCATAAGTGTGTTTTCTAAAAGCGTGACTCTGTTCTGTTTGGGGATTCCGTTCATGGGGAGCGATTTTTACATTCCCTCGATAAGTGATATCATAAGTTTCTATTTTTGTGGGACTTATTTCACTGAGGATGATCGTACCTAAATCCACTCAGGATGCTGCTACCAGCCTCATGACGTGGATTTCATGGCTGAGTGACACTCCATTGGACCTACGTAGCACCACTTGTCCACTTGTCCACTTGTCTTTGTCCACTTGTCCACTCGTCTTTGTCCACTTGGCTCTTTCCTGGGATATGAAACGTGTACCGGAGTGGAGGTTCTTGTCAAGACAGCAGCCCTCAACTTTGGGGTCCCTGTGTCTGGTTGATTTTTTCATTTTCCCAAGGTCAACGCCCATGTGTGGAAGTGCCCTATGCTCTGTGGTTCTGTGTTTTACATGGTTTGGGAAAGAGGATACACTTGTGAAGATTGGCTGTTGGCCATTGACATCCCGCCCATCAGCTTAACAAGGCTCCCTTGACTCCGTGGGCTGTCCTGCCTTTCTGGTTTTTAGACTTTTTTCGCCTGGCCCTTTTGCCCCGGGGGGGGGGCGAGAGATTTCTTTGTAGTGCTGATTTGCTCTCCCAGGTTGCTTGGTTGGCCAAAAAGGGCGTATGCGTTTTTTCCTGAATATATTCAGGAAAAAACGCATACGCCCTTTTTGGCCAACCGCATCATTGTCCACGTTCTGGCGCTTTTCATGTGCTATCGGGGCCATTCCGATGTACCCGTTGACATCCGTTTCCTGCAGTTCTGCCTTGCGTTCAGCGCCTCTTCGTAGCCTGCGCTCAATATATTTTGGGGCGATAGTTATCGTTTAGAACTCTGCAGGTTTGGGAAGTGCAGGGCCCCTGAGCTCCATTTCCCAAGTCGCTTTTTTGTGAGTGGGACGCAACACGGCTGGATGGCTTCACGCCCTATTGTCGATCCGCGGTGGCAGGCTGAACCGCTGGTGAATTCTTCTTCGTGATGGGAAATGAGAGTGACATGTGCCCGACCAAACACCTCCAGCGAGTCTCTCATTGGTTCCCCCTCTTGCAGTTCATCCTGCGGACAAATTGCAGACGGTACGAAAGAGGCATGGAAAGGCGCCGAGGCTCCAAGTGGGGAGATTGTTAGTAAGGGGGCCTGAATGGAGAACACGAGCACCAGGAGAGGAAAACTGAGGTGAGTTTCAGAAAGCTTTCCCGATCCCACGGTGTAGCATCCGCTGGGTTTCCAATGAGTGCTTTCGCTGTCGGAAGATTGCGTTGAACCTGGAGAGTTGGGAGCCATGGAATGGGGAGCACGCAGGATTCCTTTCAAGGGTCTGCATTTGCTTTCCCAACCTCACCAATCGTCTCAGCCCCAAGAGTGTCCAGCCTTATGTCTTCTGCCGCTGGGGCTGTAGATGTGGTCAATCCTGGTTGCATGCCAGTCCCTGAACGCATTTTGGAAGAATTTCTCTCTGTTTTGCCCTGCTTGTTTCTTCTTTGTGTTGGAAATGTATCCTCAGAATGGGTCTGAGCTGATTTTCCCTGCTGGTTTTAGGCCGCTTTACACACACTTGATGCACTTACACAGAGATATCAAGAGTTAGCTTTTAAGATGCTTACTAGTCGGATAGATACTTGTGCGATGAACAGGGTCTGGTGAGTCCAGTTGATTGAGCAAGGAGTAGGTCGTGTCCATTCCATATTCGGTTTTCGGAAGGGTATCTGTGCTCATTTCAAACTCGAGTTTTATGCGTCACCGCACCTCACCTTTCCCCTGAAGCAGGCATAAGTGTGTTTTCTAAAAGCGTGACTCTGTTCTGTTTGGGGATTCCGTTCATGGGGAGCGATTTTTACATTCCCTCGATAAGTGATATCATAAGTTTCTTTTTTTGTGGGACTTATTTCACTGAGGATGATCGTACCTAAATCCACTCAGGATGCTGCTACCAGCCTCATGACGTGGATTTCATGGCTGAGTGACACTCCATTGGACCTACGTAGCACCACTTGTCCACTTGTCTTTGTCCACTTGTCCACTCGTCTTTGTCCACTTGGCTCTTTCCTGGGATATGAAACGTGTACCGGAGTGGAGGTTCTTGTCAAGACAGCAGCCCTCAACTTTGGGGTCCCTGTGTCTGGTTGATTTTTTCATTTTCCCAAGGTCAACGCCCATGTGTGGAAGTGCCCTATGCTCTGTGGTTCTGTGTTTTACATGGTTTGGGAAAGAGGATACACTTGTGAAGATTGGCTGTTGGCCATTGACATCCCGCCCATCAGCTTAGCAAGGCTCCCTTGACTCCGTGGGCTGTCCTGCCTTTCTGGTTTTTAGACTTTTTTCGCCTGGCCCTTTTGCCCCGGGGGGGGGGGGGCGAGAGATTTCTTTGTAGTGCTGATTTGCTCTCCCAGGTTGCTTGGTTGGCCAAAAAGGGCGTATGCGTTTTTTCCTGAATATATTCAGGAAAAAACGCATACGCCCTTTTTGGCCAACCGCATCATTGTCCACGTTCTGGCGCTTTTCATGTGCTATCGGGGCCATTCCGATGTACCCGTTGACATCCGTTTCCTGCAGTTCTGCCTTGCGTTCAGCGCCTCTTCGTAGCCTGCGCTCAATATATTTTGGGGCGATAGTTATCGTTTAGAACTCTGCAGGTTTGGGAAGTGCAGGGCCCCTGAGCTCCATTTCCCAAGTCGCTTTTTTGTGAGTGGGACGCAACACGGCTGGATGGCTTGACGCCCTATTGTCGATCCGCGGTGGCAGGCTGAACCGCTGGTGAATTCTTCTTCGTGATGGGAAATGAGAGTGACATGTGCCCGACCAAACACCTCCAGCGAGTCTCTCATTGGTTCCCCCTCTTGCAGTTCATCCTGCGGACAAATTGCAGACGGTACGAAAGAGGCATGGAAAGGCGCCGAGTCTCCAAGTGGGGAGATTGTTAGTAAGGGGGCCTGAATGGAGAGCACGAGCACCAGGAGAGGAAAACTGAGGTGAGTTTCAGAAAGCTTTCCCGATCCCACGGTGTAGCATCCGCTGGGTTTCCAATGAGTGCTTTCGCTGTCGGAAGATTGCGTTGAACCTGGAGAGTTGGGAGCCATGGAATGGGGAGCACGCAGGATTCCTTTCAAGGGTCTGCATTTGCTTTCCCAACCTCACCAATCGTCTCAGCCCCAAGAGTGTCCAGCCTTATGTCTTCTGCCGCTGGGGCTGTTGATGTGGTCAATCCTGGTTGCATGCCAGTCCCTGAACGCATTTTGGAAGAATTTCTCTCTGTTTTGCCCTGCTTGTTTCTTCTTTGTGTTGGAAATGTATCCTCAGAATGGGTCTGAGCTGATTTTCCCTGCTGGTTTTAGGCCGCTTTACACACACTTGATGCACTTACACAGAGATATCAAGACTTAGCTTTTAAGATGCTTACTAGTCGGATAGATACTTGTGCGATGAACAGGGTCTGGTGAGTCCAGTTGATTGAGCAAGGAGTAGGTCGTGTCCATTCCATATTCGGTTTTCGGAAGGGTATCTGTGCTCATTTCAAACTCGAGTTTTATGCGTCACCGCACCTCACCTTTCCCCTGAAGCAGGCATAAGTGTGTTTTCTAAAAGCGTGACTCTGTTCTGTTTGGGGATTCCGTTCATGGGGAGCGATTTTTACATTCCCTCGATAAGTGATATCATAAGTTTCTTTTTTTGTGGGACTGATTTCACTGAGGATGATCGTACCTAAATCCACTCAGGATGCTGCTACCAGCCTCATGACGTGGATTTCATGGCTGAGTGACACTCCATTGGACCTACGTAGCACCACTTGTCCACTTGTCCACTTGTCTTTGTCCACTTGTCCACTCGTCTTTGTCCACTTGGCTCTTTCCTGGGATATGAAACGTGTACCGGAGTGGAGGTTCTTGTCAAGACAGCAGCCCTCAACTTTGGGGTCCCTGTGTCTGGTTGATTTTTTCATTTTCCCAAGGTCAACGCCCATGTGTGGAAGTGCCCTATGCTCTGTGGTTCTGTGTTTTACATGGTTTGGGAAAGAGGATACACTTGTGAAGATTGGCTGTTGGCCATTGACATCCCGCCCATCAGCTTAACAAGGCTCCCTTGACTCCGTGGGCTGTCCTGCCTTTCTGGTTTTTAGACTTTTTTCGCCTGGCCCTTTTGCCCCGGGGGGGGGCGAGAGATTTCTTTGTAGTGCTGATTTGCTCTCCCAGGTTGCTTGGTTGGCCAAAAAGGGCGTATGCGTTTTTTCCTGAATATATTCAGGAAAAAACGCATACGCCCTTTTTGGCCAACCGCATCATTGTCCACGTTCTGGCGCTTTTCATGTGCTATCGGGGCCATTCCGATGTACCCGTTGACATCCGTTTCCTGCAGTTCTGCCTTGCGTTCAGCGCCTCTTCGTAGCCTGACCTCAATATATTTTGGGGCGATAGTTATCGTTTAGAACTCTGCAGGTTTGGGAAGTGCAGTGCCCCTGAGCTCCATTTCCCAAGTCGCTTTTTTGTGAGTGGGACGCAACACGGCTGGATGGCTTCACGCCCTATTGTCGATCCGCGGTTGCAGGCTGAACCGCTGGTGAATTCTTCTTCGTGATGGGAAATGAGAGTGACATGTGCCCGACCAAACACCTCCAGCGAGTCTCTCATTGGTTCCCCCTCTTGCAGTTCATCCTGCGGACAAATTGCAGACGGTACGAAAGAGGCATGGAAAGGCGCCGAGTCTCCAAGTGGGGAGATTGTTAGTAAGGGGGCCTGAATGGAGAACACGAGCACCAGGAGAGGAAAACTGAGGTGAGTTTCAGAAAGCTTTCCCGATCCCACGGTGTAGCATCCGCTGGGTTTCCAATGAGTGCTTTCGCTGTCGGAAGATTGCGTTGAACCTGGAGAGTTGGGAGCCATGGAATGGGGAGCACGCAGGATTCCTTTCAAGGGTCTGCATTTGCTTTCCCAACCTCACCAATCGTCTCAGCCCCAAGAGTGTCCAGCCTTCTGTCTTCTGCCGCTGGGGCTGTAGATGTGGTCAATCCTGGTTGCATGCCAGTCCCTGAACGCATTTTGGAAGAATTTCTCTCTGTTTTGCCCTGCTTGTTTCTTCTTTGTGTTGGAAATGTATCCTCAGAATGGGTCTGAGCTGATTTTCCCTGCTGGTTTTAGGCCGCTTTACACACACTTGATGCACTTACACAGAGATATCAAGACTTAGCTTTTAAGATGCTTACTAGTCGGATAGATACTTGTGCGATGAACAGGGTCTGGTGAGTCCAGTTGATTGAGCAAGGAGTAGGTCGTGTCCATTCCATATTCGGTTTTCGGAAGGGTATCTGTGCTCATTTCAAACTCGAGTTTTATGCGTCACCGCACCTCACCTTTCCCCTGAAGCAGGCATAAGTGTGTTTTCTAAAAGCGTGACTCTGTTCTGTTTGGGGATTCCGTTCATGGGGAGCGATTTTTACATTCCCTCGATAAGTGATATCATAAGTTTCTTTTTTTGTGGGACTGATTTCACTGAGGATGATCGTACCTAAATCCACTCAGGATGCTGCTACCAGCCTCATGACGTGGATTTCATGGCTGAGTGACACTCCATTGGACCTACGTAGCACCACTTGTCCACTTGTCCACTTGTCTTTGTCCACTTGTCCACTCGTCTTTGTCCACTTGGCTCTTTCCTGGGATATGAAACGTGTACCGGAGTGGAGGTTCTTGTCAAGACAGCAGCCCTCAACTTTGGGGTCCCTGTGTCTGGTTGATTTTTTGATTTTCCCAAGGTCAACGCCCATGTGTGGAAGTGCCCTATGCTCTGTGGTTCTGTGTTTTACATGGTTTGGGAAAGAGGATACACTTGTGAAGATTGGCTGTTGGCCATTGACATCCCGCCCATCAGCTTAACAAGGCTCCCTTGACTCCGTGGGCTGTCCTGCCTTTCTGGTTTTTAGACTTTTTTCGCCTGGCCCTTTTGCCCCGGGGGGGGGGGGCGCGAGAGATTTCTTTGTAGTGCTGATTTGCTCTCCCAGGTTGCTTGGTTGGCCAAAAAGGGCGTATGCGTTTTTTCCTGAATATATTCAGGAAAAAACGCATACGCCCTTTTTGGCCAACCGCATCATTGTCCACGTTCTGGCGCTTTTCATGTGCTATCGGGGCCATTCCGATGTACCCGTTGACATCCGTTTCCTGCAGTTCTGCCTTGCGTTCAGCGCCTCTTCGTAGCCTGCGCTCAATATATTTTGGGGCGATAGTTATCGTTTAGAACTCTGCAGGTTTGGGAAGTGCAGGGCCCCTGAGCTCCATTTCCCAAGTCGCTTTTTTGTGAGTGGGACGCAACACGGCTGGATGGCTTCACGCCCTATTGTCGATCCGCGGTTGCAGGCTGAACCGCTGGTGAATTCTTCTTCGTGATGGGAAATGAGAGTGACATGTGCCCGACCAAACACCTCCAGCGAGTCTCTCATTGGTTCCCCCTCTTGCAGTTCATCCTGCGGACAAATTGCAGACGGTACGAAAGAGGCATGGAAAGGCGCCGAGTCTCCAAGTGGGGAGATTGTTAGTAAGGGGGCCTGAATGGAGAACACGAGCACCAGGAGAGGAAAACTGAGGTGAGTTTCAGAAAGCTTTCCCGATCCCACGGTGTAGCATCCGCTGGGTTTCCAATGAGTGCTTTCGCTGTCGGAAGATTGCGTTGAACCTGGAGAGTTGGGAGCCATGGAATGGGGAGCACGCAGGATTCCTTTCAAGGGTCTGCATTTGCTTTCCCAACCTCACCAATCGTCTCAGCCCCAAGAGTGTCCAGCCTTATGTCTTCTGCCGCTGGGGCTGTAGATGTGGTCAATCCTGGTTGCATGCCAGTCCCTGAACGCATTTTGGAAGAATTTCTCTCTGTTTTGCCCTGCTTGTTTCTTCTTTGTGTTGGAAATGTATCCTCAGAATGGGTCTGAGCTGATTTTCCCTGCTGGTTTTAGGCCGCTTTACACACACTTGATGCACTTACACAGAGATATCAAGACTTAGCTTTTAAGATGCTTACTAGTCGGATAGATACTTGTGCGATGAACAGGGTCTGGTGAGTCCAGTTGATTGAGCAAGGAGTAGGTCGTGTCCATTCCATATTCGGTTTTCGGAAGGGTATCTGTGCTCATTTCAAACTCGAGTTTTATGCGTCACCGCACCTCACCTTTCCCCTGAAGCAGGCATAAGTGTGTTTTCTAAAAGCGTGACTCTGTTCTGTTTGGGGATTCCGTTCATGGGGAGCGATTTTTACATTCCCTCGATAAGTGATATCATAAGTTTCTATTTTTGTGGGACTTATTTCACTGAGGATGATCGTACCTAAATCCACTCAGGATGCTGCTACCAGCCTCATGACGTGGATTTCATGGCTGAGTGACACTCCATTGGACCTACGTAGCACCACTTGTCCACTTGTCCACTTGTCTTTGTCCACTTGTCCACTCGTCTTTGTCCACTTGGCTCTTTCCTGGGATATGAAACGTGTACCGGAGTGGAGGTTCTTGTCAAGACAGCAGCCCTCAACTTTGGGGTCCCTGTGTCTGGTTGATTTTTTGATTTTCCCAAGGTCAACGCCCATGTGTGGAAGTGCCCTATGCTCTGTGGTTCTGTGTTTTACATGGTTTGGGAAAGAGGATACACTTGTGAAGATTGGCTGTTGGCCATTGACATCCCGCCCATCAGCTTAACAAGGCTCCCTTGACACCGTGGGCTGTCCTGCCTTTCTGGTTTTTAGACTTTTTTCGCCTGGCCCTTTTGCCCCGGGGGGGGGGGGGGCGAGAGATTTCTTTGTAGTGCTGATTTGCTCTCCCAGGTTGCTTGGTTGGCCAAAAAGGGCGTATGCGTTTTTTCCTGAATATATTCAGGAAAAAACGCATACGCCCTTTTTGGCCAACCGCATCATTGTCCACGTTCTGGCGCTTTTCATGTGCTATCGGGGCCATTCCGATGTACCCGTTGACATCCGTTTCCTGCAGTTCTGCCTTGCGTTCAGCGCCTCTTCGTAGCCTGACCTCAATATATTTTGGGGCGATAGTTATCGTTTAGAACTCTGCAGGTTTGGGAAGTGCAGGGCCCCTGAGCTCCATTTCCCAAGTCGCTTTTTTGTGAGTGGGACGCAACACGGCTGGATGGCTTCACGCCCTATTGTCGATCCGCGGTGGCAGGCTGAACCGCTGGTGAATTCTTCTTCGTGATGGGAAATGAGAGTGACATGTGCCCGACCAAACACCTCCAGCGAGTCTCTCATTGGTTCCCCCTCTTGCAGTTCATCCTGCGGACAAATTGCAGACGGTACGAAAGAGGCATGGAAAGGCGCCGAGGCTCCAAGTGGGGAGATTGTTAGTAAGGGGGCCTGAATGGAGAACACGAGCACCAGGAGAGGAAAACTGAGGTGAGTTTCAGAAAGCTTTCCCGATCCCACGGTGTAGCATCCGCTGGGTTTCCAATGAGTGCTTTCGCTGTCGGAAGATTGCGTTGAACCTGGAGAGTTGGGAGCCATGGAATGGGGAGCACGCAGGATTCCTTTCAAGGGTCTGCATTTGCTTTCCCAACCTCACCAATCGTCTCAGCCCCAAGAGTGTCCAGCCTTATGTCTTCTGCCGCTGGGGCTGTAGATGTGGTCAATCCTGGTTGCATGCCAGTCCCTGAACGCATTTTGGAAGAATTTCTCTCTGTTTTGCCCTGCTTGTTTCTTCTTTGTGTTGGAAATGTATCCTCAGAATGGGTCTGAGCTGATTTTCCCTGCTGGTTTTAGGCCGCTTTACACACACTTGATGCACTTACACAGAGATATCAAGACTTAGCTTTTAAGATGCTTACTAGTCGGATAGATACTTGTGCGATGAACAGGGTCTGGTGAGTCCAGTTGATTGAGCAAGGAGTAGGTCGTGTCCATTCCATATTCGGTTTTCGGAAGGTTATCTGTGCTCATTTCAAACTCGAGTTTTATGCGTCACCGCACCTCACCTTTCCCCTGAAGCAGGCATAAGTGTGTTTTCTAAAAGCGTGACTCTGTTGTGTTTGGGGATTCCGTTCATGGGGAGCGATTTTTACATTCCCTCGATAAGTGATATCATAAGTTTCTTTTTTTGTGGGACTTATTTCACTGAGGATGATCGTACCTAAATCCACTCAGGATGCTGCTACCAGCCTCATGACGTGGATTTCATGGCTGAGTGACACTCCATTGGACCTACGTAGCACCACTTGTCCACTTGTCCACTTGTCTTTGTCCACTTGTCCACTCGTCTTTGTCCACTTGGCTCTTTCCTGGGATATGAAACGTGTACCAGAGTGGAGGTTCTTGTCAAGACAGCAGCCCTCAACTTTGGGGTCCCTGTGTCTGGTTGATTTTTTCATTTTCCCAAGGTCAACGCCCATGTGTGGAAGTGCCCTATGCTCTGTGGTTCTGTGTTTTACATGGTTTGGGAAAGAGGATACACTTGTGAAGATTGGCTGTTGGCCATTGACATCCCGCCCATCAGCTTAACAAGGCTCCCTTGACTCCGTGGGCTGTCCTGCCTTTCTGGTTTTTAGACTTTTTTCGCCTGGCCCTTTTGCCCCCGGGGTGGGGGCGGCGAGAGATTTCTTTGTAGTGCTGATTTGCTCTCCCAGGTTGCTTGGTTGGCCAAAAAGGGCGTATGCGTTTTTTCCTGAATATATTCAGGAAAAAACGCATACGCCCTTTTTGGCCAACCGCATCATTGTCCACGTTCTGGCGCTTTTCATGTGCTATCGGGGCCATTCCGATGTACCCGTTGACATCCGTTTCCTGCAGTTCTGCCTTGCGTTCAGCGCCTCTTCGTAGCCTGCGCTCAATATATTTTGGGGCGATAGTTATCGTTTAGAACTCTGCAGGTTTGGGAAGTGCAGGGCCCCTGAGCTCCATTTCCCAAGTCGCTTTTTTGTGAGTGGGACGCAACACGGCTGGATGGCTTCACGCCCTATTGTCGATCCGCGGTTGCAGGCTGAACCGCTGGTGAATTCTTCTTCGTGATGGGAAATGAGAGTGACATGTGCCCGACCAAACACCTCCAGCGAGTCTCTCATTGGTTCCCCCTCTTGCAGTTCATCCTGCGGACAAATTGCAGACGGTACGAAAGAGGCATGGAAAGGCGCCGAGTCTCCAAGTGGGGAGATTGTTAGTAAGGGGGCCCGAATGGAGAACACGAGCACCAGGAGAGGAAAACTGAGGTGAGTTTCAGAAAGCTTTCCCGATCCCACGGTGTAGCATCCGCTGGGTTTCCAATGAGTGCTTTCGCTGTCGGAAGATTGCGTTGAACCTGGAGAGTTGGGAGCCATGGAATGGGGAGCACGCAGGATTCCTTTCAAGGGTCTGCATTTGCTTTCCCAACCTCACCAATCGTCTCAGCCCCAAGAGTGTCCAGCCTTATGTCTTCTGCCGCTGGGGCTGTAGATGTGGTCAATCCTGGTTGCATGCCAGTCCCTGAACGCATTTTGGAAGAATTTCTCTCTGTTTTGCCCTGCTTGTTTCTTCTTTGTGTTGGAAATGTATCCTCAGAATGGGTCTGAGCTGATTTTCCCTGCTGGTTTTAGGCCGCTTTACACACACTTGATGCACTTACACAGAGATATCAAGACTTAGCTTTTAAGATGCTTACTAGTCGGATAGATACTTGTGCGATGAACAGGGTCTGGTGAGTCCAGTTGATTGAGCAAGGAGTAGGTCGTGTCCATTCCATATTCGGTTTTCGGAAGGGTATCTGTGCTCATTTCAAACTCGAGTTTTATGCGTCACCGCACCTCACCTTTCCCCTGAAGCAGGCATAAGTGTGTTTTCTAAAAGCGTGACTCTGTTCTCTTTGGGGATTCCGTTCATGGGGAGCGATTTTTACATTCCCTCGATAAGTGATATCATAAGTTTCTTTTTTTGTGGGACTTATTTCACTGAGGATGATCGTACCTAAATCCACTCAGGATGCTGCTACCAGCCTCATGACGTGGATTTCATGGCTGAGTGACACTCCATTGGACCTACGTAGCACCACTTGTCCACTTGTCCACTTGTCTTTGTCCACTTGTCCACTCGTCTTTGTCCACTTGGCTCTTTCCTGGGATATGAAACGTGTACCGGAGTGGAGGTTCTTGTCAAGACAGCAGCCCTCAACTTTGGGGTCCCTGTGTCTGGTTGATTTTTTCATTTTCCCAAGGTCAACGCCCATGTGTGGAAGTGCCCTATGCTCTGTGGTTCTGTGTTTTACATGGTTTGGGAAAGAGGATACACTTGTGAAGATTGGCTGTTGGCCATTGACATCCCGCCCATCAGCTTAACAAGGCTCCCTTGACTCCGTGGGCTGTCCTGCCTTTCTGGTTTTTAGACTTTTTTCGCCTGGCCCTTTTGCCCCGGGGGGGGGGGGGCGAGAGATTTCTTTGTAGTGCTGATTTGCTCTCCCAGGTTGCTTGGTTGGCCAAAAAGGGCGTATGTGTTTTTTCCTGAATATATTCAGGAAAAAACGCATACGCCCTTTTTGGCCAACCGCATCATTGTCCACGTTCTGGCGCTTTTCATGTGCTATCGGGGCCATTCCGATGTACCCGTTGACATCCGTTTCCTGCAGTTCTGCCTTGCGTTCAGCGCCTCTTCGTAGCCTGACCTCAATATATTTTGGGGCGATAGTTATCGTTTAGAACTCTGCAGGTTTGGGAAGTGCAGGGCCCCTGAGCTCCATTTCCCAAGTCGCTTTTTTGTGAGTGGGACGCAACACGGCTGGATGGCTTCACGCCCTATTGTCGATCCGGGGTGGCAGGCTGAACCGCTGGTGAATTCTTCTTCGTGATGGGAAATGAGAGTGACATGTGCCCGACCAAACACCTCCAGCGAGTCTCTCATTGGTTCCCCCTCTTGCAGTTCATCCTGCGGACAAATTGCAGATGGTACGAAAGAGGCATGGAAAGGCGCCGAGTCTCCAAGTGGGGAGATTGTTAGTAAGGGGGCCTGAATGGAGAACACGAGCACCAGGAGAGGAAAACTGAGGTGAGTTTTAGAAAGCTTTCCCGATCCCACGGTGTAGCATCCGCTGGGTTTCCAGTGAGTGCTTTCGCTGTCGGAAGATTGCGTTGAACCTGGAGAGTTGGGAGCCATGGAATGGGGAGCACGCAGGATTCCTTTCAAGGGTCTGCATTTGCTTTCCCAACCTCACCAATCGTCTCAGCCCCAAGAGTGTCCAGCCTTATGTCTTCTGCCGCTGGGGCTGTAGATGTGGTCAATCCTGGTTGCATGCCAGTCCCTGAACGCATTTTGGAAGAATTTCTCTCTGTTTTGCCCTGCTTGTTTCTTCTTTGTGTTGGAAATGTATCCTCAGAATGGGTCTGAGCTGATTTTCCCTGCTGGTTTTAGGCCGCTTTACACACACTTGATGCACTTACACAGAGATATCAAGACTTAGCTTTTAAGATGCTTACTAGTCGGATAGATACTTGTGCGATGAACAGGGTCTGGTGAGTCCAGTTGATTGAGCAAGGAGTAGGTCGTGTCCATTCCATATTCGGTTTTCGGAAGGGTATCTGTGCTCATTTCAAACTCGAGTTTTATGCGTCACCGCACCTCACCTTTCCCCTGAAGCAGGCATAAGTGTGTTTTCTAAAAGCGTGACTCTGTTCTGTTTGGGGATTCCGTTCATGGGGAGCGATTTTTACATTCCCTCGATAAGTGATATCATAAGTTTCTTTTTTTGTGGGACTTATTTCACTGAGGATGATCGTACCTAAATCCACTCAGGATGCTGCTACCAGCCTCATGACGTGGATTTCATGGCTGAGTGACACTCCATTGGACCTACGTAGCACCACTTGTCCACTTGTCCACTTGTCTTTGTCCACTTGTCCACTCGTCTTTGTCCACTTGGCTCTTTCCTGGGATATGAAACGTGTACCGGAGTGGAGGTTCTTGTCAAGACAGCAGCCCTCAACTTTGGGGTCCCTGTGTCTGGTTGATTTTTTGATTTTCCCAAGGTCAACGCCCATGTGTGGAAGTGCCCTATGCTCTGTGGTTCTGTGTTTTACATGGTTTGGGAAAGAGGATACACTTGTGAAGATTGGCTGTTGGCCATTGACATCCCGCCCATCAGCTTAACAAGGCTCCCTTGACTCCGTGGGCTGTCCTGCCTTTCTGGTTTTTAGACTTTTTTCGCCTGGCCCTTTTGCCCCGGGGGGGGGGGGGCGAGAGATTTCTTTGTAGTGCTGATTTGCTCTCCCAGGTTGCTTGGTTGGCCAAAAAGGGCGTATGCGTTTTTTCCTGAATATATTCAGGAAAAAACGCATACGCCCTTTTTGGCCAACCGCATCATTGTCCACGTTCTGGCGCTTTTCATGTGCTATCGGGGCCATTCCGATGTACCCGTTGACATCCGTTTCCTGCAGTTCTGCCTTGCGTTCAGCGCCTCTTCGTAGCCTGACCTCAATATATTTTGGGGCGATAGTTATCGTTTAGAACTCTGCAGGTTTGGGAAGTGCAGGGCCCCTGAGCTCCATTTCCCAAGTCGCTTTTTTGTGAGTGGGACGCAACACGGCTGGATGGCTTCACGCCCTATTGTCGATCCGCGGTGGCAGGCTGAACCGCTGGTGAATTCTTCTTCGTGATGGGAAATGAGAGTGACATGTGCCCGACCAAACACCTCCAGCGAGTCTCTCATTGGTTCCCCCTCTTGCAGTTCATCCTGCGGACAAATTGCAGACGGTACGAAAGAGGCATGGAAAGGCGCCGAGTCTCCAAGTGGGGAGATTGTTAGTAAGGGGGCCCGAATGGAGAACACGAGCACCAGGAGAGGAAAACTGAGGTGAGTTTCAGAAAGCTTTCCCGATCCCACGGTGTAGCATCCGCTGGGTTTCCAATGAGTGCTTTCGCTGTCGGAAGATTGCGTTGAACCTGGAGAGTTGGGAGCCATGGAATGGGGAGCACGCAGGATTCCTTTCAAGGGTCTGCATTTGCTTTCCCAACCTCACCAATCGTCTCAGCCCCAAGAGTGTCCAGCCTTATGTCTTCTGCCGCTGGGGCTGTAGATGTGGTCAATCCTGGTTGCATGCCAGTCCCTGAACGCATTTTGGAAGAATTTCTCTCTGTTTTGCCCTGCTTGTTTCTTCTTTGTGTTGGAAATGTATCCTCAGAATGGGTCTGAGCTGATTTTCCCTGCTGGTTTTAGGCCGCTTTACACACACTTGATGCACTTACACAGAGATATCAAGACTTAGCTTTTAAGATGCTTACTAGTCGGATAGATACTTGTGCGATGAACAGGGTCTGGTGAGTCCAGTTGATTGAGCAAGGAGTAGGTCGTGTCCATTCCATATTCGGTTTTCGGAAGGGTATCTGTGCTCATTTCAAACTCGAGTTTTATGCGTCACCGCACCTCACCTTTCCCCTGAAGCAGGCATAAGTGTGTTTTCTAAAAGCGTGACTCTGTTCTGTTTGGGGATTCCGTTCATGGGGAGCGATTTTTACATTCCCTCGATAAGTGATATCATAAGTTTCTTTTTTTGTGGGACTGATTTCACTGAGGATGATCGTACCTAAATCCACTCAGGATGCTGCTACCAGCCTCATGACGTGGATTTCATGGCTGAGTGACACTCCATTGGACCTACGTAGCACCACTTGTCCACTTGTCCACTTGTCTTTGTCCACTTGTCCACTCGTCTTTGTCCACTTGGCTCTTTCCTGGGATATGAAACGTGTACCGGAGTGGAGGTTCTTGTCAAGACAGCAGCCCTCAACTTTGGGGTCCCTGTGTCTGGTTGATTTTTTCATTTTCCCAAGGTCAACGCCCATGTGTGGAAGTGCCCTATGCTCTGTGGTTCTGTGTTTTACATGGTTTGGGAAAGAGGATACACTTGTGAAGATTGGCTGTTGGCCATTGACATCCCGCCCATCAGCTTAACAAGGCTCCCTTGACTCCGTGGGCTGTCCTGCCTTTCTGGTTTTTAGACTTTTTTCGCCTGGCCCTTTTGCCCCGGGGGGGGGGGCGAGAGATTTCTTTGTAGTGCTGATTTGCTCTCCCAGGTTGCTTGGTTGGCCAAAAAGGGCGTATGCGTTTTTTCCTGAATATATTCAGGAAAAAACGCATACGCCCTTTTTGGCCAACCGCATCATTGTCCACGTTCTGGCGCTTTTCATGTGCTATCGGGGCCATTCCGATGTACCCGTTGACATCCGTTTCCTGCAGTTCTGCCTTGCGTTCAGCGCCTCTTCGTAGCCTGACCTCAATATATTTTGGGGCGATAGTTATCGTTTAGAACTCTGCAGGTTTGGGAAGTGCAGGGCCCCTGAGCTCCATTTCCCAAGTCGCTTTTTTGTGAGTGGGACGCAACACGGCTGGATGGCTTCACGCCCTATTGTCGATCCGCGGTGGCAGGCTGAACCGCTGGTGAATTCTTCTTCGTGATGGGAAATGAGAGTGACATGTGCCCGACCAAACACCTCCAGCGAGTCTCTCATTGGTTCCCCCTCTTGCAGTTCATCCTGCGGACAAATTGCAGACGGTACGAAAGAGGCATGGAAAGGCGCCGAGTCTCCAAGTGGGGAGATTGTTAGTAAGGGGGCCTGAATGGAGAACACGAGCACCAGGAGAGGAAAACTGAGGTGAGTTTCAGAAAGCTTTCCCGATCCCACGGTGTAGCATCCGCTGGGTGTCCAATGAGTGCTTTCGCTGTCGGAAGATTGCGTTGAACCTGGAGAGTTGGGAGCCATGGAATGGGGAGCACGCAGGATTCCTTTCAAGGGTCTGCATTTGCTTTCCCAACCTCACCAATCGTCTCAGCCCCAAGAGTGTCCAGCCTTATGTCTTCTGCCGCTGGGGCTGTAGATGTGGTCAATCCTGGTTGCATGCCAGTCCCTGAACGCATTTTGGAAGAATTTCTCTCTGTTTTGCCCTGCTTGTTTCTTCTTTGTGTTGGAAATGTATCCTCAGAATGGGTCTGAGCTGATTTTCCCTGCTGGTTTTAGGCCGCTTTACACACACTTGATGCACTTACACAGAGATATCAAGACTTAGCTTTTAAGATGCTTACTAGTCGGATAGATACTTGTGCGATGAACAGGGTCTGGTGAGTCCAGTTGATTGAGCAAGGAGTAGGTCGTGTCCATTCCATATTCGGTTTTCGGAAGGGTATCTGTGCTCATTTCAAACTCGAGTTTTATGCGTCACCGCACCTCACCTTTCCCCTGAAGCAGGCATAAGTGTGTTTTCTAAAAGCGTGACTCTGTTCTGTTTGGGGATTCCGTTCATGGGGAGCGATTTTTACATTCCCTCGATAAGTGATATCATAAGTTTCTTTTTTTGTGGGACTTATTTCACTGAGGATGATCGTACCTAAATCCACTCAGGATGCTGCTACCAGCCTCATGACGTGGATTTCATGGCTGAGTGACACTCCATTGGACCTACGTAGCACCACTTGTCCACTTGTCCACTTGTCTTTGTCCACTTGTCCACTCGTCTTTGTCCACTTGGCTCTTTCCTGGGATATGAAACGTGTACCGGAGTGGAGGTTCTTGTCAAGACAGCAGCCCTCAACTTTGGGGTCCCTGTGTCTGGTTGATTTTTTCATTTTCCCAAGGTCAACGCCCATGTGTGGAAGTGCCCTATGCTCTGTGGTTCTGTGTTTTACATGGTTTGGGAAAGAGGATACACTTGTGAAGATTGGCTGTTGGCCATTGACATCCCGCCCATCAGCTTAACAAGGCTCCCTTGACTCCGTGGGCTGTCCTGCCTTTCTGGTTTTTAGACTTTTTTCGCCTGGCCCTTTTGCCCCGGGTGGGGGGGGAGAGAGATTTCTTTGTAGTGCTGATTTGCTCTCCCAGGTTGCTTGGTTGGCCAAAAAGGGCGTATGCGTTTTTTCCTGAATATATTCAGGAAAAAACGCATACGCCCTTTTTGGCCAACCGCATCATTGTCCACGTTCTGGCGCTTTTCATGTGCTATCGGGGCCATTCCGATGTACCCGTTGACATCCGTTTCCTGCAGTTCTGCCTTGCGTTCAGCGCCTCTTCGTAGCCTGCGCTCAATATATTTTGGGGCGATAGTTATCGTTTAGAACTCTGCAGGTTTGGGAAGTGCAGGGCCCCTGAGCTCCATTTCCCAAGTCGCTTTTTTGTGAGTGGGACGCAACACGGCTGGATGGCTTCACGCCCTATTGTCGATCCGGGGTGGCAGGCTGAACCGCTGGTGAATTCTTCTTCGTGATGGGAAATGAGAGTGACATGTGCCCGACCAAACACCTCCAGCGAGTCTCTCATTGGTTCCCCCTCTTGCAGTTCATCCTGCGGACAAATTGCAGACGGTACGAAAGAGGCATGGAAAGGCGCCGAGTCTCCAAGTGGGGAGATTGTTAGTAAGGGGGCCTGAATGGAGAACACGAGCACCAGGAGAGGAAAACTGAGGTGAGTTTCAGAAAGCTTTCCCGATCCCACGGTGTAGCATCCGCTGGGTTTCCAATGAGTGCTTTCGCTGTCGGAAGATTGCGTTGAACCTGGAGAGTTGGGAGCCATGGAATGGGGAGCACGCAGGATTCCTTTCAAGGGTCTGCATTTGCTTTCCCAACCTCACCAATCGTCTCAGCCCCAAGAGTGTCCAGCCTTATGTCTTCTGCCGCTGGGGCTGTAGATGTGGTCAATCCTGGTTGCATGCCAGTCCCTGAACGCATTTTGGAAGAATTTCTCTCTGTTTTGCCCTGCTTGTTTCTTCTTTGTGTTGGAAATGTATCCTCAGAATGGGTCTGAGCTGATTTTCCCTGCTGGTTTTAGGCCGCTTTACACACACTTGATGCACTTACACAGAGATATCAAGACTTAGCTTTTAAGATGCTTACTAGTCGGATAGATACTTGTGCGATGAACAGGGTCTGGTGAGTCCAGTTGATTGAGCAAGGAGTAGGTCGTGTCCATTCCATATTCGGTTTTCGGAAGGGTATCTGTGCTCATTTCAAACTCGAGTTTTATGCGTCACCGCACCTCACCTTTCCCCTGAAGCAGGCATAAGTGTGTTTTCTAAAAGCGTGACTCTGTTCTGTTTGGGGATTCCGTTCATGGGGAGCGATTTTTACATTCCCTCGATAAGTGATATCATAAGTTTCTTTTTTTGTGGGACTGATTTCACTGAGGATGATCGTACCTAAATCCACTCAGGATGCTGCTACCAGCCTCATGACGTGGATTTCATGGCTGAGTGACACTCCATTGGACCTACGTAGCACCACTTGTCCACTTGTCCACTTGTCTTTGTCCACTTGTCCACTCGTCTTTGTCCACTTGGCTCTTTCCTGGGATATGAAACGTGTACCGGAGTGGAGGTTCTTGTCAAGACAGCAGCCCTCAACTTTGGGGTCCCTGTGTCTGGTTGATTTTTTCATTTTCCCAAGGTCAACGCCCATGTGTGGAAGTGCCCTATGCTCTGTGGTTCTGTGTTTTACATGGTTTGGGAAAGAGGATACACTTGTGAAGATTGGCTGTTGGCCATTGACATCCCGCCCATCAGCTTAACAAGGCTCCCTTGACTCCGTGGGCTGTCCTGCCTTTCTGGTTTTTAGACTTTTTTCGCCTGGCCCTTTTGCCCCCGGGGTGGGGGGGGCGAGAGATTTCTTTGTAGTGCTGATTTGCTCTCCCAGGTTGCTTGGTTGGCCAAAAAGGGCGTATGCGTTTTTTCCTGAATATATTCAGGAAAAAACGCATACGCCCTTTTTGGCCAACCGCATCATTGTCCACGTTCTGGCGCTTTTCATGTGCTATCGGGGCCATTCCGATGTACCCGTTGACATCCGTTTCCTGCAGTTCTGCCTTGCGTTCAGCGCCTCTTCGTAGCCTGCGCTCAATATATTTTGGGGCGATAGTTATCGTTTAGAACTCTGCAGGTTTGGGAAGTGCAGGGCCCCTGAGCTCCATTTCCCAAGTCGCTTTTTTGTGAGTGGGACGCAACACGGCTGGATGGCTTCACGCCCTATTGTCGATCCGCGGTGGCAGGCTGAACCGCTGGTGAATTCTTCTTCGTGATGGGAAATGAGAGTGACATGTGCCCGACCAAACACCTCCAGCGAGTCTCTCATTGGTTCCCCCTCTTGCAGTTCATCCTGCGGACAAATTGCAGACGGTACGAAAGAGGCATGGAAAGGCGCCGAGTCTCCAAGTGGGGAGATTGTTAGTAAGGGGGCCCGAATGGAGAACACGAGCACCAGGAGAGGAAAACTGAGGTGAGTTTCAGAAAGCTTTCCCGATCCCACGGTGTAGCATCCGCTGGGTTTCCAATGAGTGCTTTCGCTGTCGGAAGATTGCGTTGAACCTGGAGAGTTGGGAGCCATGGAATGGGGAGCACGCAGGATTCCTTTCAAGGGTCTGCATTTGCTTTCCCAACCTCACCAATCGTCTCAGCCCCAAGAGTGTCCAGCCTTATGTCTTCTGCCGCTGGGGCTGTAGATGTGGTCAATCCTGGTTGCATGCCAGTCCCTGAACGCATTTTGGAAGAATTTCTCTCTGTTTTGCCCTGCTTGTTTCTTCTTTGTGTTGGAAATGTATCCTCAGAATGGGTCTGAGCTGATTTTCCCTGCTGGTTTTAGGCCGCTTTACACACACTTGATGCACTTACACAGAGATATCAAGACTTAGCTTTTAAGATGCTTACTAGTCGGATAGATACTTGTGCGATGAACAGGGTCTGGTGAGTCCAGTTGATTGAGCAAGGAGTAGGTCGTGTCCATTCCATATTCGGTTTTCGGAAGGGTATCTGTGCTCATTTCAAACTCGAGTTTTATGCGTCACCGCACCTCACCTTTCCCCTGAAGCAGGCATAAGTGTGTTTTCTAAAAGCGTGACTCTGTTCTGTTTGGGGATTCCGTTCATGGGGAGCGATTTTTACATTCCCTCGATAAGTGATATCATAAGTTTCTTTTTTTGTGGGACTTATTTCACTGAGGATGATCGTACCTAAATCCACTCAGGATGCTGCTACCAGCCTCATGACGTGGATTTCATGGCTGAGTGACACTCCATTGGACCTACGTAGCACCACTTGTCCACTTGTCCACTTGTCTTTGTCCACTTGTCCACTCGTCTTTGTCCACTTGGCTCTTTCCTGGGATATGAAACGTGTACCGGAGTGGAGGTTCTTGTCAAGACAGCAGCCCTCAACTTTGGGGTCCCTGTGTCTGGTTGATTTTTTCATTTTCCCAAGGTCAACGCCCATGTGTGGAAGTGCCCTATGCTCTGTGGTTCTGTGTTTTACATGGTTTGGGAAAGAGGATACACTTGTGAAGATTGGCTGTTGGCCATTGACATCCCGCCCATCAGCTTAACAAGGCTCCCTTGACTCCGTGGGCTGTCCTGCCTTTCTGGTTTTTAGACTTTTTTCGCCTGGCCCTTTTGCCCCGGGGGGGGGGGCGAGAGATTTCTTTGTAGTGCTGATTTGCTCTCCCAGGTTGCTTGGTTGGCCAAAAAGGGCGTATGCGTTTTTTCCTGAATATATTCAGGAAAAAACGCATACGCCCTTTTTGGCCAACCGCATCATTGTCCACGTTCTGGCGCTTTTCATGTGCTATCGGGGCCATTCCGATGTACCCGTTGACATCCGTTTCCTGCAGTTCTGCCTTGCGTTCAGCGCCTCTTCGTAGCCTGCGCTCAATATATTTTGGGGCGATAGTTATCGTTTAGAACTCTGCAGGTTTGGGAAGTGCAGTGCCCCTGAGCTCCATTTCCCAAGTCGCTTTTTTGTGAGTGGGACGCAACACGGCTGGATGGCTTCACGCCCTATTGTCGATCCGCGGTGGCAGGCTGAACCGCTGGTGAATTCTTCTTCGTGATGGGAAATGAGAGTGACATGTGCCCGACCAAACACCTCCAGCGAGTCTCTCATTGGTTCCCCCTCTTGCAGTTCACCCTGCGGACAAATTGCAGACGGGACGAAAGAGGCATGGAAAGGCGCCGAGTCTCCAAGTGGGGAGATTGTTAGTAAGGGGGCCTGAATGGAGAACACGAGCACCAGGAGAGGAAAACTGAGGTGAGTTTCAGAAAGCTTTCCCGATCCCACGGTGTAGCATCCGCTGGGTTTCCAATGAGTGCTTTCGCTGTCGGAAGATTGCGTTGAACCTGGAGAGTTGGGAGCCATGGAATGGGGAGCACGCAGGATTCCTTTCAAGGGTCTGCATTTGCTTTCCCAACCTCACCAATCGTCTCAGCCCCAAGAGTGTCCAGCCTTCTGTCTTCTGCCGCTGGGGCTGTAGATGTGGTCAATCCTGGTTGCATGCCAGTCCCTGAACGCATTTTGGAAGAATTTCTCTCTGTTTTGCCCTGCTTGTTTCTTCTTTGTGTTGGAAATGTATCCTCAGAATGGGTCTGAGCTGATTTTCCCTGCTGGTTTTAGGCCGCTTTACACACACTTGATGCACTTACACAGAGATATCAAGACTTAGCTTTTAAGATGCTTACTAGTCGGATAGATACTTGTGCGATGAACAGGGTCTGGTGAGTCCAGTTGATTGAGCAAGGAGTAGGTCGTGTCCATTCCATATTCGGTTTTCGGAAGGGTATCTGTGCTCATTTCAAACTCGAGTTTTATGCGTCACCGCACCTCACCTTTCCCCTGAAGCAGGCATAAGTGTGTTTTCTAAAAGCGTGACTCTGTTCTGTTTGGGGATTCCGTTCATGGGGAGCGATTTTTACATTCCCTCGATAAGTGATATCATAAGTTTCTTTTTTTGTGGGACTTATTTCACTGAGGATGATCGTACCTAAATCCACTCAGGATGCTGCTACCAGCCTCATGACGTGGATTTCATGGCTGAGTGACACTCCATTGGACCTACGTAGCACCACTTGTCCACTTGTCCACTTGTCTTTGTCCACTTGTCCACTCGTCTTTGTCCACTTGGCTCTTTCCTGGGATATGAAACGTGTACCGGAGTGGAGGTTCTTGTCAAGACAGCAGCCCTCAACTTTGGGGTCCCTGTGTCTGGTTGATTTTTTCATTTTCCCAAGGTCAACGCCCATGTGTGGAAGTGCCCTATGCTCTGTGGTTCTGTGTTTTACATGGTTTGGGAAAGAGGATACACTTGTGAAGATTGGCTGTTGGCCATTGACATCCCGCCCATCAGCTTAACAAGGCTCCCTTGACTCCGTGGGCTGTCCTGCCTTTCTGGTTTTTAGACTTTTTTCGCCTGGCCCTTTTGCCCCGGGGGGGGGGCGAGAGATTTCTTTGTAGTGCTGATTTGCTCTCCCAGGTTGCTTGGTTGGCCAAAAAGGGCGTATGCGTTTTTTCCTGAATATATTCAGGAAAAAACGCATACGCCCTTTTTGGCCAACCGCATCATTGTCCACGTTCTGGCGCTTTTCATGTGCTATCGGGGCCATTCCGATGTACCCGTTGACATCCGTTTCCTGCAGTTCTGCCTTGCGTTCAGCGCCTCTTCGTAGCCTGCGCTCAATATATTTTGGGGCGATAGTTATCGTTTAGAACTCTGCAGGTTTGGGAAGTGCAGGGCCCCTGAGCTCCATTTCCCAAGTCGCTTTTTTGTGAGTGGGACGCAACACGGCTGGATGGCTTCACGCCCTATTGTCGATCCGCGGTGGCAGGCTGAACCGCTGGTGAATTCTTCTTCGTGATGGGAAATGAGAGTGACATGTGCCCGACCAAACACCTCCAGCGAGTCTCTCATTGGTTCCCCCTCTTGCAGTTCATCCTGCGGACAAATTGCAGACGGTACGAAAGAGGCATGGAAAGGCGCCGAGTCTCCAAGTGGGGAGATTGTTAGTAAGGGGGCCCGAATGGAGAACACGAGCACCAGGAGAGGAAAACTGAGGTGAGTTTCAGAAAGCTTTCCCGATCCCACGGTGTAGCATCCGCTGGGTTTCCAATGAGTGCTTTCGCTGTCGGAAGATTGCGTTGAACCTGGAGAGTTGGGAGCCATGGAATGGGGAGCACGCAGGATTCCTTTCAAGGGTCTGCATTTGCTTTCCCAACCTCACCAATCGTCTCAGCCCCAAGAGTGTCCAGCCTTATGTCTTCTGCCGCTGGGGCTGTAGATGTGGTCAATCCTGGTTGCATGCCAGTCCCTGAACGCATTTTGGAAGAATTTCTCTCTGTTTTGCCCTGCTTGTTTCTTCTTTGTGTTGGAAATGTATCCTCAGAATGGGTCTGAGCTGATTTTCCCTGCTGGTTTTAGGCCGCTTTACACACACTTGATGCACTTACACAGAGATATCAAGACTTAGCTTTTAAGATGCTTACTAGTCGGATAGATACTTGTGCGATGAACAGGGTCTGGTGAGTCCAGTTGATTGAGCAAGGAGTAGGTCGTGTCCATTCCATATTCGGTTTTCGGAAGGGTATCTGTGCTCATTTCAAACTCGAGTTTTATGCGTCACCGCACCTCACCTTTCCCCTGAAGCAGGCATAAGTGTGTTTTCTAAAAGCGTGACTCTGTTCTGTTTGGGGATTCCGTTCATGGGGAGCGATTTTTACATTCCCTCGATAAGTGATATCATAAGTTTCTTTTTTTGTGGGACTTATTTCACTGAGGATGATCGTACCTAAATCCACTCAGGATGCTGCTACCAGCCTCATGACGTGGATTTCATGGCTGAGTGACACTCCATTGGACCTACGTAGCACCACTTGTCCACTTGTCCACTTGTCTTTGTCCACTTGTCCACTCGTCTTTGTCCACTTGGCTCTTTCCTGGGATATGAAACGTGTACCGGAGTGGAGGTTCTTGTCAAGACAGCAGCCCTCAACTTTGGGGTCCCTGTGTCTGGTTGATTTTTTCATTTTCCCAAGGTCAACGCCCATGTGTGGAAGTGCCCTATGCTCTGTGGTTCTGTGTTTTACATGGTTTGGGAAAGAGGATACACTTGTGAAGATTGGCTGTTGGCCATTGACATCCCGCCCATCAGCTTAACAAGGCTCCCTTGACTCCGTGGGCTGTCCTGCCTTTCTGGTTTTTAGACTTTTTTCGCCTGGCCCTTTTGCCCCCGGGGGGGGGGGCGAGAGATTTCTTTGTAGTGCTGATTTGCTCTCCCAGGTTGCTTGGTTGGCCAAAAAGGGCGTATGCGTTTTTTCCTGAATATATTCAGGAAAAAACGCATACGCCCTTTTTGGCCAACCGCATCATTGTCCACGTTCTGGCGCTTTTCATGTGCTATCGGGGCCATTCCGATGTACCCGTTGACATCCGTTTCCTGCAGTTCTGCCTTGCGTTCAGCGCCTCTTCGTAGCCTGACCTCAATATATTTTGGGGCGATAGTTATCGTTTAGAACTCTGCAGGTTTGGGAAGTGCAGGGCCCCTGAGCTCCATTTCCCAAGTCGCTTTTTTGTGAGTGGGACGCAACACGGCTGGATGGCTTCACGCCCTATTGTCGATCCGCGGTTGCAGGCTGAACCGCTGGTGAATTCTTCTTCGTGATGGGAAATGAGAGTGACATGTGCCCGACCAAACACCTCCAGCGAGTCTCTCATTGGTTCCCCCTCTTGCAGTTCATCCTGCGGACAAATTGCAGATGGTACGAAAGAGGCATGGAAAGGCGCCGAGTCTCCAAGTGGGGAGATTGTTAGTAAGGGGGCCTGAATGGAGAGCACGAGCACCAGGAGAGGAAAACTGAGGTGAGTTTCAGAAAGCTTTCCCGATCCCACGGTGTAGCATCCGCTGGGTTTCCAGTGAGTGCTTTCGCTGTCGGAAGATTGCGTTGAACCTGGAGAGTTGGGAGCCATGGAATGGGGAGCACGCAGGATTCCTTTCAAGGGTCTGCATTTGCTTTCCCAACCTCACCAATCGTCTCAGCCCCAAGAGTGTCCAGCCTTCTGTCTTCTGCCGCTGGGGCTGTAGATGTGGTCAATCCTGGTTGCATGCCAGTCCCTGAACGCATTTTGGAAGAATTTCTCTCTGTTTTGCCCTGCTTGTTTCTTCTTTGTGTTGGAAATGTATCCTCAGAATGGGTCTGAGCTGATTTTCCCTGCTGGTTTTAGGCCGCTTTACACACACTTGATGCACTTACACAGAGATATCAAGACTTAGCTTTTAAGATGCTTACTAGTCGGATAGATACTTGTGCGATGAACAGGGTCTGGTGAGTCCAGTTGATTGAGCAAGGAGTAGGTCGTGTCCATTCCATATTCGGTTTTCGGAAGGGTATCTGTGCTCATTTCAAACTCGAGTTTTATGCGTCACCGCACCTCACCTTTCCCCTGAAGCAGGCATAAGTGTGTTTTCTAAAAGCGTGACTCTGTTCTGTTTGGGGATTCCGTTCATGGGGAGCGATTTTTACATTCCCTCGATAAGTGATATCATAAGTTTCTTTTTTTGTGGGACTTATTTCACTGAGGATGATCGTACCTAAATCCACTCAGGATGCTGCTACCAGCCTCATGACGTGGATTTCATGGCTGAGTGACACTCCATTGGACCTACGTAGCACCACTTGTCCACTTGTCCACTTGTCTTTGTCCACTTGTCCACTCGTCTTTGTCCACTTGGCTCTTTCCTGGGATATGAAACGTGTACCGGAGTGGAGGTTCTTGTCAAGACAGCAGCCCTCAACTTTGGGGTCCCTGTGTCTGGTTGATTTTTTCATTTTCCCAAGGTCAACGCCCATGTGTGGAAGTGCCCTATGCTCTGTGGTTCTGTGTTTTACATGGTTTGGGAAAGAGGATACACTTGTGAAGATTGGCTGTTGGCCATTGACATCCCGCCCATCAGCTTAACAAGGCTCCCTTGACTCCGTGGGCTGTCCTGCCTTTCTGGTTTTTAGACTTTTTTCGCCTGGCCCTTTTGCCCCGGGGGGGGGGGGCGAGAGATTTCTTTGTAGTGCTGATTTGCTCTCCCAGGTTGCTTGGTTGGCCAAAAAGGGCGTATGCGTTTTTTCCTGAATATATTCAGGAAAAAACGCATACGCCCTTTTTGGCCAACCGCATCATTGTCCACGTTCTGGCGCTTTTCATGTGCTATCGGGGCCATTCCGATGTACCCGTTGACATCCGTTTCCTGCAGTTCTGCCTTGCGTTCAGCGCCTCTTCGTAGCCTGACCTCAATATATTTTGGGGCGATAGTTATCGTTTAGAACTCTGCAGGTTTGGGAAGTGCAGGGCCCCTGAGCTCCATTTCCCAAGTCGCTTTTTTGTGAGTGGGACGCAACACGGCTGGATGGCTTCACGCCCTATTGTCGATCCGCGGTGGCAGGCTGAACCGCTGGTGAATTCTTCTTCGTGATGGGAAATGAGAGTGACATGTGCCCGACCAAACACCTCCAGCGAGTCTCTCATTGGTTCCCCCTCTTGCAGTTCATCCTGCGGACAAATTGCAGACGGTACGAAAGAGGCATGGAAAGGCGCCGAGTCTCCAAGTGGGGAGATTGTTAGTAAGGGGGCCTGAATGGAGAACACGAGCACCAGGAGAGGAAAACTGAGGTGAGTTTCAGAAAGCTTTCCCGATCCCACGGTGTAGCATCCGCTGGGTTTCCAATGAGTGCTTTCGCTGTCGGAAGATTGCGTTGAACCTGGAGAGTTGGGAGCCATGGAATGGGGAGCACGCAGGATTCCTTTCAAGGGTCTGCATTTGCTTTCCCAACCTCACCAATCGTCTCAGCCCCAAGAGTGTCCAGCCTTATGTCTTCTGCCGCTGGGGCTGTAGATGTGGTCAATCCTGGTTGCATGCCAGTCCCTGAACGCATTTTGGAAGAATTTCTCTCTGTTTTGCCCTGCTTGTTTCTTCTTTGTGTTGGAAATGTATCCTCAGAATGGGTCTGAGCTGATTTTCCCTGCTGGTTTTAGGCCGCTTTACACACACTTGATGCACTTACACAGAGATATCAAGACTTAGCTTTTAAGATGCTTACTAGTCGGATAGATACTTGTGCGATGAACAGGGTCTGGTGAGTCCAGTTGATTGAGCAAGGAGTAGGTCGTGTCCATTCCATATTCGGTTTTCGGAAGGGTATCTGTGCTCATTTCAAACTCGAGTTTTATGCGTCACCGCACCTCACCTTTCCCCTGAAGCAGGCATAAGTGTGTTTTCTAAAAGCGTGACTCTGTTCTGTTTGGGGATTCCGTTCATGGGGAGCGATTTTTACATTCCCTCGATAAGTGATATCATAAGTTTCTTTTTTTGTGGGACTTATTTCACTGAGGATGATCGTACCTAAATCCACTCAGGATGCTGCTACCAGCCTCATGACGTGGATTTCATGGCTGAGTGACACTCCATTGGACCTACGTAGCACCACTTGTCCACTTGTCCACTTGTCTTTGTCCACTTGTCCACTCGTCTTTGTCCACTTGGCTCTTTCCTGGGATATGAAACGTGTACCGGAGTGGAGGTTCTTGTCAAGACAGCAGCCCTCAACTTTGGGGTCCCTGTGTCTGGTTGATTTTTTCATTTTCCCAAGGTCAACGCCCATGTGTGGAAGTGCCCTATGCTCTGTGGTTCTGTGTTTTACATGGTTTGGGAAAGAGGATACACTTGTGAAGATTGGCTGTTGGCCATTGACATCCCGCCCATCAGCTTAACAAGGCTCCCTTGACTCCGTGGGCTGTCCTGCCTTTCTGGTTTTTAGACTTTTTTCGCCTGGCCCTTTTGCCCCCGGGGGGGGGGGGCGAGAGATTTCTTTGTAGTGCTGATTTGCTCTCCCAGGTTGCTTGGTTGGCCAAAAAGGGCGTATGCGTTTTTTCCTGAATATATTCAGGAAAAAACGCATACGCCCTTTTTGGCCAACCGCATCATTGTCCACGTTCTGGCGCTTTTCATGTGCTATCGGGGCCATTCCGATGTACCCGTTGACATCCGTTTCCTGCAGTTCTGCCTTGCGTTCAGCGCCTCTTCGTAGCCTGACCTCAATATATTTTGGGGCGATAGTTATCGTTTAGAACTCTGCAGGTTTGGGAAGTGCAGGGCCCCTGAGCTCCATTTCCCAAGTCGCTTTTTTGTGAGTGGGACGCAACACGGCTGGATGGCTTCACGCCCTATTGTCGATCCGCGGTGGCAGGCTGAACCGCTGGTGAATTCTTCTTCGTGATGGGAAATGAGAGTGACATGTGCCCGACCAAACACCTCCAGCGAGTCTCTCATTGGTTCCCCCTCTTGCAGTTCATCCTGCGGACAAATTGCAGATGGTACGAAAGAGGCATGGAAAGGCGCCGAGTCTCCAAGTGGGGAGATTGTTAGTAAGGGGGCCTGAATGGAGAGCACGAGCACCAGGAGAGGAAAACTGAGGTGAGTTTCAGAAAGCTTTCCCGATCCCACGGTGTAGCATCCGCTGGGTTTCCAGTGAGTGCTTTTGCTGCCGGAAGATTGCGTTGAACCTGGAGAGTTGGGAGCCATGGAATGGGGAGCACGCAGGATTCCTTTCAAGGGTCTGCATTTGCTTTCCCAACCTCACCAATCGTCTCAGCCCCAAGAGTGTCCAGCCTTATGTCTTCTGCCGCTGGGGCTGTAGATGTGGTCAATCCTGGTTGCATGCCAGTCCCTGAACGCATTTTGGAAGAATTTCTCTCTGTTTTGCCCTGCTTGTTTCTTCTTTGTGTTGGAAATGTATCCTCAGAATGGGTCTGAGCTGATTTTCCCTGCTGGTTTTAGGCCGCTTTACACACACTTGATGCACTTACACAGAGATATCAAGACTTAGCTTTTAAGATGCTTACTAGTCGGATAGATACTTGTGCGATGAACAGGGTCTGGTGAGTCCAGTTGATTGAGCAAGGAGTAGGTCGTGTCCATTCCATATTCGGTTTTCGGAAGGGTATCTGTGCTCATTTCAAACTCGAGTTTTATGCGTCACCGCACCTCACCTTTCCCCTGAAGCAGGCATAAGTGTGTTTTCTAAAAGCGTGACTCTGTTCTGTTTGGGGATTCCGTTCATGGGGAGCGATTTTTACATTCCCTCGATAAGTGATATCATAAGTTTCTTTTTTTGTGGGACTTATTTCACTGAGGATGATCGTACCTAAATCCACTCAGGATGCTGCTACCAGCCTCATGACGTGGATTTCATGGCTGAGTGACACTCCATTGGACCTACGTAGCACCACTTGTCCACTTGTCCACTTGTCTTTGTCCACTTGTCCACTCGTCTTTGTCCACTTGGCTCTTTCCTGGGATATGAAACGTGTACCGGAGTGGAGGTTCTTGTCAAGACAGCAGCCCTCAACTTTGGGGTCCCTGTGTCTGGTTGATTTTTTCATTTTCCCAAGGTCAACGCCCATGTGTGGAAGTGCCCTATGCTCTGTGGTTCTGTGTTTTACATGGTTTGGGAAAGAGGATACACTTGTGAAGATTGGCTGTTGGCCATTGACATCCCGCCCATCAGCTTAACAAGGCTCCCTTGACTCCGTGGGCTGTCCTGCCTTTCTGGTTTTTAGACTTTTTTCGCCTGGCCCTTTTGCCCCGGGGGGGGGGGGGCGAGAGATTTCTTTGTAGTGCTGATTTGCTCTCCCAGGTTGCTTGGTTGGCCAAAAAGGGCGTATGCGTTTTTTCCTGAATATATTCAGGAAAAAACGCATACGCCCTTTTTGGCCAACCGCATCATTGTCCACGTTCTGGCGCTTTTCATGTGCTATCGGGGCCATTCCGATGTACCCGTTGACATCCGTTTCCTGCAGTTCTGCCTTGCGTTCAGCGCCTCTTCGTAGCCTGACCTCAATATATTTTGGGGCGATAGTTATCGTTTAGAACTCTGCAGGTTTGGGAAGTGCAGGGCCCCTGAGCTCCATTTCCCAAGTCGCTTTTTTGTGAGTGGGACGCAACACGGCTGGATGGCTTCACGCCCTATTGTCGATCCGCGGTGGCAGGCTGAACCGCTGGTGAATTCTTCTTCGTGATGGGAAATGAGAGTGACATGTGCCCGACCAAACACCTCCAGCGAGTCTCTCATTGGTTCCCCCTCTTGCAGTTCATCCTGCGGACAAATTGCAGACGGTACGAAAGAGGCATGGAAAGGCGCCGAGTCTCCAAGTGGGGAGATTGTTAGTAAGGGGGCCTGAATGGAGAACACGAGCACCAGGAGAGGAAAACTGAGGTGAGTTTCAGAAAGCTTTCCCGATCCCACGGTGTAGCATCCGCTGGGTTTCCAATGAGTGCTTTCGCTGTCGGAAGATTGCGTTGAACCTGGAGAGTTGGGAGCCATGGAATGGGGAGCACGCAGGATTCCTTTCAAGGGTCTGCATTTGCTTTCCCAACCTCACCAATCGTCTCAGCCCCAAGAGTGTCCAGCCTTATGTCTTCTGCCGCTGGGGCTGTAGATGTGGTCAATCCTGGTTGCATGCCAGTCCCTGAACGCATTTTGGAAGAATTTCTCTCTGTTTTGCCCTGCTTGTTTCTTCTTTGTGTTGGAAATGTATCCTCAGAATGGGTCTGAGCTGATTTTCCCTGCTGGTTTTAGGCCGCTTTACACACACTTGATGCACTTACACAGAGATATCAAGACTTAGCTTTTAAGATGCTTACTAGTCGGATAGATACTTGTGCGATGAACAGGGTCTGGTGAGTCCAGTTGATTGAGCAAGGAGTAGGTCGTGTCCATTCCATATTCGGTTTTCGGAAGGGTATCTGTGCTCATTTCAAACTCGAGTTTTATGCGTCACCGCACCTCACCTTTCCCCTGAAGCAGGCATAAGTGTGTTTTCTAAAAGCGTGACTCTGTTCTGTTTGGGGATTCCGTTCATGGGGAGCGATTTTTACATTCCCTCGATAAGTGATATCATAAGTTTCTATTTTTGTGGGACTTATTTCACTGAGGATGATCGTACCTAAATCCACTCAGGATGCTGCTACCAGCCTCATGACGTGGATTTCATGGCTGAGTGACACTCCATTGGACCTACGTAGCACCACTTGTCCACTTGTCCACTTGTCTTTGTCCACTTGTCCACTCGTCTTTGTCCACTTGGCTCTTTCCTGGGATATGAAACGTGTACCGGAGTGGAGGTTCTTGTCAAGACAGCAGCCCTCAACTTTGGGGTCCCTGTGTCTGGTTGATTTTTTCATTTTCCCAAGGTCAACGCCCATGTGTGGAAGTGCCCTATGCTCTGTGGTTCTGTGTTTTACATGGTTTGGGAAAGAGGATACACTTGTGAAGATTGGCTGTTGGCCATTGACATCCCGCCCATCAGCTTAACAAGGCTCCCTTGACTCCGTGGGCTGTCCTGCCTTTCTGGTTTTTAGACTTTTTTCGCCTGGCCCTTTTGCCCCGGGGGGGGGGGGGCGAGAGATTTCTTTGTAGTGCTGATTTGCTCTCCCAGGTTGCTTGGTTGGCCAAAAAGGGCGTATGCGTTTTTTCCTGAATATATTCAGGAAAAAACGCATACGCCCTTTTTGGCCAACCGCATCATTGTCCACGTTCTGGCGCTTTTCATGTGCTATCGGGGCCATTCCGATGTACCCGTTGACATCCGTTTCCTGCAGTTCTGCCTTGCGTTCAGCGCCTCTTCGTAGCCTGCGCTCAATATATTTTGGGGCGATAGTTATCGTTTAGAACTCTGCAGGTTTGGGAAGTGCAGGGCCCCTGAGCTCCATTTCCCAAGTCGCTTTTTTGTGAGTGGGACGCAACACGGCTGGATGGCTTCACGCCCTATTGTCGATCCGGGGTGGCAGGCTGAACCGCTGGTGAATTCTTCTTCGTGATGGGAAATGAGAGTGACATGTGCCCGACCAAACACCTCCAGCGAGTCTCTCATTGGTTCCCCCTCTTGCAGTTCATCCTGCGGACAAATTGCAGACGGTACGAAAGAGGCATGGAAAGGCGCCGAGTCTCCAAGTGGGGAGATTGTTAGTAAGGGGGCCTGAATGGAGAACACGAGCACCAGGAGAGGAAAACTGAGGTGAGTTTCAGAAAGCTTTCCCGATCCCACGGTGTAGCATCCGCTGGGTTTCCAATGAGTGCTTTCGCTGTCGGAAGATTGCGTTGAACCTGGAGAGTTGGGAGCCATGGAATGGGGAGCACGCAGGATTCCTTTCAAGGGTCTGCATTTGCTTTCCCAACCTCACCAATCGTCTCAGCCCCAAGAGTGTCCAGCCTTATGTCTTCTGCCGCTGGGGCTGTAGATGTGGTCAATCCTGGTTGCATGCCAGTCCCTGAACGCATTTTGGAAGAATTTCTCTCTGTTTTGCCCTGCTTGTTTCTTCTTTGTGTTGGAAATGTATCCTCAGAATGGGTCTGAGCTGATTTTCCCTGCTGGTTTTAGGCCGCTTTACACACACTTGATGCACTTACACAGAGATATCAAGACTTAGCTTTTAAGATGCTTACTAGTCGGATAGATACTTGTGCGATGAACAGGGTCTGGTGAGTCCAGTTGATTGAGCAAGGAGTAGGTCGTGTCCATTCCATATTCGGTTTTCGGAAGGGTATCTGTGCTCATTTCAAACTCGAGTTTTATGCGTCACCGCACCTCACCTTTCCCCTGAAGCAGGCATAAGTGTGTTTTCTAAAAGCGTGACTCTGTTCTGTTTGGGGATTCCGTTCATGGGGAGCGATTTTTACATTCCCTCGATAAGTGATATCATAAGTTTCTTTTTTTGTGGGACTTATTTCACTGAGGATGATCGTACCTAAATCCACTCAGGATGCTGCTACCAGCCTCATGACGTGGATTTCATGGCTGAGTGACACTCCATTGGACCTACGTAGCACCACTTGTCCACTTGTCCACTTGTCTTTGTCCACTTGTCCACTCGTCTTTGTCCACTTGGCTCTTTCCTGGGATATGAAACGTGTACCGGAGTGGAGGTTCTTGTCAAGACAGCAGCCCTCAACTTTGGGGTCCCTGTGTCTGGTTGATTTTTTCATTTTCCCAAGGTCAACGCCCATGTGTGGAAGTGCCCTATGCTCTGTGGTTCTGTGTTTTACATGGTTTGGGAAAGAGGATACACTTGTGAAGATTGGCTGTTGGCCATTGACATCCCGCCCATCAGCTTAACAAGGCTCCCTTGACTCCGTGGGCTGTCCTGCCTTTCTGGTTTTTAGACTTTTTTCGCCTGGCCCTTTTGCCCCGGGGGGGGGGGCGAGAGATTTCTTTGTAGTGCTGATTTGCTCTCCCAGGTTGCTTGGTTGGCCAAAAAGGGCGTATGCGTTTTTTCCTGAATATATTCAGGAAAAAACGCATACGCCCTTTTTGGCCAACCGCATCATTGTCCACGTTCTGGCGCTTTTCATGTGCTATCGGGGCCATTCCGATGTACCCGTTGACATCCGTTTCCTGCAGTTCTGCCTTGCGTTCAGCGCCTCTTCGTAGCCTGCGCTCAATATATTTTGGGGCGATAGTTATCGTTTAGAACTCTGCAGGTTTGGGAAGTGCAGTGCCCCTGAGCTCCATTTCCCAAGTCGCTTTTTTGTGAGTGGGACGCAACACGGCTGGATGGCTTCACGCCCTATTGTCGATCCGCGGTGGCAGGCTGAACCGCTGGTGAATTCTTCTTCGTGATGGGAAATGAGAGTGACATGTGCCCGACCAAACACCTCCAGCGAGTCTCTCATTGGTTCCCCCTCTTGCAGTTCATCCTGCGGACAAATTGCAGACGGTACGAAAGAGGCATGGAAAGGCGCCGAGTCTCCAAGTGGGGAGATTGTTAGTAAGGGGGCCTGAATGGAGAACACGAGCACCAGGAGAGGAAAACTGAGGTGAGTTTCAGAAAGCTTTCCCGATCCCACGGTGTAGCATCCGCTGGGTTTCCAATGAGTGCTTTCGCTGTCGGAAGATTGCGTTGAACCTGGAGAGTTGGGAGCCATGGAATGGGGAGCACGCAGGATTCCTTTCAAGGGTCTGCATTTGCTTTCCCAACCTCACCAATCGTCTCAGCCCCAAGAGTGTCCAGCCTTATGTCTTCTGCCGCTGGGGCTGTAGATGTGGTCAATCCTGGTTGCATGCCAGTCCCTGAACGCATTTTGGAAGAATTTCTCTCTGTTTTGCCCTGCTTGTTTCTTCTTTGTGTTGGAAATGTATCCTCAGAATGGGTCTGAGCTGATTTTCCCTGCTGGTTTTAGGCCGCTTTACACACACTTGATGCACTTACACAGAGATATCAAGACTTAGCTTTTAAGATGCTTACTAGTCGGATAGATACTTGTGCGATGAACAGGGTCTGGTGAGTCCAGTTGATTGAGCAAGGAGTAGGTCGTGTCCATTCCATATTCGGTTTTCGGAAGGGTATCTGTGCTCATTTCAAACTCGAGTTTTATGCGTCACCGCACCTCACCTTTCCCCTGAAGCAGGCATAAGTGTGTTTTCTAAAAGCGTGACTCTGTTCTGTTTGGGGATTCCGTTCATGGGGAGCGATTTTTACATTCCCTCGATAAGTGATATCATAAGTTTCTTTTTTTGTGGGACTTATTTCACTGAGGATGATCGTACCTAAATCCACTCAGGATGCTGCTACCAGCCTCATGACGTGGATTTCATGGCTGAGTGACACTCCATTGGACCTACGTAGCACCACTTGTCCACTTGTCCACTTGTCTTTGTCCACTTGTCCACTCGTCTTTGTCCACTTGGCTCTTTCCTGGGATATGAAACGTGTACCGGAGTGGAGGTTCTTGTCAAGACAGCAGCCCTCAACTTTGGGGTCCCTGTGTCTGGTTGATTTTTTCATTTTCCCAAGGTCAACGCCCATGTGTGGAAGTGCCCTATGCTCTGTGGTTCTGTGTTTTACATGGTTTGGGAAAGAGGATACACTTGTGAAGATTGGCTGTTGGCCATTGACATCCCGCCCATCAGCTTAACAAGGCTCCCTTGACTCCGTGGGCTGTCCTGCCTTTCTGGTTTTTAGACTTTTTTCGCCTGGCCCTTTTGCCCCGGGTGGGGGGGGAGAGAGATTTCTTTGTAGTGCTGATTTGCTCTCCCAGGTTGCTTGGTTGGCCAAAAAGGGCGTATGCGTTTTTTCCTGAATATATTCAGGAAAAAACGCATACGCCCTTTTTGGCCAACCGCATCATTGTCCACGTTCTGGCGCTTTTCATGTGCTATCGGGGCCATTCCGATGTACCCGTTGACATCCGTTTCCTGCAGTTCTGCCTTGCGTTCAGCGCCTCTTCGTAGCCTGCGCTCAATATATTTTGGGGCGATAGTTATCGTTTAGAACTCTGCAGGTTTGGGAAGTGCAGGGCCCCTGAGCTCCATTTCCCAAGTCGCTTTTTTGTGAGTGGGACGCAACACGGCTGGATGGCTTCACGCCCTATTGTCGATCCGGGGTGGCAGGCTGAACCGCTGGTGAATTCTTCTTCGTGATGGGAAATGAGAGTGACATGTGCCCGACCAAACACCTCCAGCGAGTCTCTCATTGGTTCCCCCTCTTGCAGTTCATCCTGCGGACAAATTGCAGACGGTACGAAAGAGGCATGGAAAGGCGCCGAGTCTCCAAGTGGGGAGATTGTTAGTAAGGGGGCCTGAATGGAGAACACGAGCACCAGGAGAGGAAAACTGAGGTGAGTTTCAGAAAGCTTTCCCGATCCCACGGTGTAGCATCCGCTGGGTTTCCAATGAGTGCTTTCGCTGTCGGAAGATTGCGTTGAACCTGGAGAGTTGGGAGCCATGGAATGGGGAGCACGCAGGATTCCTTTCAAGGGTCTGCATTTGCTTTCCCAACCTCACCAATCGTCTCAGCCCCAAGAGTGTCCAGCCTTATGTCTTCTGCCGCTGGGGCTGTAGATGTGGTCAATCCTGGTTGCATGCCAGTCCCTGAACGCATTTTGGAAGAATTTCTCTCTGTTTTGCCCTGCTTGTTTCTTCTTTGTGTTGGAAATGTATCCTCAGAATGGGTCTGAGCTGATTTTCCCTGCTGGTTTTAGGCCGCTTTACACACACTTGATGCACTTACACAGAGATATCAAGACTTAGCTTTTAAGATGCTTACTAGTCGGATAGATACTTGTGCGATGAACAGGGTCTGGTGAGTCCAGTTGATTGAGCAAGGAGTAGGTCGTGTCCATTCCATATTCGGTTTTCGGAAGGGTATCTGTGCTCATTTCAAACTCGAGTTTTATGCGTCACCGCACCTCACCTTTCCCCTGAAGCAGGCATAAGTGTGTTTTCTAAAAGCGTGACTCTGTTCTGTTTGGGGATTCCGTTCATGGGGAGCGATTTTTACATTCCCTCGATAAGTGATATCATAAGTTTCTTTTTTTGTGGGACTGATTTCACTGAGGATGATCGTACCTAAATCCACTCAGGATGCTGCTACCAGCCTCATGACGTGGATTTCATGGCTGAGTGACACTCCATTGGACCTACGTAGCACCACTTGTCCACTTGTCCACTTGTCTTTGTCCACTTGTCCACTCGTCTTTGTCCACTTGGCTCTTTCCTGGGATATGAAACGTGTACCGGAGTGGAGGTTCTTGTCAAGACAGCAGCCCTCAACTTTGGGGTCCCTGTGTCTGGTTGATTTTTTCATTTTCCCAAGGTCAACGCCCATGTGTGGAAGTGCCCTATGCTCTGTGGTTCTGTGTTTTACATGGTTTGGGAAAGAGGATACACTTGTGAAGATTGGCTGTTGGCCATTGACATCCCGCCCATCAGCTTAACAAGGCTCCCTTGACTCCGTGGGCTGTCCTGCCTTTCTGGTTTTTAGACTTTTTTCGCCTGGCCCTTTTGCCCCGGGGGGGGGGCGAGAGATTTCTTTGTAGTGCTGATTTGCTCTCCCAGGTTGCTTGGTTGGCCAAAAAGGGCGTATGCGTTTTTTCCTGAATATATTCAGGAAAAAACGCATACGCCCTTTTTGGCCAACCGCATCATTGTCCACGTTCTGGCGCTTTTCATGTGCTATCGGGGCCATTCCGATGTACCCGTTGACATCCGTTTCCTGCAGTTCTGCCTTGCGTTCAGCGCCTCTTCGTAGCCTGCGCTCAATATATTTTGGGGCGATAGTTATCGTTTAGAACTCTGCAGGTTTGGGAAGTGCAGGGCCCCTGAGCTCCATTTCCCAAGTCGCTTTTTTGTGAGTGGGACGCAACACGGCTGGATGGCTTCACGCCCTATTGTCGATCCGCGGTGGCAGGCTGAACCGCTGGTGAATTCTTCTTCGTGATGGGAAATGAGAGTGACATGTGCCCGACCAAACACCTCCAGCGAGTCTCTCATTGGTTCCCCCTCTTGCAGTTCATCCTGCGGACAAATTGCAGACGGTACGAAAGAGGCATGGAAAGGCGCCGAGGCTCCAAGTGGGGAGATTGTTAGTAAGGGGGCCTGAATGGAGAACACGAGCACCAGGAGAGGAAAACTGAGGTGAGTTTCAGAAAGCTTTCCCGATCCCACGGTGTAGCATCCGCTGGGTTTCCAATGAGTGCTTTCGCTGTCGGAAGATTGCGTTGAACCTGGAGAGTTGGGAGCCATGGAATGGGGAGCACGCAGGATTCCTTTCAAGGGTCTGCATTTGCTTTCCCAACCTCACCAATCGTCTCAGCCCCAAGAGTGTCCAGCCTTATGTCTTCTGCCGCTGGGGCTGTAGATGTGGTCAATCCTGGTTGCATGCCAGTCCCTGAACGCATTTTGGAAGAATTTCTCTCTGTTTTGCCCTGCTTGTTTCTTCTTTATGTTGGAAATGTATCCTCAGAATGGGTCTGAGCTGATTTTCCCTGCTGGTTTTAGGCCGCTTTACACACACTTGATGCACTTACACAGAGATATCAAGACTTAGCTTTTAAGATGCTTACTAGTCGGATAGATACTTGTGCGATGAACAGGGTCTGGTGAGTCCAGTTGATTGAGCAAGGAGTAGGTCGTGTCCATTCCATATTCGGTTTTCGGAAGGGTATCTGTGCTCATTTCAAACTCGAGTTTTATGCGTCACCGCACCTCACCTTTCCCCTGAAGCAGGCATAAGTGTGTTTTCTAAAAGCGTGACTCTGTTCTGTTTGGGGATTCCGTTCATGGGGAGCGATTTTTACATTCCCTCGATAAGTGATATCATAAGTTTCTTTTTTTGTGGGACTTATTTCACTGAGGATGATCGTACCTAAATCCACTCAGGATGCTGCTACCAGCCTCATGACGTGGATTTCATGGCTGAGTGACACTCCATTGGACCTACGTAGCACCACTTGTCCACTTGTCCACTTGTCTTTGTCCACTTGTCCACTCGTCTTTGTCCACTTGGCTCTTTCCTGGGATATGAAACGTGTACCGGAGTGGAGGTTCTTGTCAAGACAGCAGCCCTCAACTTTGGGGTCCCTGTGTCTGGTTGATTTTTTCATTTTCCCAAGGTCAACGCCCATGTGTGGAAGTGCCCTATGCTCTGTGGTTCTGTGTTTTACATGGTTTGGGAAAGAGGATACACTTGTGAAGATTGGCTGTTGGCCATTGACATCCCGCCCATCAGCTTAACAAGGCTCCCTTGACTCCGTGGGCTGTCCTGCCTTTCTGGTTTTTAGACTTTTTTCGCCTGGCCCTTTTGCCCCCGGGGGGGGGGGGGGCGAGAGATTTCTTTGTAGTGCTGATTTGCTCTCCCAGGTTGCTTGGTTGGCCAAAAAGGGCGTATGCGTTTTTTCCTGAATATATTCAGGAAAAAACGCATACGCCCTTTTTGGCCAACCGCATCATTGTCCACGTTCTGGCGCTTTTCATGTGCTATCGGGGCCATTCCGATGTACCCGTTGACATCCGTTTCCTGCAGTTCTGCCTTGCGTTCAGCGCCTCTTCGTAGCCTGACCTCAATATATTTTGGGGCGATAGTTATCGTTTAGAACTCTGCAGGTTTGGGAAGTGCAGGGCCCCTGAGCTCCATTTCCCAAGTCGCTTTTTTGTGAGTGGGACGCAACACGGCTGGATGGCTTCACGCCCTATTGTCGATCCGCGGTGGCAGGCTGAACCGCTGGTGAATTCTTCTTCGTGATGGGAAATGAGAGTGACATGTGCCCGACCAAACACCTCCAGCGAGTCTCTCATTGGTTCCCCCTCTTGCAGTTCACCCTGCGGACAAATTGCAGACGGGACGAAAGAGGCATGGAAAGGCGCCGAGTCTCCAAGTGGGGAGATTGTTAGTAAGGGGGCCTGAATGGAGAACACGAGCACCAGGAGAGGAAAACTGAGGTGAGTTTCAGAAAGCTTTCCCGATCCCACGGTGTAGCATCCGCTGGGTTTCCAATGAGTGCTTTCGCTGTCGGAAGATTGCGTTGAACCTGGAGAGTTGGGAGCCATGGAATGGGGAGCACGCAGGATTCCTTTCAAGGGTCTGCATTTGCTTTCCCAACCTCACCAATCGTCTCAGCCCCAAGAGTGTCCAGCCTTCTGTCTTCTGCCGCTGGGGCTGTAGATGTGGTCAATCCTGGTTGCATGCCAGTCCCTGAACGCATTTTGGAAGAATTTCTCTCTGTTTTGCCCTGCTTGTTTCTTCTTTGTGTTGGAAATGTATCCTCAGAATGGGTCTGAGCTGATTTTCCCTGCTGGTTTTAGGCCGCTTTACACACACTTGATGCACTTACACAGAGATATCAAGACTTAGCTTTTAAGATGCTTACTAGTCGGATAGATACTTGTGCGATGAACAGGGTCTGGTGAGTCCAGTTGATTGAGCAAGGAGTAGGTCGTGTCCATTCCATATTCGGTTTTCGGAAGGGTATCTGTGCTCATTTCAAACTCGAGTTTTATGCGTCACCGCACCTCACCTTTCCCCTGAAGCAGGCATAAGTGTGTTTTCTAAAAGCGTGACTCTGTTCTGTTTGGGGATTCCGTTCATGGGGAGCGATTTTTACATTCCCTCGATAAGTGATATCATAAGTTTCTTTTTTTGTGGGACTTATTTCACTGAGGATGATCGTACCTAAATCCACTCAGGATGCTGCTACCAGCCTCATGACGTGGATTTCATGGCTGAGTGACACTCCATTGGACCTACGTAGCACCACTTGTCCACTTGTCCACTTGTCTTTGTCCACTTGTCCACTCGTCTTTGTCCACTTGGCTCTTTCCTGGGATATGAAACGTGTACCGGAGTGGAGGTTCTTGTCAAGACAGCAGCCCTCAACTTTGGGGTCCCTGTGTCTGGTTGATTTTTTCATTTTCCCAAGGTCAACGCCCATGTGTGGAAGTGCCCTATGCTCTGTGGTTCTGTGTTTTACATGGTTTGGGAAAGAGGATACACTTGTGAAGATTGGCTGTTGGCCATTGACATCCCGCCCATCAGCTTAACAAGGCTCCCTTGACTCCGTGGGCTGTCCTGCCTTTCTGGTTTTTAGACTTTTTTCGCCTGGCCCTTTTGCCCCCGGGGGGGGGCGAGAGATTTCTTTGTAGTGCTGATTTGCTCTCCCAGGTTGCTTGGTTGGCCAAAAAGGGCGTATGCGTTTTTTCCTGAATATATTCAGGAAAAAACGCATACGCCCTTTTTGGCCAACCGCATCATTGTCCACGTTCTGGCGCTTTTCATGTGCTATCGGGGCCATTCCGATGTACCCGTTGACATCCGTTTCCTGCAGTTCTGCCTTGCGTTCAGCGCCTCTTCGTAGCCTGCGCTCAATATATTTTGGGGCGATAGTTATCGTTTAGAACTCTGCAGGTTTGGGAAGTGCAGGGCCCCTGAGCTCCATTTCCCAAGTCGCTTTTTTGTGAGTGGGACGCAACACGGCTGGATGGCTTCACGCCCTATTGTCGATCCGCGGTGGCAGGCTGAACCGCTGGTGAATTCTTCTTCGTGATGGGAAATGAGAGTGACATGTGCCCGACCAAACACCTCCAGCGAGTCTCTCATTGGTTCCCCCTCTTGCAGTTCATCCTGCGGACAAATTGCAGACGGTACGAAAGAGGCATGGAAAGGCGCCGAGGCTCCAAGTGGGGAGATTGTTAGTAAGGGGGCCTGAATGGAGAACACGAGCACCAGGAGAGGAAAACTGAGGTGAGTTTCAGAAAGCTTTCCCGATCCCACGGTGTAGCATCCGCTGGGTTTCCAATGAGTGCTTTCGCTGTCGGAAGATTGCGTTGAACCTGGAGAGTTGGGAGCCATGGAATGGGGAGCACGCAGGATTCCTTTCAAGGGTCTGCATTTGCTTTCCCAACCTCACCAATCGTCTCAGCCCCAAGAGTGTCCAGCCTTATGTCTTCTGCCGCTGGGGCTGTAGATGTGGTCAATCCTGGTTGCATGCCAGTCCCTGAACGCATTTTGGAAGAATTTCTCTCTGTTTTGCCCTGCTTGTTTCTTCTTTATGTTGGAAATGTATCCTCAGAATGGGTCTGAGCTGATTTTCCCTGCTGGTTTTAGGCCGCTTTACACACACTTGATGCACTTACACAGAGATATCAAGACTTAGCTTTTAAGATGCTTACTAGTCGGATAGATACTTGTGCGATGAACAGGGTCTGGTGAGTCCAGTTGATTGAGCAAGGAGTAGGTCGTGTCCATTCCATATTCGGTTTTCGGAAGGGTATCTGTGCTCATTTCAAACTCGAGTTTTATGCGTCACCGCACCTCACCTTTCCCCTGAAGCAGGCATAAGTGTGTTTTCTAAAAGCGTGACTCTGTTCTGTTTGGGGATTCTGTTCATGGGGAGCGATTTTTACATTCCCTCGATAAGTGATATCATAAGTTTCTTTTTTTGTGGGACTTATTTCACTGAGGATGATCGTACCTAAATCCACTCAGGATGCTGCTACCAGCCTCATGACGTGGATTTCATGGCTGAGTGACACTCCATTGGACCTACGTAGCACCACTTGTCCACTTGTCCACTTGTCTTTGTCCACTTGTCCACTCGTCTTTGTCCACTTGGCTCTTTCCTGGGATATGAAACGTGTACCGGAGTGGAGGTTCTTGTCAAGACAGCAGCCCTCAACTTTGGGGTCCCTGTGTCTGGTTGATTTTTTCATTTTCCCAAGGTCAACGCCCATGTGTGGAAGTGCCCTATGCTCTGTGGTTCTGTGTTTTACATGGTTTGGGAAAGAGGATACACTTGTGAAGATTGGCTGTTGGCCATTGACATCCCGCCCATCAGCTTAACAAGGCTCCCTTGACTCCGTGGGCTGTCCTGCCTTTCTGGTTTTTAGACTTTTTTCGCCTGGCCCTTTTGCCCCCGGGGGGGGGGGGCGAGAGATTTCTTTGTAGTGCTGATTTGCTCTCCCAGGTTGCTTGGTTGGCCAAAAAGGGCGTATGCGTTTTTTCCTGAATATATTCAGGAAAAAACGCATACGCCCTTTTTGGCCAACCGCATCATTGTCCACGTTCTGGCGCTTTTCATGTGCTATCGGGGCCATTCCGATGTACCCGTTGACATCCGTTTCCTGCAGTTCTGCCTTGCGTTCAGCGCCTCTTCGTAGCCTGACCTCAATATATTTTGGGGCGATAGTTATCGTTTAGAACTCTGCAGGTTTGGGAAGTGCAGGGCCCCTGAGCTCCATTTCCCAAGTCGCTTTTTTGTGAGTGGGACGCAACACGGCTGGATGGCTTCACGCCCTATTGTCGATCCGCGGTGGCAGGCTGAACCGCTGGTGAATTCTTCTTCGTGATGGGAAATGAGAGTGACATGTGCCCGACCAAACACCTCCAGCGAGTCTCTCATTGGTTCCCCCTCTTGCAGTTCATCCTGCGGACAAATTGCAGACGGTACGAAAGAGGCATGGAAAGGCGCCGAGTCTCCAAGTGGGGAGATTGTTAGTAAGGGGGCCTGAATGGAGAACACGAGCACCAGGAGAGGAAAACTGAGGTGAGTTTCAGAAAGCTTTCCCGATCCCACGGTGTAGCATCCGCTGGGTTTCCAATGAGTGCTTTCGCTGTCGGAAGATTGCGTTGAACCTGGAGAGTTGGGAGCCATGGAATGGGGAGCACGCAGGATTCCTTTCAAGGGTCTGCATTTGCTTTCCCAACCTCACCAATCGTCTCAGCCCCAAGAGTGTCCAGCCTTATGTCTTCTGCCGCTGGGGCTGTAGATGTGGTCAATCCTGGTTGCATGCCAGTCCCTGAACGCATTTTGGAAGAATTTCTCTCTGTTTTGCCCTGCTTGTTTCTTCTTTGTGTTGGAAATGTATCCTCAGAATGGGTCTGAGCTGATTTTCCCTGCTGGTTTTAGGCCGCTTTACACACACTTGATGCACTTACACAGAGATATCAAGACTTAGCTTTTAAGATGCTTACTAGTCGGATAGATACTTGTGCGATGAACAGGGTCTGGTGAGTCCAGTTGATTGAGCAAGGAGTAGGTCGTGTCCATTCCATATTCGGTTTTCGGAAGGGTATCTGTGCTCATTTCAAACTCGAGTTTTATGCGTCACCGCACCTCACCTTTCCCCTGAAGCAGGCATAAGTGTGTTTTCTAAAAGCGTGACTCTGTTCTGTTTGGGGATTCCGTGCATGGGGAGCGATTTTTACATTCCCTCGATAAGTGATATCATAAGTTTCTTTTTTTGTGGGACTTATTTCACTGAGGATGATCGTACCTAAATCCACTCAGGATGCTGCTACCAGCCTCATGACGTGGATTTCATGGCTGAGTGACACTCCATTGGACCTACGTAGCACCACTTGTCCACTTGTCCACTTGTCTTTGTCCACTTGTCCACTCGTCTTTGTCCACTTGGCTCTTTCCTGGGATATGAAACGTGTACCGGAGTGGAGGTTCTTGTCAAGACAGCAGCCCTCAACTTTGGGGTCCCTGTGTCTGGTTGATTTTTTCATTTTCCCAAGGTCAACGCCCATGTGTGGAAGTGCCCTATGCTCTGTGGTTCTGTGTTTTACATGGTTTGGGAAAGAGGATACACTTGTGAAGATTGGCTGTTGGCCATTGACATCCCGCCCATCAGCTTAACAAGGCTCCCTTGACTCCGTGGGCTGTCCTGCCTTTCTGGTTTTTAGACTTTTTTCGCCTGGCCCTTTTGCCCCGGGGGGGGGGGGCGCGAGAGATTTCTTTGTAGTGCTGATTTGCTCTCCCAGGTTGCTTGGTTGGCCAAAAAGGGCGTATGCGTTTTTTCCTGAATATATTCAGGAAAAAACGCATACGCCCTTTTTGGCCAACCGCATCATTGTCCACGTTCTGGCGCTTTTCATGTGCTATCGGGGCCATTCCGATGTACCCGTTGACATCCGTTTCCTGCAGTTCTGCCTTGCGTTCAGCGCCTCTTCGTAGCCTGCGCTCAATATATTTTGGGGCGATAGTTATCGTTTAGAACTCTGCAGGTTTGGGAAGTGCAGGGCCCCTGAGCTCCATTTCCCAAGTCGCTTTTTTGTGAGTGGGACGCAACACGGCTGGATGGCTTCACGCCCTATTGTCGATCCGCGGTGGCAGGCTGAACCGCTGGTGAATTCTTCTTCGTGATGGGAAATGAGAGTGACATGTGCCCGACCAAACACCTCCAGCGAGTCTCTCATTGGTTCCCCCTCTTGCAGTTCATCCTGCGGACAAATTGCAGACGGTACGAAAGAGGCATGGAAAGGCGCCGAGGCTCCAAGTGGGGAGATTGTTAGTAAGGGGGCCTGAATGGAGAACACGAGCACCAGGAGAGGAAAACTGAGGTGAGTTTCAGAAAGCTTTCCCGATCCCACGGTGTAGCATCCGCTGGGTTTCCAATGAGTGCTTTCGCTGTCGGAAGATTGCGTTGAACCTGGAGAGTTGGGAGCCATGGAATGGGGAGCACGCAGGATTCCTTTCAAGGGTCTGCATTTGCTTTCCCAACCTCACCAATCGTCTCAGCCCCAAGAGTGTCCAGCCTTATGTCTTCTGCCGCTGGGGCTGTAGATGTGGTCAATCCTGGTTGCATGCCAGTCCCTGAACGCATTTTGGAAGAATTTCTCTCTGTTTTGCCCTGCTTGTTTCTTCTTTGTGTTGGAAATGTATCCTCAGAATGGGTCTGAGCTGATTTTCCCTGCTGGTTTTAGGCCGCTTTACACACACTTGATGCACTTACACAGAGATATCAAGACTTAGCTTTTAAGATGCTTACTAGTCGGATAGATACTTGTGCGATGAACAGGGTCTGGTGAGTCCAGTTGATTGAGCAAGGAGTAGGTCGTGTCCATTCCATATTCGGTTTTCGGAAGGGTATCTGTGCTCATTTCAAACTCGAGTTTTATGCGTCACCGCACCTCACCTTTCCCCTGAAGCAGGCATAAGTGTGTTTTCTAAAAGCGTGACTCTGTTCTGTTTGGGGATTCCGTTCATGGGGAGCGATTTTTACATTCCCTCGATAAGTGATATCATAAGTTTCTTTTTTTGTGGGACTTATTTCACTGAGGATGATCGTACCTAAATCCACTCAGGATGCTGCTACCAGCCTCATGACGTGGATTTCATGGCTGAGTGACACTCCATTGGACCTACGTAGCACCACTTGTCCACTTGTCTTTGTCCACTTGTCCACTCGTCTTTGTCCACTTGGCTCTTTCCTGGGATATGAAACGTGTACCGGAGTGGAGGTTCTTGTCAAGACAGCAGCCCTCAACTTTGGGGTCCCTGTGTCTGGTTGATTTTTTCATTTTCCCAAGGTCAACGCCCATGTGTGGAAGTGCCCTATGCTCTGTGGTTCTGTGTTTTACATGGTTTGGGAAAGAGGATACACTTGTGAAGATTGGCTGTTGGCCATTGACATCCCGCCCATCAGCTTAGCAAGGCTCCCTTGACTCCGTGGGCTGTCCTGCCTTTCTGGTTTTTAGACTTTTTTCGCCTGGCCCTTTTGCCCCGGGGGGGGGGGGGCGAGAGATTTCTTTGTAGTGCTGATTTGCTCTCCCAGGTTGCTTGGTTGGCCAAAAAGGGCGTATGCGTTTTTTCCTGAATATATTCAGGAAAAAACGCATACGCCCTTTTTGGCCAACCGCATCATTGTCCACGTTCTGGCGCTTTTCATGTGCTATCGGGGCCATTCCGATGTACCCGTTGACATCCGTTTCCTGCAGTTCTGCCTTGCGTTCAGCGCCTCTTCGTAGCCTGCGCTCAATATATTTTGGGGCGATAGTTATCGTTTAGAACTCTGCAGGTTTGGGAAGTGCAGGGCCCCTGAGCTCCATTTCCCAAGTCGCTTTTTTGTGAGTGGGACGCAACACGGCTGGATGGCTTGACGCCCTATTGTCGATCCGCGGTGGCAGGCTGAACCGCTGGTGAATTCTTCTTCGTGATGGGAAATGAGAGTGACATGTGCCCGACCAAACACCTCCAGCGAGTCTCTCATTGGTTCCCCCTCTTGCAGTTCATCCTGCGGACAAATTGCAGACGGTACGAAAGAGGCATGGAAAGGCGCCGAGTCTCCAAGTGGGGAGATTGTTAGTAAGGGGGCCTGAATGGAGAGCACGAGCACCAGGAGAGGAAAACTGAGGTGAGTTTCAGAAAGCTTTCCCGATCCCACGGTGTAGCATCCGCTGGGTTTCCAATGAGTGCTTTCGCTGTCGGAAGATTGCGTTGAACCTGGAGAGTTGGGAGCCATGGAATGGGGAGCACGCAGGATTCCTTTCAAGGGTCTGCATTTGCTTTCCCAACCTCACCAATCGTCTCAGCCCCAAGAGTGTCCAGCCTTATGTCTTCTGCCGCTGGGGCTGTTGATGTGGTCAATCCTGGTTGCATGCCAGTCCCTGAACGCATTTTGGAAGAATTTCTCTCTGTTTTGCCCTGCTTGTTTCTTCTTTGTGTTGGAAATGTATCCTCAGAATGGGTCTGAGCTGATTTTCCCTGCTGGTTTTAGGCCGCTTTACACACACTTGATGCACTTACACAGAGATATCAAGACTTAGCTTTTAAGATGCTTACTAGTCGGATAGATACTTGTGCGATGAACAGGGTCTGGTGAGTCCAGTTGATTGAGCAAGGAGTAGGTCGTGTCCATTCCATATTCGGTTTTCGGAAGGGTATCTGTGCTCATTTCAAACTCGAGTTTTATGCGTCACCGCACCTCACCTTTCCCCTGAAGCAGGCATAAGTGTGTTTTCTAAAAGCGTGACTCTGTTCTGTTTGGGGATTCCGTTCATGGGGAGCGATTTTTACATTCCCTCGATAAGTGATATCATAAGTTTCTTTTTTTGTGGGACTTATTTCACTGAGGATGATCGTACCTAAATCCACTCAGGATGCTGCTACCAGCCTCATGACGTGGATTTCATGGCTGAGTGACACTCCATTGGACCTACGTAGCACCACTTGTCCACTTGTCCACTTGTCTTTGTCCACTTGTCCACTCGTCTTTGTCCACTTGGCTCTTTCCTGGGATATGAAACGTGTACCGGAGTGGAGGTTCTTGTCAAGACAGCAGCCCTCAACTTTGGGGTCCCTGTGTCTGGTTGATTTTTTCATTTTCCCAAGGTCAACGCCCATGTGTGGAAGTGCCCTATGCTCTGTGGTTCTGTGTTTTACATGGTTTGGGAAAGAGGATACACTTGTGAAGATTGGCTGTTGGCCATTGACATCCCGCCCATCAGCTTAACAAGGCTCCCTTGACTCCGTGGGCTGTCCTGCCTTTCTGGTTTTTAGACTTTTTTCGCCTGGCCCTTTTGCCCCGGGGGGGGGCGAGAGATTTCTTTGTAGTGCTGATTTGCTCTCCCAGGTTGCTTGGTTGGCCAAAAAGGGCGTATGCGTTTTTTCCTGAATATATTCAGGAAAAAACGCATACGCCCTTTTTGGCCAACCGCATCATTGTCCACGTTCTGGCGCTTTTCATGTGCTATCGGGGCCATTCCGATGTACCCGTTGACATCCGTTTCCTGCAGTTCTGCCTTGCGTTCAGCGCCTCTTCGTAGCCTGACCTCAATATATTTTGGGGCGATAGTTATCGTTTAGAACTCTGCAGGTTTGGGAAGTGCAGTGCCCCTGAGCTCCATTTCCCAAGTCGCTTTTTTGTGAGTGGGACGCAACACGGCTGGATGGCTTCACGCCCTATTGTCGATCCGCGGTTGCAGGCTGAACCGCTGGTGAATTCTTCTTCGTGATGGGAAATGAGAGTGACATGTGCCCGACCAAACACCTCCAGCGAGTCTCTCATTGGTTCCCCCTCTTGCAGTTCATCCTGCGGACAAATTGCAGACGGTACGAAAGAGGCATGGAAAGGCGCCGAGTCTCCAAGTGGGGAGATTGTTAGTAAGGGGGCCTGAATGGAGAACACGAGCACCAGGAGATGAAAACTGAGGTGAGTTTCAGAAAGCTTTCCCGATCCCACGGTGTAGCATCCGCTGGGTTTCCAATGAGTGCTTTCGCTGTCGGAAGATTGCGTTGAACCTGGAGAGTTGGGAGCCATGGAATGGGGAGCACGCAGGATTCCTTTCAAGGGTCTGCATTTGCTTTCCCAACCTCACCAATCGTCTCAGCCCCAAGAGTGTCCAGCCTTATGTCTTCTGCCGCTGGGGCTGTAGATGTGGTCAATCCTGGTTGCATGCCAGTCCCTGAACGCATTTTGGAAGAATTTCTCTCTGTTTTGCCCTGCTTGTTTCTTCTTTGTGTTGGAAATGTATCCTCAGAATGGGTCTGAGCTGATTTTCCCTGCTGGTTTTAGGCCGCTTTACACACACTTGATGCACTTACACAGAGATATCAAGACTTAGCTTTTAAGATGCTTACTAGTCGGATAGATACTTGTGCGATGAACAGGGTCTGGTGAGTCCAGTTGATTGAGCAAGGAGTAGGTCGTGTCCATTCCATATTCGGTTTTCGGAAGGGTATCTGTGCTCATTTCAAACTCGAGTTTTATGCGTCACCGCACCTCACCTTTCCCCTGAAGCAGGCATAAGTGTGTTTTCTAAAAGCGTGACTCTGTTCTGTTTGGGGATTCCGTTCATGGGGAGCGATTTTTACATTCCCTCGATAAGTGATATCATAAGTTTCTTTTTTTGTGGGACTTATTTCACTGAGGATGATCGTACCTAAATCCACTCAGGATGCTGCTACCAGCCTCATGACGTGGATTTCATGGCTGAGTGACACTCCATTGGACCTACGTAGCACCACTTGTCCACTTGTCCACTTGTCTTTGTCCACTTGTCCACTCGTCTTTGTCCACTTGGCTCTTTCCTGGGATATGAAACGTGTACCGGAGTGGAGGTTCTTGTCAAGACAGCAGCCCTCAACTTTGGGGTCCCTGTGTCTGGTTGATTTTTTGATTTTCCCAAGGTCAACGCCCATGTGTGGAAGTGCCCTATGCTCTGTGGTTCTGTGTTTTACATGGTTTGGGAAAGAGGATACACTTGTGAAGATTGGCTGTTGGCCATTGACATCCCGCCCATCAGCTTAACAAGGCTCCCTTGACTCCGTGGGCTGTCCTGCCTTTCTGGTTTTTAGACTTTTTTCGCCTGGCCCTTTTGCCCCGGGGGGGGGGGGCGCGAGAGATTTCTTTGTAGTGCTGATTTGCTCTCCCAGGTTGCTTGGTTGGCCAAAAAGGGCGTATGCGTTTTTTCCTGAATATATTCAGGAAAAAACGCATACGCCCTTTTTGGCCAACCGCATCATTGTCCACGTTCTGGCGCTTTTCATGTGCTATCGGGGCCATTCCGATGTACCCGTTGACATCCGTTTCCTGCAGTTCTGCCTTGCGTTCAGCGCCTCTTCGTAGCCTGCGCTCAATATATTTTGGGGCGATAGTTATCGTTTAGAACTCTGCAGGTTTGGGAAGTGCAGGGCCCCTGAGCTCCATTTCCCAAGTCGCTTTTTTGTGAGTGGGACGCAACACGGCTGGATGGCTTCACGCCCTATTGTCGATCCGCGGTTGCAGGCTGAACCGCTGGTGAATTCTTCTTCGTGATGGGAAATGAGAGTGACATGTGCCCGACCAAACACCTCCAGCGAGTCTCTCATTGGTTCCCCCTCTTGCAGTTCATCCTGCGGACAAATTGCAGACGGTACGAAAGAGGCATGGAAAGGCGCCGAGTCTCCAAGTGGGGAGATTGTTAGTAAGGGGGCCTGAATGGAGAACACGAGCACCAGGAGAGGAAAACTGAGGTGAGTTTCAGAAAGCTTTCCCGATCCCACGGTGTAGCATCCGCTGGGTTTCCAATGAGTGCTTTCGCTGTCGGAAGATTGCGTTGAACCTGGAGAGTTGGGAGCCATGGAATGGGGAGCACGCAGGATTCCTTTCAAGGGTCTGCATTTGCTTTCCCAACCTCACCAATCGTCTCAGCCCCAAGAGTGTCCAGCCTTATGTCTTCTGCCGCTGGGGCTGTAGATGTGGTCAATCCTGGTTGCATGCCAGTCCCTGAACGCATTTTGGAAGAATTTCTCTCTGTTTTGCCCTGCTTGTTTCTTCTTTGTGTTGGAAATGTATCCTCAGAATGGGTCTGAGCTGATTTTCCCTGCTGGTTTTAGGCCGCTTTACACACACTTGATGCACTTACACAGAGATATCAAGACTTAGCTTTTAAGATGCTTACTAGTCGGATAGATACTTGTGCGATGAACAGGGTCTGGTGAGTCCAGTTGATTGAGCAAGGAGTAGGTCGTGTCCATTCCATATTCGGTTTTCGGAAGGGTATCTGTGCTCATTTCAAACTCGAGTTTTATGCGTCACCGCACCTCACCTTTCCCCTGAAGCAGGCATAAGTGTGTTTTCTAAAAGCGTGACTCTGTTCTGTTTGGGGATTCCGTTCATGGGGAGCGATTTTTACATTCCCTCGATAAGTGATATCATAAGTTTCTATTTTTGTGGGACTTATTTCACTGAGGATGATCGTACCTAAATCCACTCAGGATGCTGCTACCAGCCTCATGACGTGGATTTCATGGCTGAGTGACACTCCATTGGACCTACGTAGCACCACTTGTCCACTTGTCCACTTGTCTTTGTCCACTTGTCCACTCGTCTTTGTCCACTTGGCTCTTTCCTGGGATATGAAACGTGTACCGGAGTGGAGGTTCTTGTCAAGACAGCAGCCCTCAACTTTGGGGTCCCTGTGTCTGGTTGATTTTTTGATTTTCCCAAGGTCAACGCCCATGTGTGGAAGTGCCCTATGCTCTGTGGTTCTGTGTTTTACATGGTTTGGGAAAGAGGATACACTTGTGAAGATTGGCTGTTGGCCATTGACATCCCGCCCATCAGCTTAACAAGGCTCCCTTGACACCGTGGGCTGTCCTGCCTTTCTGGTTTTTAGACTTTTTTCGCCTGGCCCTTTTGCCCCGGGGGGGGGGGCGAGAGATTTCTTTGTAGTGCTGATTTGCTCTCCCAGGTTGCTTGGTTGGCCAAAAAGGGCGTATGCGTTTTTTCCTGAATATATTCAGGAAAAAACGCATACGCCCTTTTTGGCCAACCGCATCATTGTCCACGTTCTGGCGCTTTTCATGTGCTATCGGGGCCATTCCGATGTACCCGTTGACATCCGTTTCCTGCAGTTCTGCCTTGCGTTCAGCGCCTCTTCGTAGCCTGACCTCAATATATTTTGGGGCGATAGTTATCGTTTAGAACTCTGCAGGTTTGGGAAGTGCAGGGCCCCTGAGCTCCATTTCCCAAGTCGCTTTTTTGTGAGTGGGACGCAACACGGCTGGATGGCTTCACGCCCTATTGTCGATCCGCGGTGGCAGGCTGAACCGCTGGTGAATTCTTCTTCGTGATGGGAAATGAGAGTGACATGTGCCCGACCAAACACCTCCAGCGAGTCTCTCATTGGTTCCCCCTCTTGCAGTTCATCCTGCGGACAAATTGCAGACGGTACGAAAGAGGCATGGAAAGGCGCCGAGGCTCCAAGTGGGGAGATTGTTAGTAAGGGGGCCTGAATGGAGAACACGAGCACCAGGAGAGGAAAACTGAGGTGAGTTTCAGAAAGCTTTCCCGATCCCACGGTGTAGCATCCGCTGGGTTTCCAATGAGTGCTTTCGCTGTCGGAAGATTGCGTTGAACCTGGAGAGTTGGGAGCCATGGAATGGGGAGCACGCAGGATTCCTTTCAAGGGTCTGCATTTGCTTTCCCAACCTCACCAATCGTCTCAGCCCCAAGAGTGTCCAGCCTTATGTCTTCTGCCGCTGGGGCTGTAGATGTGGTCAATCCTGGTTGCATGCCAGTCCCTGAACGCATTTTGGAAGAATTTCTCTCTGTTTTGCCCTGCTTGTTTCTTCTTTGTGTTGGAAATGTATCCTCAGAATGGGTCTGAGCTGATTTTCCCTGCTGGTTTTAGGCCGCTTTACACACACTTGATGCACTTACACAGAGATATCAAGACTTAGCTTTTAAGATGCTTACTAGTCGGATAGATACTTGTGCGATGAACAGGGTCTGGTGAGTCCAGTTGATTGAGCAAGGAGTAGGTCGTGTCCATTCCATATTCGGTTTTCGGAAGGTTATCTGTGCTCATTTCAAACTCGAGTTTTATGCGTCACCGCACCTCACCTTTCCCCTGAAGCAGGCATAAGTGTGTTTTCTAAAAGCGTGACTCTGTTGTGTTTGGGGATTCCGTTCATGGGGAGCGATTTTTACATTCCCTCGATAAGTGATATCATAAGTTTCTTTTTTTGTGGGACTTATTTCACTGAGGATGATCGTACCTAAATCCACTCAGGATGCTGCTACCAGCCTCATGACGTGGATTTCATGGCTGAGTGACACTCCATTGGACCTACGTAGCACCACTTGTCCACTTGTCCACTTGTCTTTGTCCACTTGTCCACTCGTCTTTGTCCACTTGGCTCTTTCCTGGGATATGAAACGTGTACCAGAGTGGAGGTTCTTGTCAAGACAGCAGCCCTCAACTTTGGGGTCCCTGTGTCTGGTTGATTTTTTCATTTTCCCAAGGTCAACGCCCATGTGTGGAAGTGCCCTATGCTCTGTGGTTCTGTGTTTTACATGGTTTGGGAAAGAGGATACACTTGTGAAGATTGGCTGTTGGCCATTGACATCCCGCCCATCAGCTTAACAAGGCTCCCTTGACTCCGTGGGCTGTCCTGCCTTTCTGGTTTTTAGACTTTTTTCGCCTGGCCCTTTTGCCCCGGGGGTGGGGGGCGAGAGATTTCTTTGTAGTGCTGATTTGCTCTCCCAGGTTGCTTGGTTGGCCAAAAAGGGCGTATGCGTTTTTTCCTGAATATATTCAGGAAAAAACGCATACGCCCTTTTTGGCCAACCGCATCATTGTCCACGTTCTGGCGCTTTTCATGTGCTATCGGGGCCATTCCGATGTACCCGTTGACATCCGTTTCCTGCAGTTCTGCCTTGCGTTCAGCGCCTCTTCGTAGCCTGCGCTCAATATATTTTGGGGCGATAGTTATCGTTTAGAACTCTGCAGGTTTGGGAAGTGCAGGGCCCCTGAGCTCCATTTCCCAAGTCGCTTTTTTGTGAGTGGGACGCAACACGGCTGGATGGCTTCACGCCCTATTGTCGATCCGCGGTTGCAGGCTGAACCGCTGGTGAATTCTTCTTCGTGATGGGAAATGAGAGTGACATGTGCCCGACCAAACACCTCCAGCGAGTCTCTCATTGGTTCTCCCTCTTGCAGTTCATCCTGCGGACAAATTGCAGACGGTACGAAAGAGGCATGGAAAGGCGCCGAGTCTCCAAGTGGGGAGATTGTTAGTAAGGGGGCCTGAATGGAGAACACGAGCACCAGGAGAGGAAAACTGAGGTGAGTTTCAGAAAGCTTTCCCGATCCCACGGTGTAGCATCCGCTGGGTTTCCAATGAGTGCTTTCGCTGTCGGAAGATTGCGTTGAACCTGGAGAGTTGGGAGCCATGGAATGGGGAGCACGCAGGATTCCTTTCAAGGGTCTGCATTTGCTTTCCCAACCTCACCAATCGTCTCAGCCCCAAGAGTGTCCAGCCTTATGTCTTCTGCCGCTGGGGCTGTAGATGTGGTCAATCCTGGTTGCATGCCAGTCCCTGAACGCATTTTGGAAGAATTTCTCTCTGTTTTGCCCTGCTTGTTTCTTCTTTGTGTTGGAAATGTATCCTCAGAATGGGTCTGAGCTGATTTTCCCTGCTGGTTTTAGGCCGCTTTACACACACTTGATGCACTTACACAGAGATATCAAGACTTAGCTTTTAAGATGCTTACTAGTCGGATAGATACTTGTGCGATGAACAGGGTCTGGTGAGTCCAGTTGATTGAGCAAGGAGTAGGTCGTGTCCATTCCATATTCGGTTTTCGGAAGGGTATCTGTGCTCATTTCAAACTCGAGTTTTATGCGTCACCGCACCTCACCTTTCCCCTGAAGCAGGCATAAGTGTGTTTTCTAAAAGCGTGACTCTGTTCTGTTTGGGGATTCCGTTCATGGGGAGCGATTTTTACATTCCCTCGATAAGTGATATCATAAGTTTCTTTTTTTGTGGGACTTATTTCACTGAGGATGATCGTACCTAAATCCACTCAGGATGCTGCTACCAGCCTCATGACGTGGATTTCATGGCTGAGTGACACTCCATTGGACCTACGTAGCACCACTTGTCCACTTGTCCACTTGTCTTTGTCCACTTGTCCACTCGTCTTTGTCCACTTGGCTCTTTCCTGGGATATGAAACGTGTACCGGAGTGGAGGTTCTTGTCAAGACAGCAGCCCTCAACTTTGGGGTCCCTGTGTCTGGTTGATTTTTTCATTTTCCCAAGGTCAACGCCCATGTGTGGAAGTGCCCTATGCTCTGTGGTTCTGTGTTTTACATGGTTTGGGAAAGAGGATACACTTGTGAAGATTGGCTGTTGGCCATTGACATCCCGCCCATCAGCTTAACAAGGCTCCCTTGACTCCGTGGGCTGTCCTGCCTTTCTGGTTTTTAGACTTTTTTCGCCTGGCCCTTTTGCCCCGGGGGGGGGGGGGCGAGAGATTTCTTTGTAGTGCTGATTTGCTCTCCCAGGTTGCTTGGTTGGCCAAAAAGGGCGTATGCGTTTTTTCCTGAATATATTCAGGAAAAAACGCATACGCCCTTTTTGGCCAACCGCATCATTGTCCACGTTCTGGCGCTTTTCATGTGCTATCGGGGCCATTCCGATGTACCCGTTGACATCCGTTTCCTGCAGTTCTGCCTTGCGTTCAGCGCCTCTTCGTAGCCTGACCTCAATATATTTTGGGGCGATAGTTATCGTTTAGAACTCTGCAGGTTTGGGAAGTGCAGTGCCCCTGAGCTCCATTTCCCAAGTCGCTTTTTTGTGAGTGGGACGCAACACGGCTGGATGGCTTCACGCCCTATTGTCGATCCGCGGTGGCAGGCTGAACCGCTGGTGAATTCTTCTTCGTGATGGGAAATGAGAGTGACATGTGCCCGACCAAACACCTCCAGCGAGTCTCTCATTGGTTCCCCCTCTTGCAGTTCATCCTGCGGACAAATTGCAGACGGTACGAAAGAGGCATGGAAAGGCGCCGAGTCTCCAAGTGGGGAGATTGTTAGTAAGGGGGCCTGAATGGAGAACACGAGCACCAGGAGAGGAAAACTGAGGTGAGTTTCAGAAAGCTTTCCCGATCCCACGGTGTAGCATCCGCTGGGTTTCCAATGAGTGCTTTCGCTGTCGGAAGATTGCGTTGAACCTGGAGAGTTGGGAGCCATGGAATGGGGAGCACGCAGGATTCCTTTCAAGGGTCTGCATTTGCTTTCCCAACCTCACCAATCGTCTCAGCCCCAAGAGTGTCCAGCCTTATGTCTTCTGCCGCTGGGGCTGTAGATGTGGTCAATCCTGGTTGCATGCCAGTCCCTGAACGCATTTTGGAAGAATTTCTCTCTGTTTTGCCCTGCTTGTTTCTTCTTTGTGTTGGAAATGTATCCTCAGAATGGGTCTGAGCTGATTTTCCCTGCTGGTTTTAGGCCGCTTTACACACACTTGATGCACTTACACAGAGATATCAAGACTTAGCTTTTAAGATGCTTACTAGTCGGATAGATACTTGTGCGATGAACAGGGTCTGGTGAGTCCAGTTGATTGAGCAAGGAGTAGGTCGTGTCCATTCCATATTCGGTTTTCGGAAGGGTATCTGTGCTCATTTCAAACTCGAGTTTTATGCGTCACCGCACCTCACCTTTCCCCTGAAGCAGGCATAAGTGTGTTTTCTAAAAGCGTGACTCTGTTCTGTTTGGGGATTCCGTTCATGGGGAGCGATTTTTACATTCCCTCGATAAGTGATATCATAAGTTTCTTTTTTTGTGGGACTTATTTCACTGAGGATGATCGTACCTAAATCCACTCAGGATGCTGCTACCAGCCTCATGACGTGGATTTCATGGCTGAGTGACACTCCATTGGACCTACGTAGCACCACTTGTCCACTTGTCCACTTGTCTTTGTCCACTTGTCCACTCGTCTTTGTCCACTTGGCTCTTTCCTGGGATATGAAACGTGTACCGGAGTGGAGGTTCTTGTCAAGACAGCAGCCCTCAACTTTGGGGTCCCTGTGTCTGGTTGATTTTTTCATTTTCCCAAGGTCAACGCCCATGTGTGGAAGTGCCCTATGCTCTGTGGTTCTGTGTTTTACATGGTTTGGGAAAGAGGATACACTTGTGAAGATTGGCTGTTGGCCATTGACATCCCGCCCATCAGCTTAACAAGGCTCCCTTGACTCCGTGGGCTGTCCTGCCTTTCTGGTTTTTAGACTTTTTTCGCCTGGCCCTTTTGCCCCGGGGGGGGGGGCGAGAGATTTCTTTGTAGTGCTGATTTGCTCTCCCAGGTTGCTTGGTTGGCCAAAAAGGGCGTATGCGTTTTTTCCTGAATATATTCAGGAAAAAACGCATACGCCCTTTTTGGCCAACCGCATCATTGTCCACGTTCTGGCGCTTTTCATGTGCTATCGGGGCCATTCCGATGTACCCGTTGACATCCGTTTCCTGCAGTTCTGCCTTGCGTTCAGCGCCTCTTCGTAGCCTGCCCTCAATATATTTTGGGGCGATAGTTATCGTTTAGAACTCTGCAGGTTTGGGAAGTGCAGGGCCCCTGAGCTCCATTTCCCAAGTCGCTTTTTTGTGAGTGGGACGCAACACGGCTGGATGGCTTCACGCCCTATTGTCGATCCGCGGTGGCAGGCTGAACCGCTGGTGAATTCTTCTTCGTGATGGGAAATGAGAGTGACATGTGCCCGACCAAACACCTCCAGCGAGTCTCTCATTGGTTCCCCCTCTTGCAGTTCATCCTGCGGACAAATTGCAGACGGTACGAAAGAGGCATGGAAAGGCGCCGAGTCTCCAAGTGGGGAGATTGTTAGTAAGGGGGCCTGAATGGAGAACACGAGCACCAGGAGAGGAAAACTGAGGTGAGTTTCAGAAAGCTTTCCCGATCCCACGGTGTAGCATCCGCTGGGTTTCCAATGAGTGCTTTCGCTGTCGGAAGATTGCGTTGAACCTGGAGAGTTGGGAGCCATGGAATGGGGAGCACGCAGGATTCCTTTCAAGGGTCTGCATTTGCTTTCCCAACCTCACCAATCGTCTCAGCCCCAAGAGTGTCCAGCCTTCTGTCTTCTGCCGCTGGGGCTGTAGATGTGGTCAATCCTGGTTGCATGCCAGTCCCTGAACGCATTTTGGAAGAATTTCTCTCTGTTTTGCCCTGCTTGTTTCTTCTTTGTGTTGGAAATGTATCCTCAGAATGGGTCTGAGCTGATTTTCCCTGCTGGTTTTAGGCCGCTTTACACACACTTGATGCACTTACACAGAGATATCAAGACTTAGCTTTTAAGATGCTTACTAGTCGGATAGATACTTGTGCGATGAACAGGGTCTGGTGAGTCCAGTTGATTGAGCAAGGAGTAGGTCGTGTCCATTCCATATTCGGTTTTCGGAAGGGTATCTGTGCTCATTTCAAACTCGAGTTTTATGCGTCACCGCACCTCACCTTTCCCCTGAAGCAGGCATAAGTGTGTTTTCTAAAAGCGTGACTCTGTTCTGTTTGGGGATTCCGTTCATGGGGAGCGATTTTTACATTCCCTCGATAAGTGATATCATAAGTTTCTTTTTTTGTGGGACTTATTTCACTGAGGATGATCGTACCTAAATCCACTCAGGATGCTGCTACCAGCCTCATGACGTGGATTTCATGGCTGAGTGACACTCCATTGGACCTACGTAGCACCACTTGTCCACTTGTCCACTTGTCTTTGTCCACTTGTCCACTCGTCTTTGTCCACTTGGCTCTTTCCTGGGATATGAAACGTGTACCGGAGTGGAGGTTCTTGTCAAGACAGCAGCCCTCAACTTTGGGGTCCCTGTGTCTGGTTGATTTTTTCATTTTCCCAAGGTCAACGCCCATGTGTGGAAGTGCCCTATGCTCTGTGGTTCTGTGTTTTACATGGTTTGGGAAAGAGGATACACTTGTGAAGATTGGCTGTTGGCCATTGACATCCCGCCCATCAGCTTAACAAGGCTCCCTTGACTCCGTGGGCTGTCCTGCCTTTCTGGTTTTTAGACTTTTTTCGCCTGGCCCTTTTGCCCCGGGGGGGGGGGCGAGAGATTTCTTTGTAGTGCTGATTTGCTCTCCCAGGTTGCTTGGTTGGCCAAAAAGGGCGTATGCGTTTTTTCCTGAATATATTCAGGAAAAAACGCATACGCCCTTTTTGGCCAACCGCATCATTGTCCACGTTCTGGCGCTTTTCATGTGCTATCGGGGCCATTCCGATGTACCCGTTGACATCCGTTTCCTGCAGTTCTGCCTTGCGTTCAGCGCCTCTTCGTAGCCTGCGCTCAATATATTTTGGGGCGATAGTTATCGTTTAGAACTCTGCAGGTTTGGGAAGTGCAGGGCCCCTGAGCTCCATTTCCCAAGTCGCTTTTTTGTGAGTGGGACGCAACACGGCTGGATGGCTTCACGCCCTATTGTCGATCCGCGGTTGCAGGCTGAACCGCTGGTGAATTCTTCTTCGTGATGGGAAATGAGAGTGACATGTGCCCGACCAAACACCTCCAGCGAGTCTCTCATTGGTTCCCCCTCTTGCAGTTCATCCTGCGGACAAATTGCAGACGGTACGAAAGAGGCATGGAAAGGCGCCGAGTCTCCAAGTGGGGAGATTGTTAGTAAGGGGGCCTGAATGGAGAACACGAGCACCAGGAGAGGAAAACTGAGGTGAGTTTCAGAAAGCTTTCCCGATCCCACGGTGTAGCATCCGCTGGGTTTCCAATGAGTGCTTTCGCTGTCGGAAGATTGCGTTGAACCTGGAGAGTTGGGAGCCATGGAATGGGGAGCACGCAGGATTCCTTTCAAGGGTCTGCATTTGCTTTCCCAACCTCACCAATCGTCTCAGCCCCAAGAGTGTCCAGCCTTATGTCTTCTGCCGCTGGGGCTGTAGATGTGGTCAATCCTGGTTGCATGCCAGTCCCTGAACGCATTTTGGAAGAATTTCTCTCTGTTTTGCCCTGCTTGTTTCTTCTTTGTGTTGGAAATGTATCCTCAGAATGGGTCTGAGCTGATTTTCCCTGCTGGTTTTAGGCCGCTTTACACACACTTGATGCACTTACACAGAGATATCAAGACTTAGCTTTTAAGATGCTTACTAGTCGGATAGATACTTGTGCGATGAACAGGGTCTGGTGAGTCCAGTTGATTGAGCAAGGAGTAGGTCGTGTCCATTCCATATTCGGTTTTCGGAAGGGTATCTGTGCTCATTTCAAACTCGAGTTTTATGCGTCACCGCACCTCACCTTTCCCCTGAAGCAGGCATAAGTGTGTTTTCTAAAAGCGTGACTCTGTTCTGTTTGGGGATTCCGTTCATGGGGAGCGATTTTTACATTCCCTCGATAAGTGATATCATAAGTTTCTTTTTTTGTGGGACTTATTTCACTGAGGATGATCGTACCTAAATCCACTCAGGATGCTGCTACCAGCCTCATGACGTGGATTTCATGGCTGAGTGACACTCCATTGGACCTACGTAGCACCACTTGTCCACTTGTCCACTTGTCTTTGTCCACTTGTCCACTCGTCTTTGTCCACTTGGCTCTTTCCTGGGATATGAAACGTGTACCGGAGTGGAGGTTCTTGTCAAGACAGCAGCCCTCAACTTTGGGGTCCCTGTGTCTGGTTGATTTTTTCATTTTCCCAAGGTCAACGCCCATGTGTGGAAGTGCCCTATGCTCTGTGGTTCTGTGTTTTACATGGTTTGGGAAAGAGGATACACTTGTGAAGATTGGCTGTTGGCCATTGACATCCCGCCCATCAGCTTAACAAGGCTCCCTTGACTCCGTGGGCTGTCCTGCCTTTCTGGTTTTTAGACTTTTTTCGCCTGGCCCTTTTGCCCCCGGGGGGGGGGCGAGAGATTTCTTTGTAGTGCTGATTTGCTCTCCCAGGTTGCTTGGTTGGCCAAAAAGGGCGTATGCGTTTTTTCCTGAATATATTCAGGAAAAAACGCATACGCCCTTTTTGGCCAACCGCATCATTGTCCACGTTCTGGCGCTTTTCATGTGCTATCGGGGCCATTCCGATGTACCCGTTGACATCCGTTTCCTGCAGTTCTGCCTTGCGTTCAGCGCCTCTTCGTAGCCTGCGCTCAATATATTTTGGGGCGATAGTTATCGTTTAGAACTCTGCAGGTTTGGGAAGTGCAGGGCCCCTGAGCTCCATTTCCCAAGTCGCTTTTTTGTGAGTGGGACGCAACACGGCTGGATGGCTTCACGCCCTATTGTCGATCCGCGGTGGCAGGCTGAACCGCTGGTGAATTCTTCTTCGTGATGGGAAATGAGAGTGACATGTGCCCGACCAAACACCTCCAGCGAGTCTCTCATTGGTTCCCCCTCTTGCAGTTCATCCTGCGGACAAATTGCAGACGGTACGAAAGAGGCATGGAAAGGCGCCGAGGCTCCAAGTGGGGAGATTGTTAGTAAGGGGGCCTGAATGGAGAACACGAGCACCAGGAGAGGAAAACTGAGGTGAGTTTCAGAAAGCTTTCCCGATCCCACGGTGTAGCATCCGCTGGGTTTCCAATGAGTGCTTTCGCTGTCGGAAGATTGCGTTGAACCTGGAGAGTTGGGAGCCATGGAATGGGGAGCACGCAGGATTCCTTTCAAGGGTCTGCATTTGCTTTCCCAACCTCACCAATCGTCTCAGCCCCAAGAGTGTCCAGCCTTATGTCTTCTGCCGCTGGGGCTGTAGATGTGGTCAATCCTGGTTGCATGCCAGTCCCTGAACGCATTTTGGAAGAATTTCTCTCTGTTTTGCCCTGCTTGTTTCTTCTTTGTGTTGGAAATGTATCCTCAGAATGGGTCTGAGCTGATTTTCCCTGCTGGTTTTAGGCCGCTTTACACACACTTGATGCACTTACACAGAGATATCAAGACTTAGCTTTTAAGATGCTTACTAGTCGGATAGATACTTGTGCGATGAACAGGGTCTGGTGAGTCCAGTTGATTGAGCAAGGAGTAGGTCGTGTCCATTCCATATTCGGTTTTCGGAAGGGTATCTGTGCTCATTTCAAACTCGAGTTTTATGCGTCACCGCACCTCACCTTTCCCCTGAAGCAGGCATAAGTGTGTTTTCTAAAAGCGTGACTCTGTTCTGTTTGGGGATTCCGTTCATGGGGAGCGATTTTTACATTCCCTCGATAAGTGATATCATAAGTTTCTTTTTTTGTGGGACTTATTTCACTGAGGATGATCGTACCTAAATCCACTCAGGATGCTGCTACCAGCCTCATGACGTGGATTTCATGGCTGAGTGACACTCCATTGGACCTACGTAGCACCACTTGTCCACTTGTCCACTTGTCTTTGTCCACTTGTCCACTCGTCTTTGTCCACTTGGCTCTTTCCTGGGATATGAAACGTGTACCGGAGTGGAGGTTCTTGTCAAGACAGCAGCCCTCAACTTTGGGGTCCCTGTGTCTGGTTGATTTTTTCATTTTCCCAAGGTCAACGCCCATGTGTGGAAGTGCCCTATGCTCTGTGGTTCTGTGTTTTACATGGTTTGGGAAAGAGGATACACTTGTGAAGATTGGCTGTTGGCCATTGACATCCCGCCCATCAGCTTAACAAGGCTCCCTTGACTCCGTGGGCTGTCCTGCCTTTTTGGTTTTTAGACTTTTTTCGCCTGGCCCTTTTGCCCCGGGGGGGGGGGGGCGAGAGATTTCTTTGTAGTGCTGATTTGCTCTCCCAGGTTGCTTGGTTGGCCAAAAAGGGCGTATGCGTTTTTTCCTGAATATATTCAGGAAAAAACGCATACGCCCTTTTTGGCCAACCGCATCATTGTCCACGTTCGGGCGCTTTTCATGTGCTATCGGGGCCATTCCGATGTACCCGTTGACATCCGTTTCCTGCAGTTCTGCCTTGCGTTCAGCGCCTCTTCGTAGCCTGCGCTCAATATATTTTGGGGCGATAGTTATCGTTTAGAACTCTGCAGGTTTGGGAAGTGCAGTGCCCCTGAGCTCCATTTCCCAAGTCGCTTTTTTGTGAGTGGGACGCAACACGGCTGGATGGCTTCTCGCCCTATTGTCGATCCGCGGTGGCAGGCTGAACCGCTGGTGAATTCTTCTTCGTGATGGGAAATGAGAGTGACATGTGCCCGACCAAACACCTCCAGCGAGTCTCTCATTGGTTCCCCCTCTTGCAGTTCATCCTGCGGACAAATTGCAGACGGTACGAAAGAGGCATGGAAAGGCGCCGAGGCTCCAAGTGGGGAGATTGTTAGTAAGGGGGCCTGAATGGAGAACACGAGCACCAGGAGAGGAAAACTGAGGTGAGTTTCAGAAAGCTTTCCCGATCCCACGGTGTAGCATCCGCTGGGTTTCCAATGAGTGCTTTCGCTGTCGGAAGATTGCGTTGAACCTGGAGAGTTGGGAGCCATGGAATGGGGAGCACGCAGGATTCCTTTCAAGGGTCTGCATTTGCTTTCCCAACCTCACCAATCGTCTCAGCCCCAAGAGTGTCCAGCCTTATGTCTTCTGCCGCTGGGGCTGTAGATGTGGTCAATCCTGGTTGCATGCCAGTCCCTGAACGCATTTTGGAAGAATTTCTCTCTGTTTTGCCCTGCTTGTTTCTTCTTTGTGTTGGAAATGTATCCTCAGAATGGGTCTGAGCTGATTTTCCCTGCTGGTTTTAGGCCGCTTTACACACCCTTGATGCACTTACACAGAGATATCAAGACTTAGCTTTTAAGATGCTTACTAGTCGGATAGATACTTGTGCGATGAACAGGGTCTGGTGAGTCCAGTTGATTGAGCAAGGAGTAGGTCGTGTCCATTCCATATTCGGTTTTCGGAAGGGTATCTGTGCTCATTTCAAACTCGAGTTTTATGCGTCACCGCACCTCACCTTTCCCCTGAAGCAGGCATAAGTGTGTTTTCTAAAAGCGTGACTCTGTTCTGTTTGGGGATTCCGTTCATGGGGAGCGATTTTTACATTCCCTCGATAAGTGATATCATAAGTTTCTTTTTTTGTGGGACTTATTTCACTGAGGATGATCGTACCTAAATCCACTCAGGATGCTGCTACCAGCCTCATGACGTGGATTTCATGGCTGAGTGACACTCCATTGGACCTACGTAGCACCACTTGTCCACTTGTCCACTTGTCTTTGTCCACTTGTCCACTCGTCTTTGTCCACTTGGCTCTTTCCTGGGATATGAAACGTGTACCGGAGTGGAGGTTCTTGTCAAGACAGCAGCCCTCAACTTTGGGGTCCCTGTGTCTGGTTGATTTTTTCATTTTCCCAAGGTCAACGCCCATGTGTGGAAGTGCCCTATGCTCTGTGGTTCTGTGTTTTACATGGTTTGGGAAAGAGGATACACTTGTGAAGATTGGCTGTTGGCCATTGACATCCCGCCCATCAGCTTAACAAGGCTCCCTTGACTCCGTGGGCTGTCCTGCCTTTCTGGTTTTTAGACTTTTTTCGCCTGGCCCTTTTGCCCCGGGGGGGGGGGCCGAGAGATTTCTTTGTAGTGCTGATTTGCTCTCCCAGGTTGCTTGGTTGGCCAAAAAGGGCGTATGCGTTTTTTCCTGAATATATTCAGGAAAAAACGCATACGCCCTTTTTGGCCAACCGCATCATTGTCCACGTTCTGGCGCTTTTCATGTGCTATCGGGGCCATTCCGATGTACCCGTTGACATCCGTTTCCTGCAGTTCTGCCTTGCGTTCAGCGCCTCTTCGTAGCCTGACCTCAATATATTTTGGGGCGATAGTTATCGTTTAGAACTCTGCAGGTTTGGGAAGTGCAGGGCCCCTGAGCTCCATTTCCCAAGTCGCTTTTGTGTGAGTGGGACGCAACACGGCTGGATGGCTTCACGCCCTATTGTCGATCCGCGGTGGCAGGCTGAACCGCTGGTGAATTCTTCTTCGTGATGGGAAATGAGAGTGACATGTGCCCGACCAAACACCTCCAGCGAGTCTCTCATTGGTTCCCCCTCTTGCAGTTCATCCTGCGGACAAATTGCAGACGGTACGAAAGAGGCATGGAAAGGCGCCGAGTCTCCAAGTGGGGAGATTGTTAGTAAGGGGGCCTGAATGGAGAGCACGAGCACCAGGAGAGGAAAACTGAGGTGAGTTTCAGAAAGCTTTCCCGATCCCACGGTGTAGCATCCGCTGGGTTTCCAATGAGTGCTTTCGCTGTCGGAAGATTGCGTTGAACCTGGAGAGTTGGGACCCATGGAATGGGGAGCACGCAGGATTCCTTTCAAGGGTCTGCATTTGCTTTCCCAACCTCACCAATCGTCTCAGCCCCAAGAGTGTCCAGCCTTATGTCTTCTGCCGCTGGGGCTGTAGATGTGGTCAATCCTGGTTGCATGCCAGTCCCTGAACGCATTTTGGAAGAATTTCTCTCTGTTTTGCCCTGCTTGTTTCTTCTTTGTGTTGGAAATGTATCCTCAGAATGGGTCTGAGCTGATTTTCCCTGCTGGTTTTAGGCCGCTTTACACACCCTTGATGCACTTACACAGAGATATCAAGACTTAGCTTTTAAGATGCTTACTAGTCGGATAGATACTTGTGCGATGAACAGGGTCTGGTGAGTCCAGTTGATTGAGCAAGGAGTAGGTCGTGTCCATTCCATATTCGGTTTTCGGAAGGGTATCTGTGCTCATTTCAAACTCGAGTTTTATGCGTCACCGCACCTCACCTTTCCCCTGAAGCAGGCATAAGTGTGTTTTCTAAAAGCGTGACTCTGTTCTGTTTGGGGATTCCGTTCATGGGGAGCGATTTTTACATTCCCTCGATAAGTGATATCATAAGTTTCTTTTTTTGTGGGACTTATTTCACTGAGGATGATCGTACCTAAATCCACTCAGGATGCTGCTACCAGCCTCATGACGTGGATTTCATGGCTGAGTGACACTCCATTGGACCTACGTAGCACCACTTGTCCACTTGTCCACTTGTCTTTGTCCACTTGTCCACTCGTCTTTGTCCACTTGGCTCTTTCCTGGGATATGAAACGTGTACCGGAGTGGAGGTTCTTGTCAAGACAGCAGCCCTCAACTTTGGGGTCCCTGTGTCTGGTTGATTTTTTCATTTTCCCAAGGTCAACGCCCATGTGTGGAAGTGCCCTATGCTCTGTGGTTCTGTGTTTTACATGGTTTGGGAAAGAGGATACACTTGTGAAGATTGGCTGTTGGCCATTGACATCCCGCCCATCAGCTTAACAAGGCTCCCTTGACTCCGTGGGCTGTCCTGCCTTTCTGGTTTTTAGACTTTTTTCGCCTGGCCCTTTTGCCCCGGGGGGGGGGGGCGAGAGATTTCTTTGTAGTGCTGATTTGCTCTCCCAGGTTGCTTGGTTGGCCAAAAAGGGCGTATGCGTTTTTTCCTGAATATATTCAGGAAAAAACGCATACGCCCTTTTTGGCCAACCGCATCATTGTCCACGTTCTGGCGCTTTTCATGTGCTATCGGGGCCATTCCGATGTACCCGTTGACATCCGTTTCCTGCAGTTCTGCCTTGCGTTCAGCGCCTCTTCGTAGCCTGCCCTCAATATATTTTGGGGCGATAGTTATCGTTTAGAACTCTGCAGGTTTGGGAAGTGCAGTGCCCCTGAGCTCCATTTCCCAAGTCGCTTTTTTGTGAGTGGGACGCAACACGGCTGGATGGCTTCACGCCCTATTGTCGATCCGCGGTTGCAGGCTGAACCGCTGGTGAATTCTTCTTCGTGATGGGAAATGAGAGTGACATGTGCCCGACCAAACACCTCCAGCGAGTCTCTCATTGGTTCCCCCTCTTGCAGTTCATCCTGCGGACAAATTGCAGACGGTACGAAAGAGGCATGGAAAGGCGCCGAGTCTCCAAGTGGGGAGATTGTTAGTAAGGGGGCCTGAATGGAGAACACGAGCACCAGGAGAGGAAAACTGAGGTGAGTTTCAGAAAGCTTTCCCGATCCCACGGTGTAGCATCCGCTGGGTTTCCAATGAGTGCTTTCGCTGTCGGAAGATTGCGTTGAACCTGGAGAGTTGGGAGCCATGGAATGGGGAGCACGCAGGATTCCTTTCAAGGGTCTGCATTTGCTTTCCCAACCTCACCAATCGTCTCAGCCCCAAGAGTGTCCAGCCTTATGTCTTCTGCCGCTGGGGCTGTAGATGTGGTCAATCCTGGTTGCATGCCAGTCCCTGAACGCATTTTGGAAGAATTTCTCTCTGTTTTGCCCTGCTTGTTTCTTCTTTGTGTTGGAAATGTATCCTCAGAATGGGTCTGAGCTGATTTTCCCTGCTGGTTTTAGGCCGCTTTACACACCCTTGATGCACTTACACAGAGATATCAAGACTTAGCTTTTAAGATGCTTACTAGTCGGATAGATACTTGTGCGATGAACAGGGTCTGGTGAGTCCAGTTGATTGAGCAAGGAGTAGGTCGTGTCCATTCCATATTCGGTTTTCGGAAGGGTATCTGTGCTCATTTCAAACTCGAGTTTTATGCGTCACCGCACCTCACCTTTCCCCTGAAGCAGGCATAAGTGTGTTTTCTAAAAGCGTGACTCTGTTCTGTTTGGGGATTCCGTTCATGGGGAGCGATTTTTACATTCCCTCGATAAGTGATATCATAAGTTTCTTTTTTTGTGGGACTGATTTCACTGAGGATGATCGTACCTAAATCCACTCAGGATGCTGCTACCAGCCTCATGACGTGGATTTCATGGCTGAGTGACACTCCATTGGACCTACGTAGCACCACTTGTCCACTTGTCCACTTGTCTTTGTCCACTTGTCCACTCGTCTTTGTCCACTTGGCTCTTTCCTGGGATATGAAACGTGTACCGGAGTGGAGGTTCTTGTCAAGACAGCAGCCCTCAACTTTGGGGTCCCTGTGTCTGGTTGATTTTTTCATTTTCCCAAGGTCAACGCCCATGTGTGGAAGTGCCCTATGCTCTGTGGTTCTGTGTTTTACATGGTTTGGGAAAGAGGATACACTTGTGAAGATTGGCTGTTGGCCATTGACATCCCGCCCATCAGCTTAACAAGGCTCCCTTGACTCCGTGGGCTGTCCTGCCTTTCTGGTTTTTAGACTTTTTTCGCCTGGCCCTTTTGCCCCGGGGGGGGGGGGGGCGAGAGATTTCTTTGTAGTGCTGATTTGCTCTCCCAGGTTGCTTGGTTGGCCAAAAAGGGCGTATGCGTTTTTTCCTGAATATATTCAGGAAAAAACGCATACGCCCTTTTTGGCCAACCGCATCATTGTCCACGTTCTGGCGCTTTTCATGTGCTATCGGGGCCATTCCGATGTACCCGTTGACATCCGTTTCCTGCAGTTCTGCCTTGCGTTCAGCGCCTCTTCGTAGCCTGACCTCAATATATTTTGGGGCGATAGTTATCGTTTAGAACTCTGCAGGTTTGGGAAGTGCAGGGCCCCTGAGCTCCATTTCCCAAGCCCTTTTTTGTGAGTGGGACGCAACACGGCTGGATGGCTTCACGCCCTATTGTCGATCCGCGGTGGCAGGCTGAACCGCTGGTGAATTCTTCTTCGTGATGGGAAATGAGAGTGACATGTGCCCGACCAAACACCTCCAGCGAGTCTCTCATTGGTTCCCCCTCTTGCAGTTCATCCTGCGGACAAATTGCAGACGGTACGAAAGAGGCATGGAAAGGCGCCGAGGCTCCAAGTGGGGAGATTGTTAGTAAGGGGGCCTGAATGGAGAACACGAGCACCAGGAGAGGAAAACTGAGGTGAGTTTCAGAAAGCTTTCCCGATCCCACGGTGTAGCATCCGCTGGGTTTCCAATGAGTGCTTTCGCTGTCGGAAGATTGCGTTGAACCTGGAGAGTTGGGAGCCATGGAATGGGGAGCACGCAGGATTCCTTTCAAGGGTCTGCATTTGCTTTCCCAACCTCACCAATCGTCTCAGCCCCAAGAGTGTCCAGCCTTATGTCTTCTGCCGCTGGGGCTGTAGATGTGGTCAATCCTGGTTGCATGCCAGTCCCTGAACGCATTTTGGAAGAATTTCTCTCTGTTTTGCCCTGCTTGTTTCTTCTTTGTGTTGGAAATGTATCCTCAGAATGGGTCTGAGCTGATTTTCCCTGCTGGTTTTAGGCCGCTTTACACACCCTTGATGCACTTACACAGAGATATCAAGACTTAGCTTTTAAGATGCTTACTAGTCGGATAGATACTTGTGCGATGAACAGGGTCTGGTGAGTCCAGTTGATTGAGCAAGGAGTAGGTCGTGTCCATTCCATATTCGGTTTTCGGAAGGGTATCTGTGCTCATTTCAAACTCGAGTTTTATGCGTCACCGCACCTCACCTTTCCCCTGAAGCAGGCATAAGTGTGTTTTCTAAAAGCGTGACTCTGTTCTGTTTGGGGATTCCGTTCATGGGGAGCGATTTTTACATTCCCTCGATAAGTGATATCATAAGTTTCTTTTTTTGTGGGACTGATTTCACTGAGGATGATCGTACCTAAATCCACTCAGGATGCTGCTACCAGCCTCATGACGTGGATTTCATGGCTGAGTGACACTCCATTGGACCTACGTAGCACCACTTGTCCACTTGTCCACTTGTCTTTGTCCACTTGTCCACTCGTCTTTGTCCACTTGGCTCTTTCCTGGGATATGAAACGTGTACCGGAGTGGAGGTTCTTGTCAAGACAGCAGCCCTCAACTTTGGGGTCCCTGTGTCTGGTTGATTTTTTCATTTTCCCAAGGTCAACGCCCATGTGTGGAAGTGCCCTATGCTCTGTGGTTCTGTGTTTTACATGGTTTGGGAAAGAGGATACACTTGTGAAGATTGGCTGTTGGCCATTGACATCCCGCCCATCAGCTTAACAAGGCTCCCTTGACTCCGTGGGCTGTCCTGCCTTTCTGGTTTTTAGACTTTTTTCGCCTGGCCCTTTTGCCCCGGGGGGGGGGGGGGCGAGAGATTTCTTTGTAGTGCTGATTTGCTCTCCCAGGTTGCTTGGTTGGCCAAAAAGGGCGTATGCGTTTTTTCCTGAATATATTCAGGAAAAAACGCATACGCCCTTTTTGGCCAACCGCATCATTGTCCACGTTCTGGCGCTTTTCATGTGCTATCGGGGCCATTCCGATGTACCCGTTGACATCCGTTTCCTGCAGTTCTGCCTTGCGTTCAGCGCCTCTTCGTAGCCTGACCTCAATATATTTTGGGGCGATAGTTATCGTTTAGAACTCTGCAGGTTTGGGAAGTGCAGGGCCCCTGAGCTCCATTTCCCAAGCCCTTTTTTGTGAGTGGGACGCAACACGGCTGGATGGCTTCACGCCCTATTGTCGATCCGCGGTGGCAGGCTGAACCGCTGGTGAATTCTTCTTCGTGATGGGAAATGAGAGTGACATGTGCCCGACCAAACACCTCCAGCGAGTCTCTCATTGGTTCCCCCTCTTGCAGTTCATCCTGCGGACAAATTGCAGACGGTACGAAAGAGGCATGGAAAGGCGCCGAGGCTCCAAGTGGGGAGATTGTTAGTAAGGGGGCCTGAATGGAGAACACGAGCACCAGGAGAGGAAAACTGAGGTGAGTTTCAGAAAGCTTTCCCGATCCCACGGTGTAGCATCCGCTGGGTTTCCAATGAGTGCTTTCGCTGTCGGAAGATTGCGTTGAACCTGGAGAGTTGGGAGCCATGGAATGGGGAGCACGCAGGATTCCTTTCAAGGGTCTGCATTTGCTTTCCCAACCTCACCAATCGTCTCAGCCCCAAGAGTGTCCAGCCTTATGTCTTCTGCCGCTGGGGCTGTAGATGTGGTCAATCCTGGTTGCATGCCAGTCCCTGAACGCATTTTGGAAGAATTTCTCTCTGTTTTGCCCTGCTTGTTTCTTCTTTGTGTTGGAAATGTATCCTCAGAATGGGTCTGAGCTGATTTTCCCTGCTGGTTTTAGGCCGCTTTACACACCCTTGATGCACTTACACAGAGATATCAAGACTTAGCTTTTAAGATGCTTACTAGTCGGATAGATACTTGTGCGATGAACAGGGTCTGGTGAGTCCAGTTGATTGAGCAAGGAGTAGGTCGTGTCCATTCCATATTCGGTTTTCGGAAGGGTATCTGTGCTCATTTCAAACTCGAGTTTTATGCGTCACCGCACCTCACCTTTCCCCTGAAGCAGGCATAAGTGTGTTTTCTAAAAGCGTGACTCTGTTCTGTTTGGGGATTCCGTTCATGGGGAGCGATTTTTACATTCCCTCGATAAGTGATATCATAAGTTTCTTTTTTTGTGGGACTTATTTCACTGAGGATGATCGTACCTAAATCCACTCAGGATGCTGCTACCAGCCTCATGACGTGGATTTCATGGCTGAGTGACACTCCATTGGACCTACGTAGCACCACTTGTCCACTTGTCCACTTGTCTTTGTCCACTTGTCCACTCGTCTTTGTCCACTTGGCTCTTTCCTGGGATATGAAACGTGTACCGGAGTGGAGGTTCTTGTCAAGACAGCAGCCCTCAACTTTGGGGTCCCTGTGTCTGGTTGATTTTTTCATTTTCCCAAGGTCAACGCCCATGTGTGGAAGTGCCCTATGCTCTGTGGTTCTGTGTTTTACATGGTTTGGGAAAGAGGATACACTTGTGAAGATTGGCTGTTGGCCATTGACATCCCGCCCATCAGCTTAACAAGGCTCCCTTGACTCCGTGGGCTGTCCTGCCTTTCTGGTTTTTAGACTTTTTTCGCCTGGCCCTTTTGCCCCGGGGGGGGGGGCCGAGAGATTTCTTTGTAGTGCTGATTTGCTCTCCCAGGTTGCTTGGTTGGCCAAAAAGGGCGTATGCGTTTTTTCCTGAATATATTCAGGAAAAAACGCATACGCCCTTTTTGGCCAACCGCATCATTGTCCACGTTCTGGCGCTTTTCATGTGCTATCGGGGCCATTCCGATGTACCCGTTGACATCCGTTTCCTGCAGTTCTGCCTTGCGTTCAGCGCCTCTTCGTAGCCTGACCTCAATATATTTTGGGGCGATAGTTATCGTTTAGAACTCTGCAGGTTTGGGAAGTGCAGGGCCCCTGAGCTCCATTTCCCAAGTCGCTTTTGTGTGAGTGGGACGCAACACGGCTGGATGGCTTCACGCCCTATTGTCGATCCGCGGTGGCAGGCTGAACCGCTGGTGAATTCTTCTTCGTGATGGGAAATGAGAGTGACATGTGCCCGACCAAACACCTCCAGCGAGTCTCTCATTGGTTCCCCCTCTTGCAGTTCATCCTGCGGACAAATTGCAGACGGTACGAAAGAGGCATGGAAAGGCGCCGAGTCTCCAAGTGGGGAGATTGTTAGTAAGGGGGCCTGAATGGAGAGCACGAGCACCAGGAGAGGAAAACTGAGGTGAGTTTCAGAAAGCTTTCCCGATCCCACGGTGTAGCATCCGCTGGGTTTCCAATGAGTGCTTTCGCTGTCGGAAGATTGCGTTGAACCTGGAGAGTTGGGACCCATGGAATGGGGAGCACGCAGGATTCCTTTCAAGGGTCTGCATTTGCTTTCCCAACCTCACCAATCGTCTCAGCCCCAAGAGTGTCCAGCCTTATGTCTTCTGCCGCTGGGGCTGTAGATGTGGTCAATCCTGGTTGCATGCCAGTCCCTGAACGCATTTTGGAAGAATTTCTCTCTGTTTTGCCCTGCTTGTTTCTTCTTTGTGTTGGAAATGTATCCTCAGAATGGGTCTGAGCTGATTTTCCCTGCTGGTTTTAGGCCGCTTTACACACCCTTGATGCACTTACACAGAGATATCAAGACTTAGCTTTTAAGATGCTTACTAGTCGGATAGATACTTGTGCGATGAACAGGGTCTGGTGAGTCCAGTTGATTGAGCAAGGAGTAGGTCGTGTCCATTCCATATTCGGTTTTCGGAAGGGTATCTGTGCTCATTTCAAACTCGAGTTTTATGCGTCACCGCACCTCACCTTTCCCCTGAAGCAGGCATAAGTGTGTTTTCTAAAAGCGTGACTCTGTTCTGTTTGGGGATTCCGTTCATGGGGAGCGATTTTTACATTCCCTCGATAAGTGATATCATAAGTTTCTTTTTTTGTGGGACTTATTTCACTGAGGATGATCGTACCTAAATCCACTCAGGATGCTGCTACCAGCCTCATGACGTGGATTTCATGGCTGAGTGACACTCCATTGGACCTACGTAGCACCACTTGTCCACTTGTCCACTTGTCTTTGTCCACTTGTCCACTCGTCTTTGTCCACTTGGCTCTTTCCTGGGATATGAAACGTGTACCGGAGTGGAGGTTCTTGTCAAGACAGCAGCCCTCAACTTTGGGGTCCCTGTGTCTGGTTGATTTTTTCATTTTCCCAAGGTCAACGCCCATGTGTGGAAGTGCCCTATGCTCTGTGGTTCTGTGTTTTACATGGTTTGGGAAAGAGGATACACTTGTGAAGATTGGCTGTTGGCCATTGACATCCCGCCCATCAGCTTAACAAGGCTCCCTTGACTCCGTGGGCTGTCCTGCCTTTCTGGTTTTTAGACTTTTTTCGCCTGGCCCTTTTGCCCCGGGGGGGGGGGGCGAGAGATTTCTTTGTAGTGCTGATTTGCTCTCCCAGGTTGCTTGGTTGGCCAAAAAGGGCGTATGCGTTTTTTCCTGAATATATTCAGGAAAAAACGCATACGCCCTTTTTGGCCAACCGCATCATTGTCCACGTTCTGGCGCTTTTCATGTGCTATCGGGGCCATTCCGATGTACCCGTTGACATCCGTTTCCTGCAGTTCTGCCTTGCGTTCAGCGCCTCTTCGTAGCCTGCCCTCAATATATTTTGGGGCGATAGTTATCGTTTAGAACTCTGCAGGTTTGGGAAGTGCAGTGCCCCTGAGCTCCATTTCCCAAGTCGCTTTTTTGTGAGTGGGACGCAACACGGCTGGATGGCTTCACGCCCTATTGTCGATCCGCGGTTGCAGGCTGAACCGCTGGTGAATTCTTCTTCGTGATGGGAAATGAGAGTGACATGTGCCCGACCAAACACCTCCAGCGAGTCTCTCATTGGTTCCCCCTCTTGCAGTTCATCCTGCGGACAAATTGCAGACGGTACGAAAGAGGCATGGAAAGGCGCCGAGTCTCCAAGTGGGGAGATTGTTAGTAAGGGGGCCTGAATGGAGAACACGAGCACCAGGAGAGGAAAACTGAGGTGAGTTTCAGAAAGCTTTCCCGATCCCACGGTGTAGCATCCGCTGGGTTTCCAATGAGTGCTTTCGCTGTCGGAAGATTGCGTTGAACCTGGAGAGTTGGGAGCCATGGAATGGGGAGCACGCAGGATTCCTTTCAAGGGTCTGCATTTGCTTTCCCAACCTCACCAATCGTCTCAGCCCCAAGAGTGTCCAGCCTTATGTCTTCTGCCGCTGGGGCTGTAGATGTGGTCAATCCTGGTTGCATGCCAGTCCCTGAACGCATTTTGGAAGAATTTCTCTCTGTTTTGCCCTGCTTGTTTCTTCTTTGTGTTGGAAATGTATCCTCAGAATGGGTCTGAGCTGATTTTCCCTGCTGGTTTTAGGCCGCTTTACACACCCTTGATGCACTTACACAGAGATATCAAGACTTAGCTTTTAAGATGCTTACTAGTCGGATAGATACTTGTGCGATGAACAGGGTCTGGTGAGTCCAGTTGATTGAGCAAGGAGTAGGTCGTGTCCATTCCATATTCGGTTTTCGGAAGGGTATCTGTGCTCATTTCAAACTCGAGTTTTATGCGTCACCGCACCTCACCTTTCCCCTGAAGCAGGCATAAGTGTGTTTTCTAAAAGCGTGACTCTGTTCTGTTTGGGGATTCCGTTCATGGGGAGCGATTTTTACATTCCCTCGATAAGTGATATCATAAGTTTCTTTTTTTGTGGGACTGATTTCACTGAGGATGATCGTACCTAAATCCACTCAGGATGCTGCTACCAGCCTCATGACGTGGATTTCATGGCTGAGTGACACTCCATTGGACCTACGTAGCACCACTTGTCCACTTGTCCACTTGTCTTTGTCCACTTGTCCACTCGTCTTTGTCCACTTGGCTCTTTCCTGGGATATGAAACGTGTACCGGAGTGGAGGTTCTTGTCAAGACAGCAGCCCTCAACTTTGGGGTCCCTGTGTCTGGTTGATTTTTTCATTTTCCCAAGGTCAACGCCCATGTGTGGAAGTGCCCTATGCTCTGTGGTTCTGTGTTTTACATGGTTTGGGAAAGAGGATACACTTGTGAAGATTGGCTGTTGGCCATTGACATCCCGCCCATCAGCTTAACAAGGCTCCCTTGACTCCGTGGGCTGTCCTGCCTTTCTGGTTTTTAGACTTTTTTCGCCTGGCCCTTTTGCCCCGGGGGGGGGGGGGCGAGAGATTTCTTTGTAGTGCTGATTTGCTCTCCCAGGTTGCTTGGTTGGCCAAAAAGGGCGTATGCGTTTTTTCCTGAATATATTCAGGAAAAAACGCATACGCCCTTTTTGGCCAACCGCATCATTGTCCACGTTCTGGCGCTTTTCATGTGCTATCGGGGCCATTCCGATGTACCCGTTGACATCCGTTTCCTGCAGTTCTGCCTTGCGTTCAGCGCCTCTTCGTAGCCTGACCTCAATATATTTTGGGGCGATAGTTATCGTTTAGAACTCTGCAGGTTTGGGAAGTGCAGGGCCCCTGAGCTCCATTTCCCAAGCCCTTTTTTGTGAGTGGGACGCAACACGGCTGGATGGCTTCACGCCCTATTGTCGATCCGCGGTGGCAGGCTGAACCGCTGGTGAATTCTTCTTCGTGATGGGAAATGAGAGTGACATGTGCCCGACCAAACACCTCCAGCGAGTCTCTCATTGGTTCCCCCTCTTGCAGTTCATCCTGCGGACAAATTGCAGACGGTACGAAAGAGGCATGGAAAGGCGCCGAGTCTCCAAGTGGGGAGATTGTTAGTAAGGGGGCCTGAATGGAGAACACGAGCACCAGGAGAGGAAAACTGAGGTGAGTTTCAGAAAGCTTTCCCGATCCCACGGTGTAGCATCCGCTGGGTTTCCAATGAGTGCTTTCGCTGTCGGAAGATTGCGTTGAACCTGGAGAGTTGGGACCCATGGAATGGGGAGCACGCAGGATTCCTTTCAAGGGTCTGCATTTGCTTTCCCAACCTCACCAATCGTCTCAGCCCCAAGAGTGTCCAGCCTTATGTCTTCTGCCGCTGGGGCTGTAGATGTGGTCAATCCTGGTTGCATGCCAGTCCCTGAACGCATTTTGGAAGAATTTCTCTCTGTTTTGCCCTGCTTGTTTCTTCTTTGTGTTGGAAATGTATCCTCAGAATGGGTCTGAGCTGATTTTCCCTGCTGGTTTTAGGCCGCTTTACACACCCTTGATGCACTTACACAGAGATATCAAGACTTAGCTTTTAAGATGCTTACTAGTCGGATAGATACTTGTGCGATGAACAGGGTCTGGTGAGTCCAGTTGATTGAGCAAGGAGTAGGTCGTGTCCATTCCATATTCGGTTTTCGGAAGGGTATCTGTGCTCATTTCAAACTCGAGTTTTATGCGTCACCGCACCTCACCTTTCCCCTGAAGCAGGCATAAGTGTGTTTTCTAAAAGCGTGACTCTGTTCTGTTTGGGGATTCCGTTCATGGGGAGCGATTTTTACATTCCCTCGATAAGTGATATCATAAGTTTCTTTTTTTGTGGGACTTATTTCACTGAGGATGATCGTACCTAAATCCACTCAGGATGCTGCTACCAGCCTCATGACGTGGATTTCATGGCTGAGTGACACTCCATTGGACCTACGTAGCACCACTTGTCCACTTGTCCACTTGTCTTTGTCCACTTGTCCACTCGTCTTTGTCCACTTGGCTCTTTCCTGGGATATGAAACGTGTACCGGAGTGGAGGTTCTTGTCAAGACAGCAGCCCTCAACTTTGGGGTCCCTGTGTCTGGTTGATTTTTTCATTTTCCCAAGGTCAACGCCCATGTGTGGAAGTGCCCTATGCTCTGTGGTTCTGTGTTTTCCATGGTTTGGGAAAGAGGATACACTTGTGAAGATTGGCTGTTCGCCATTGACATCCCGCCCATCAGCTTAACAAGGCTCCCTTGACTCCGTGGGCTGTCCTGCCTTTCTGGTTTTTAGACTTTTTTCGCCTGGCCCTTTTGCCCCGGGGGGGGGGCGAGAGATTTCTTTGTAGTGCTGATTTGCTCTCCCAGGTTGCTTGGTTGGCCAAAAAGGGCGTATGCGTTTTTTCCTGAATATATTCAGGAAAAAACGCATACGCCCTTTTTGGCCAACCGCATCATTGTCCACGTTCTGGCGCTTTTCATGTGCTATCGGGGCCATTCCGATGTACCCGTTGACATCCGTTTCCTGCAGTTCTGCCTTGCGTTCAGCGCCTCTTCGTAGCCTGCCCTCAATATATTTTGGGGCGATAGTTATCGTTTAGAACTCTGCAGGTTTGGGAAGTGCAGGGCCCCTGAGCTCCATTTCCCAAGTCGCTTTTTTGTGAGTGGGACGCAACACGGCTGGATGGCTTCACGCCCTATTGTCGATCCGCGGTTGCAGGCTGAACCGCTGGTGAATTCTTCTTCGTGATGGGAAATGAGAGTGACATGTGCCCGACCAAACACCTCCAGCGAGTCTCTCATTGGTTCCCCCTCTTGCAGTTCATCCTGCGGACAAATTGCAGACGGTACGAAAGAGGCATGGAAAGGCGCCGAGTCTCCAAGTGGGGAGATTGTTAGTAAGGGGGCCTGAATGGAGAACACGAGCACCAGGAGAGGAAAACTGAGGTGAGTTTCAGAAAGCTTTCCCGATCCCACGGTGTAGCATCCGCTGGGTTTCCAATGAGTGCTTTCGCTGTCGGAAGATTGCGTTGAACCTGGAGAGTTGGGAGCCATGGAATGGGGAGCACGCAGGATTCCTTTCAAGGGTCTACATTTGCTTTCCCAACCTCACCAATCGTCTCAGCCCCAAGAGTGTCCAGCCTTATGTCTTCTGCCGCTGGGGCTGTAGATGTGGTCAATCCTGGTTGCATGCCAGTCCCTGAACGCATTTTGGAAGAATTTCTCTCTGTTTTGCCCTGCTTGTTTCTTCTTTGTGTTGGAAATGTATCCTCAGAATGGGTCTGAGCTGATTTTCCCTGCTGGTTTTAGGCCGCTTTACACACACTTGATGCACTTACACAGAGATATCAAGACTTAGCTTTTAAGATGCTTACTAGTCGGATAGATACTTGTGCGATGAACAGGGTCTGGTGAGTCCAGTTGATTGAGCAAGGAGTAGGTCGTGTCCATTCCATATTCGGTTTTCGGAAGGGTATCTGTGCTCATTTCAAACTCGAGTTTTATGCGTCACCGCACCTCACCTTTCCCCTGAAGCAGGCATAAGTGTGTTTTCTAAAAGCGTGACTCTGTTCTGTTTGGGGATTCCGTTCATGGGGAGCGATTTTTACATTCCCTCGATAAGTGATATCATAAGTTTCTTTTTTTGTGGGACTTATTTCACTGAGGATGATCGTACCTAAATCCACTCAGGATGCTGCTACCAGCCTCATGACGTGGATTTCATGGCTGAGTGACACTCCATTGGACCTACGTAGCACCACTTGTCCACTTGTCCACTTGTCTTTGTCCACTTGTCCACTCGTCTTTGTCCACTTGGCTCTTTCCTGGGATATGAAACGTGTACCGAAGTGGAGGTTCTTGTCAAGACAGCAGCCCTCAACTTTGGGGTCCCTGTGTCTGGTTGATTTTTTCATTTTCCCAAGGTCAACGCCCATGTGTGGAAGTGCCCTATGCTCTGTGGTTCTGTGTTTTACATGGTTTGGGAAAGAGGATACACTTGTGAAGATTGGCTGTTGGCCATTGACATCCCGCCCATCAGCTTAACAAGGCTCCCTTGACTCCGTGGGCTGTCCTGCCTTTCTGGTTTTTAGACTTTTTTCGCCTGGCCCTTTTGCCCCGGGTGGGGGGGGCGAGAGATTTCTTTGTAGTGCTGATTTGCTCTCCCAGGTTGCTTGGTTGGCCAAAAAGGGCGTATGCGTTTTTTCCTGAATATATTCAGGAAAAAACGCATACGCCCTTTTTGGCCAACCGCATCATTGTCCACGTTCTGGCGCTTTTCATGTGCTATCGGGGCCATTCCGATGTACCCGTTGACATCCGTTTCCTGCAGTTCTGCCTTGCGTTCAGCGCCTCTTCGTAGCCTGCGCTCAATATATTTTGGGGCGATAGTTATCGTTTAGAACTCTGCAGGTTTGGGAAGTGCAGTGCCCCTGAGCTCCATTTCCCAAGTCGCTTTTTTGTGAGTGGGACGCAACACGGCTGGATGGCTTCACGCCCTATTGTCGATCCGCGGTGGCAGGCTGAACCGCTGGTGAATTCTTCTTCGTGATGGGAAATGAGAGTGACATGTGCCCGACCAAACACCTCCAGCGAGTCTCTCATTGGTTCCCCCTCTTGCAGTTCATCCTGCGGACAAATTGCAGACGGTACGAAAGAGGCATGGAAAGGCGCCGAGTCTCCAAGTGGGGAGATTGTTAGTAAGGGGGCCTGAATGGAGAACACGAGCACCAGGAGAGGAAAACTGAGGTGAGTTTCAGAAAGCTTTCCCGATCCCACGGTGTAGCATCCGCTGGGTTTCCAATGAGTGCTTTCGCTGTCGGAAGATTGCGTTGAACCTGGAGAGTTGGGAGCCATGGAATGGGGAGCACGCAGGATTCCTTTCAAGGGTCTGCATTTGCTTTCCCAACCTCACCAATCGTCTCAGCCCCAAGAGTGTCCAGCCTTATGTCTTCTGCCGCTGGGGCTGTAGATGTGGTCAATCCTGGTTGCATGCCAGTCCCTGAACGCATTTTGGAAGAATTTCTCTCTGTTTTGCCCTGCTTGTTTCTTCTTTGTGTTGGAAATGTATCCTCAGAATGGGTCTGAGCTGATTTTCCCTGCTGGTTTTAGGCCGCTTTGCACACACTTGATGCACTTACACAGAGATATCAAGACTTAGCTTTTAAGATGCTTACTAGTCGGATAGATACTTGTGCGATGAACAGGGTCTGGTGAGTCCAGTTGATTGAGCAAGGAGTAGGTCGTGTCCATTCCATATTCGGTTTTCGGAAGGGTATCTGTGCTCATTTCAAACTCGAGTTTTATGCGTCACCGCACCTCACCTTTCCCCTGAAGCAGGCATAAGTGTGTTTTCTAAAAGCGTGACTCTGTTCTGTTTGGGGATTCCGTTCATGGGGAGCGATTTTTACATTCCCTCGATAAGTGATATCATAAGTTTCTTTTTTTGTGGGACTTATTTCACTGAGGATGATCGTACCTAAATCCACTCAGGATGCTGCTACCAGCCTCATGACGTGGATTTCATGGCTGAGTGACACTCCATTGGACCTATGTAGCACCACTTGTCCACTTGTCCACTTGTCTTTGTCCACTTGTCCACTCGTCTTTGTCCACTTGGCTCTTTCCTGGGATATGAAACGTGTACCGGAGTGGAGGTTCTTGTCAAGACAGCAGCCCTCAACTTTGGGGTCCCTGTGTCTGGTTGATTTTTTCATTTTCCCAAGGTCAACGCCCATGTGTGGAAGTGCCCTATGCTCTGTGGTTCTGTGTTTTACATGGTTTGGGAAAGAGGATACACTTGTGAAGATTGGCTGTTGGCCATTGACATCCCGCCCATCAGCTTAACAAGGCTCCCTTGACTCCGTGGGCTGTCCTGCCTTTCTGGATTTTAGACTTTTTTCGCCTGGCCCTTTTGCCCCGGGGGGGGGGGCGAGAGATTTCTTTGTAGTGCTGATTTGCTCTCCCAGGTTGCTTGGTTGGCCAAAAAGGGCGTATGCGTTTTTTCCTGAATATATTCAGGAAAAAACGCATACGCCCTTTTTGGCCAACCGCATCATTGTCCACGTTCTGGCGCTTTTCATGTGCTATCGGGGCCATTCCGATGTACCCGTTGACATCCGTTTCCTGCAGTTCTGCCTTGCGTTCAGCGCCTCTTCGTAGCCTGCCCTCAATATATTTTGGGGCGATAGTTATCGTTTAGAACTCTGCAGGTTTGGGAAGTGCAGGGCCCCTGAGCTCCATTTCCCAAGTCGCTTTTTTGTGAGTGGGACGCAACACGGCTGGATGGCTTCACGCCCTATTGTCGATCCGCGGTGGCAGGCTGAACCGCTGGTGAATTCTTCTTCGTGATGGGAAATGAGAGTGACATGTGCCCGACCAAACACCTCCAGCGAGTCTCTCATTGGTTCCCCCTCTTGCAGTTCATCCTGCGGACAAATTGCAGACGGTACGAAAGAGGCATGGAAAGGCGCCGAGTCTCCAAGTGGGGAGATTGTTAGTAAGGGGGCCTGAATGGAGAACACGAGCACCAGGAGAGGAAAACTGAGGTGAGTTTCAGAAAGCTTTCCCGATCCCACGGTGTAGCATCCGCTGGGTTTCCAATGAGTGCTTTCGCTGTCGGAAGATTGCGTTGAACCTGGAGAGTTGGGACCCATGGAATGGGGAGCACGCAGGATTCCTTTCAAGGGTCTGAATTTGCTTTCCCAACCTCACCAATTGTCTCAGCCCCAAGAGTGTCCAGCCTTATGTCTTCTGCCGCTGGGGCTGTAGATGTGGTCAATCCTGGTTGCATGCCAGTCCCTGAACGCATTTTGGAAGAATTTCTCTCTGTTTTGCCCTGCTTGTTTCTTCTTTGTGTTGGAAATGTATCCTCAGAATGGGTCTGAGCTGATTTTCCCTGCTGGTTTTAGGCCGCTTTACACACCCTTGATGCACTTACACAGAGATATCAAGACTTAGCTTTTAAGATGCTTACTAGTCGGATAGATACTTGTGCGATGAACAGGGTCTGGTGAGTCCAGTTGATTGAGCAAGGAGTAGGTCGTGTCCATTCCATATTCGGTTTTCGGAAGGGTATCTGTGCTCATTTCAAACTCGAGTTTTATGCGTCACCGCACCTCACCTTTCCCCTGAAGCAGGTATAAGTGTGTTTTCTAAAAGCGTGACTCTGTTCTGTTTGGGGATTCCGTTCATGGGGAGCGATTTTTACATTCCCTCGATAAGTGATATCATAAGTTTCTTTTTTTGTGGGACTTATTTCACTGAGGATGATCGTACCTAAATCCACTCAGGATGCTGCTACCAGCCTCATGACGTGGATTTCATGGCTGAGTGACACTCCATTGGACCTACGTAGCACCACTTGTCCACTTGTCCACTTGTCTTTGTCCACTTGTCCACTCGTCTTTGTCCACTTGGCTCTTTCCTGGGATATGAAACGTGTACCGGAGTGGAGGTTCTTGTCAAGACAGCAGCCCTCAACTTTGGGGTCCCTGTGTCTGGTTGATTTTTTCATTTTCCCTAGGTCAACGCCCATGTGTGGAAGTGCCCTATGCTCTGTGGTTCTGTGTTTTACATGGTTTGGGAAAGAGGATACACTTGTGAAGATTGGCTGTTGGCCATTGACATCCCGCCCATCAGCTTAACAAGGCTCCCTTGACTCCGTGGGCTGTCCTGCCTTTCTGGTTTTTAGACTTTTTTCGCCTGGCCCTTTTGCCCCGGGGGGGGGGCGAGAGATTTCTTTGTAGTGCTGATTTGCTCTCCCAGGTTGCTTGGTTGGCCAAAAAGGGCGTATGCGTTTTTTCCTGAATATATTCAGGAAAAAACGCATACGCCCTTTTTGGCCAACCGCATCATTGTCCACGTTCGGGCGCTTTTCATGTGCTATCGGGGCCATTGTGATGTACCCGTTGACATCCGTTTCCTGCAGTTCTGCCTTGCGTTCAGCGCCTCTTCGTAGCCTGCGCTCAATATATTTTGGGGCGATAGTTATCGTTTAGAACTCTGCAGGTTTGGGAAGTGCAGGGCCCCTGAGCTCCATTTCCCAAGTCGCTTTTTTGTGAGTGGGACGCAACACGGCTGGATGGCTTCACGCCCTATTGTCGATCCGCGGTGGCAGGCTGAACCGCTGGTGAATTCTTCTTCGTGATGGGAAATGAGAGTGACATGTGCCCGACCAAACACCTCCAGCAAGTCTCTCATTGGTTCCCCCTCTTGCAGTTCATCCTGCGGACAAATTGCAGACGGTACGAAAGAGGCATGGAAAGGCGCCGAGTCTCCAAGTGGGGAGATTGTTAGTAAGGGGGCCTGAATGGAGAACACGAGCACCAGGAGAGGAAAACTGAGGTGAGTTTCAGAAAGCTTTCCCGATCCCACGGTGTAGCATCCGCTGGGTTTCCAATGAGTGCTTTCGCTGTCGGAAGATTGCGTTGAACCTGGAGAGTTGGGAGCCATGGAATGGGGAGCACGCAGGATTCCTTTCAAGGGTCTGCATTTGCTTTCCCAACCTCACCAATCGTCTCAGCCCCAAGAGTGTCCAGCCTTATGTCTTCTGCCGCTGGGGCTGTAGATGTGGTCAATCCTGGTTGCATGCCAGTCCCTGAACGCATTTTGGAAGAATTTCTCTCTGTTTTGCCCTGCTTGTTTCTTCTTTATGTTGGAAATGTATCCTCAGAATGGGTCTGAGCTGATTTTCCCTGCTGGTTTTAGGCCGCTTTACACACACTTGATGCACTTACACAGAGATATCAAGACTTAGCTTTTAAGATGCTTACTAGTCGGATAGATACTTGTGCGATGAACAGGGTCTGGTGAGTCCAGTTGATTGAGCAAGGAGTAGGTCGTGTCCATTCCATATTCGGTTTTCGGAAGGGTATCTGTGCTCATTTCAAACTCGAGTTTTATGCGTCACCGCACCTCACCTTTCCCCTGAAGCAGGCATAAGTGTGTTTTCTAAAAGAGTGACTCTGTTCTGTTTGGGGATTCCGTTCATGGGGAGCGATTTTTACATTCCCTCGATAAGTGATATCATAAGTTTCTTTTTTTGTGGGACTTATTTCACTGAGGATGATCGTACCTAAATCCACTCAGGATGCTGCTACCAGCCTCATGACGTGGATTTCATGGCTGAGTGACACTCCATTGGACCTACGTAGCACCACTTGTCCACTTGTCCACTTGTCTTTGTCCACTTGTCCACTCGTCTTTGTCCACTTGGCTCTTTCCTGGGATATGAAACGTGTACCGGAGTGGAGGTTCTTGTCAAGACAGCAGCCCTCAACTTTGGGGTCCCTGTGTCTGGTTGATTTTTTCATTTTCCCAAGGTCAACGCCCATGTGTGGAAGTGCCCTATGCTCTGTGGTTCTGTGTTTTACATGGTTTGGGAAAGAGGATACACTTGTGAAGATTGGCTGTTGGCCATTGACATCCCGCCCATCAGCTTAACAAGGCTCCCTTGACTCCGTGGGCTGTCCTGCCTTTCTGGTTTTTAGACTTTTTTCGCCTGGCCCTTTTGCCCCGGGGGGGGGGCGAGAGATTTCTTTGTAGTGCTGATTTGCTCTCCCAGGTTGCTTGGTTGGCCAAAAAGGGCGTATGCGTTTTTTCCTGAATATATTCAGGAAAAAACGCATACGCCCTTTTTGGCCAACCGCATCATTGTCCACGTTCTGGCGCTTTTCATGTGCTATGGGGGCCATTCCGATGTACCCGTTGACATCCGTTTCCTGCAGTTCTGCCTTGCGTTCAGCGCCTCTTCGTAGCCTGACCTCAATATATTTTGGGGCGATAGTTATCGTTTAGAACTCTGCAGGTTTGGGAAGTGCAGGGCCCCTGAGCTCCATTTCCCAAGTCGCTTTTTTGTGAGTGGGACGCAACACGGCTGGATGGCTTCACGCCCTATTGTCGATCCGCGGTGGCAGGCTGAACCGCTGGTGAATTCTTCTTCGTGATGGGAAATGAGAGTGACATGTGCCCGACCAAACACCTCCAGCGAGTCTCTCATTGGTTCCCCCTCTTGCAGTTCATCCTGCGGACAAATTGCAGACGGTACGAAAGAGGCATGGAAAGGCGCCGAGTCTCCAAGTGGGGAGATTGTTAGTAAGGGGGCCTGAATGGAGAACACGAGCACCAGGAGAGGAAAACTGAGGTGAGTTTCAGAAAGCTTTCCCGATCCCACGGTGTAGCATCCGCTGGGTTTCCAATGAGTGCTTTCGCTGTCGGAAGATTGCGTTGAACCTGGAGAGTTGGGACCCATGGAATGGGGAGCACGCAGGATTCCTTTCAAGGGTCTGCATTTGCTTTCCCAACCTCACCAATCGTCTCAGCCCCAAGAGTGTCCAGCCTTATGTCTTCTGCCGCGGGGGCTGTAGATGTGGTCAATCCTGGTTGCATGCCAGTCCCTGAACGCATTTTGGAAGAATTTCTCTCTGTTTTGCCCTGCTTGTTTCTTCTTTGTGTTGTAAATGTATCCTCAGAATGGGTCTGAGCTGATTTTCCCTGCTGGTTTTAGGCCGCTTTACACACCCTTGATGCACTTACACAGAGATATCAAGACTTAGCTTTTAAGATGCTTACTAGTCGGATAGATACTTGTGCAATGAACAGGGTCTGGTGAGTCCAGTTGATTGAGCAAGGAGTAGGTCGTGTCCATTCCATATTCGGTTTTCGGAAGGGTATCTGTGCTCATTTCAAACTCGAGTTTTATGCGTCACCGCACCTCACCTTTCCCCTGAAGCAGGCATAAGTGTGTTTTCTAAAAGCGTGACTCTGTTCTGTTTGGGGATTCCGTTCATGGGGAGCGATTTTTACATTCCCTCGATAAGTGATATCATAAGTTTCTTTTTTTGTGGGACTGATTTCACTGAGGATGATCGTACCTAAATCCACTCAGGATGCTGCTACCAGCCTCATGACGTGGATTTCATGGCTGAGTGACACTCCATTGGACCTACGTAGCACCACTTGTCCACTTGTCCACTTGTCTTTGTCCACTTGTCCACTCGTCTTTGTCCACTTGGCTCTTTCCTGGGATATGAAACGTGTACCGGAGTGGAGGTTCTTGTCAAGACAGCAGCCCTCAACTTTGGGGTCCCTGTGTCTGGTTGATTTTTTCATTTTCCCAAGGTCAACGCCCATGTGTGGAAGTGCCCTATGCTCTGTGGTTCTGTGTTTTACATGGTTTGGGAAAGAGGATACACTTGTGAAGATTGGCTGTTGGCCATTGACATCCCGCCCATCAGCTTAACAAGGCTCCCTTGACTCCGTGGGCTGTCCTGCCTTTCTGGTTTTTAGACTTTTTTCGCCTGGCCCTTTTGCCCCGGGGGGGGGGCGAGAGATTTCTTTGTAGTGCTGATTTGCTCTCCCAGGTTGCTTGGTTGGCCAAAAAGGGCGTATGCGTTTTTTCCTGAATATATTCAGGAAAAAACGCATACGCCCTTTTTGGCCAACCGCATCATTGTCCACGTTCTGGCGCTTTTCATGTGCTATCGGGGCCATTCCGATGTACCCGTTGACATCCGTTTCCTGCAGTTCTGCCTTGCGTTCAGCGCCTCTTCGTAGCCTGACCTCAATATATTTTGGGGCGATAGTTATCGTTTAGAACTCTGCAGGTTTGGGAAGTGCAGGGCCCCTGAGCTCCATTTCCCAAGTCGCTTTTTTGTGAGTGGGACGCAACACGGCTGGATGGCTTCACGCCCTATTGTCGATCCGCGGTGGCAGGCTGAACCGCTGGTGAATTCTTCTTCGTGATGGGAAATGAGAGTGACATGTGCCCGACCAAACACCTCCAGCGAGTCTCTCATTGGTTCCCCCTCTTGCAGTTCATCCTGCGGACAAATTGCAGACGGTACGAAAGAGGCATGGAAAGGCGCCGAGTCTCCAAGTGGGGAGATTGTTAGTAAGGGGGCCTGAATGGAGAGCACGAGCACCAGGAGAGGAAAACTGAGGTGAGTTTCAGAAAGCTTTCCCGATCCCACGGTGTAGCATCCGCTGGGTTTCCAATGAGTGCTTTCGCTGTCGGAAGATTGCGTTGAACCTGGAGAGTTGGGAGCCATGGAATGGGGAGCACGCAGGATTCCTTTCAAGGGTCTGCATTTGCTTTCCCAACCTCACCAATCGTCTCAGCCCCAAGAGTGTCCAGCCTTATGTCTTCTGCCGCTGGGGCTGTAGATGTGGTCAATCCTGGTTGCATGCCAGTCCCTGAACGCATTTTGGAAGAATTTCTCTCTGTTTTGCCCTGCTTGTTTCTTCTTTGTGTTGGAAATGTATCCTCAGAATGGGTCTGAGCTGATTTTCCCTGCTGGTTTTAGGCCGCTTTACACACCCTTGATGCACTTACACAGAGATATCAAGACTTAGCTTTTAAGATGCTTACTAGTCGGATAGATACTTGTGCGATGAACAGGGTCTGGTGAGTCCAGTTGATTGAGCAAGGAGTAGGTCGTGTCCATTCCATATTCGGTTTTCGGAAGGGTATCTGTGCTCATTTCAAACTCGAGTTTTATGCGTCACCGCACCTCACCTTTCCCCTGAAGCAGGCATAAGTGTGTTTTCTAAAAGCGTGACTCTGTTCTGTTTGGGGATTCCGTTCATGGGGAGCGATTTTTACATTCCCTCGATAAGTGATATCATAAGTTTCTTTTTTTGTGGGACTTATTTCACTGAGGATGATCGTACCTAAATCCACTCAGGATGCTGCTACCAGCCTCATGACGTGGATTTCATGGCTGAGTGACACTCCATTGGACCTACGTAGCACCACTTGTCCACTTGTCCACTTGTCTTTGTCCACTTGTCCACTCGTCTTTGTCCACTTGGCTCTTTCCTGGGATATGAAACGTGTACCGGAGTGGAGGTTCTTGTCAAGACAGCAGCCCTCAACTTTGGGGTCCCTGTGTCTGGTTGATTTTTTCATTTTCCCAAGGTCAACGCCCATGTGTGGAAGTGCCCTATGCTCTGTGGTTCTGTGTTTTACATGGTTTGGGAAAGAGGATACACTTGTGAAGATTGGCTGTTGGCCATTGACATCCCGCCCATCAGCTTAACAAGGCTCCCTTGACTCCGTGGGCTGTCCTGCCTTTCTGGTTTTTAGACTTTTTTCGCCTGGCCCTTTTGCCCCGGGGTGGGGGGGCGAGAGATTTCTTTGTAGTGCTGATTTGCTCTCCCAGGTTGCTTGGTTGGCCAAAAAGGGCGTATGCGTTTTTTCCTGAATATATTCAGGAAAAAACGCATACGCCCTTTTTGGCCAACCGCATCATTGTCCACGTTCTGGCGCTTTTCATGTGCTATCGGGGCCATTCCGATGTACCCGTTGACATCCGTTTCCTGCAGTTCTGCCTTGCGTTCAGCGCCTCTTCGTAGCCTGCCCTCAATATATTTTGGGGCGATAGTTATCGTTTAGAACTCTGCAGGTTTGGGAAGTGCAGTGCCCCTGAGCTCCATTTCCCAAGTCGCTTTTTTGTGAGTGGGACGCAACACGGCTGGATGGCTTCACGCCCTATTGTCGATCCGCGGTTGCAGGCTGAACCGCTGGTGAATTCTTCTTCGTGATGGGAAATGAGAGTGACATGTGCCCGACCAAACACCTCCAGCGAGTCTCTCATTGGTTCCCCCTCTTGCAGTTCATCCTGCGGACAAATTGCAGACGGTACGAAAGAGGCATGGAAAGGCGCCGAGTCTCCAAGTGGGGAGATTGTTAGTAAGGGGGCCTGAATGGAGAACACGAGCACCAGGAGAGGAAAACTGAGGTGAGTTTCAGAAAGCTTTCCCGATCCCAGGGTGTAGCATCCGCTGGGTTTCCAATGAGTGCTTTCGCTGTCGGAAGATTGCGTTGAACCTGGAGAGTTGGGAGCCATGGAATGGGGAGCACGCAGGATTCCTTTCAAGGGTCTGCATTTGCTTTCCCAACCTCACCAATCGTCTCAGCCCCAAGAGTGTCCAGCCTTATGTCTTCTGCCGCTGGGGCTGTAGATGTGGTCAATCCTGGTTGCATGCCAGTCCCTGAACGCATTTTGGAAGAATTTCTCTCTGTTTTGCCCTGCTTGTTTCTTCTTTGTGTTGGAAATGTATCCTCAGAATGGGTCTGAGCTGATTTTCCCTGCTGGTTTTAGGCCGCTTTACACACCCTTGATGCACTTACACAGAGATATCAAGACTTAGCTTTTAAGATGCTTACTAGTCGGATAGATACTTGTGCGATGAACAGGGTCTGGTGAGTCCAGTTGATTGAGCAAGGAGTAGGTCGTGTCCATTCCATATTCGGTTTTCGGAAGGGTATCTGTGCTCATTTCAAACTCGAGTTTTATGCGTCACCGCACCTCACCTTTCCCCTGAAGCAGGCATAAGTGTGTTTTCTAAAAGCGTGACTCTGTTCTGTTTGGGGATTCCGTTCATGGGGAGCGATTTTTACATTCCCTCGATAAGTGATATCATAAGTTTCTTTTTTTGTGGGACTGATTTCACTGAGGATGATCGTACCTAAATCCACTCAGGATGCTGCTACCAGCCTCATGACGTGGATTTCATGGCTGAGTGACACTCCATTGGACCTACGTAGCACCACTTGTCCACTTGTCCACTTGTCTTTGTCCACTTGTCCACTCGTCTTTGTCCACTTGGCTCTTTCCTGGGATATGAAACGTGTACCGGAGTGGAGGTTCTTGTCAAGACAGCAGCCCTCAACTTTGGGGTCCCTGTGTCTGGTTGATTTTTTCATTTTCCCAAGGTCAACGCCCATGTGTGGAAGTGCCCTATGCTCTGTGGTTCTGTGTTTTCCATGGTTTGGGAAAGAGGATACACTTGTGAAGATTGGCTGTTGGCCATTGACATCCCGCCCATCAGCTTAACAAGGCTCCCTTGACTCCGTGGGCTGTCCTGCCTTTCTGGTTTTTAGACTTTTTTCGCCTGGCCCTTTTGCCCCGGGGGGGGGGGCGAGAGATTTCTTTGTAGTGCTGATTTGCTCTCCCAGGTTGCTTGGTTGGCCAAAAAGGGCGTATGCGTTTTTTCCTGAATATATTCAGGAAAAAACGCATACGCCCTTTTTGGCCAACCGCATCATTGTCCACGTTCTGGCGCTTTTCATGTGCTATCGGGGCCATTCCGATGTACCCGTTGACATCCGTTTCCTGCAGTTCTGCCTTGCGTTCAGCGCCTCTTCGTAGCCTGACCTCAATATATTTTGGGGCGATAGTTATCGTTTAGAACTCTGCAGGTTTGGGAAGTGCAGGGCCCCTGAGCTCCATTTCCCAAGTCGCTTTTTTGTGAGTGGGACGCAACACGGCTGGATGGCTTCACGCCCTATTGTCGATCCGCGGTGGCAGGCTGAACCGCTGGTGAATTCTTCTTCGTGATGGGAAATGAGAGTGACATGTGCCCGACCAAACACCTCCAGCGAGTCTCTCATTGGTTCCCCCTCTTGCAGTTCATCCTGCGGACAAATTGCAGACGGTACGAAAGAGGCATGGAAAGGCGCCGAGGCTCCAAGTGGGGAGATTGTTAGTAAGGGGGCCTGAATGGAGAACACGAGCACCAGGAGAGGAAAACTGAGGTGAGTTTCAGAAAGCTTTCCCGATCCCACGGTGTAGCATCCGCTGGGTTTCCAATGAGTGCTTTCGCTGTCGGAAGATTGCGTTGAACCTGGAGAGTTGGGAGCCATGGAATGGGGAGCACGCAGGATTCCTTTCAAGGGTCTGCATTTGCTTTCCCAACCTCACCAATCGTCTCAGCCCCAAGAGTGTCCAGCCTTATGTCTTCTGCCGCTGGGGCTGTAGATGTGGTCAATCCTGGTTGCATGCCAGTCCCTGAACGCATTTTGGAAGAATTTCTCTCTGTTTTGCCCTGCTTGTTTCTTCTTTGTGTTGGAAATGTATCCTCAGAATGGGTCTGAGCTGATTTTCCCTGCTGGTTTTAGGCCGCTTTGCACACACTTGATGCACTTACACAGAGATATCAAGACTTAGCTTTTAAGATGCTTACTAGTCGGATAGATACTTGTGCGATGAACAGGGTCTGGTGAGTCCAGTTGATTGAGCAAGGAGTAGGTCGTGTCCATTCCATATTCGGTTTTCGGAAGGGTATCTGTGCTCATTTCAAACTCGAGTTTTATGCGTCACCGCACCTCACCTTTCCCCTGAAGCAGGCATAAGTGTGTTTTCTAAAAGCGTGACTCTGTTCTGTTTGGGGATTCCGTTCATGGGGAGCGATTTTTACATTCCCTCGATAAGTGATATCATAAGTTTCTTTTTTTGTGGGACTTATTTCACTGAGGATGATCGTACCTAAATCCACTCAGGATGATGCTACCAGCCTCATGACGTGGATTTCACGGCTGAGTGACACTCCATTGGACCTATGTAGCACCACTTGTCCACTTGTCCACTTGTCTTTGTCCACTTGTCCACTCGTCTTTGTCCACTTGGCTCTTTCCTGGGATATGAAACGTGTACCGGAGTGGAGGTTCTTGTCAAGACAGCAGCCCTCAACTTTGGGGTCCCTGTGTCTGGTTGATTTTTTCATTTTCCCAAGGTCAACGCCCATGTGTGGAAGTGCCCTATGCTCTGTGGTTCTGTGTTTTCCATGGTTTGGGAAAGAGGATACACTTGTGAAGATTGGCTGTTGGCCATTGACATCCCGCCCATCAGCTTAACAAGGCTCCCTTGACTCCGTGGGCTGTCCTGCCTTTCTGGATTTTAGACTTTTTTCGCCTGGCCCTTTTGCCCCGGGGGGGGGGGCGAGAGATTTCTTTGTAGTGCTGATTTGCTCTCCCAGGTTGCCTGGTTGGCCAAAAAGGGCGTATGCGTTTTTTCCTGAATATATTCAGGAAAAAACGCATACGCCCTTTTTGGCCAACCGCATCATTGTCCACGTTCTGGCGCTTTTCATGTGCTATCGGGGCCATTCCGATGTACCCGTTGACATCCGTTTCCTGCAGTTCTGCCTTGCGTTCAGCGCCTCTTCGTAGCCTGACCTCAATATATTTTGGGGCGATAGTTATCGTTTAGAACTCTGCAGGTTTGGGAAGTGCAGGGCCCCTGAGCTCCATTTCCCAAGTCGCTTTTTTGTGAGTGGGACGCAACACGGCTGGATGGCTTCACGCCCTATTGTCGATCCGCGGTGGCAGGCTGAACCGCTGGTGAATTCTTCTTCGTGATGGGAAATGAGAGTGACATGTGCCCGACCAAACACCTCCAGCGAGTCTCTCATTGGTTCCCCCTCTTGCAGTTCATCCTGCGGACAAATTGCAGACGGTACGAAAGAGGCATGGAAAGGCGCCGAGTCTCCAAGTGGGGAGATTGTTAGTAAGGGGGCCTGAATGGAGAACACGAGCACCAGGAGAGGAAAACTGAGGTGAGTTTCAGAAAGCTTTCCCGATCCCACGGTGTAGCATCCGCTGGGTTTCCAATGAGTGCTTTCGCTGTCGGAAGATTGCGTTGAACCTGGAGAGTTGGGACCCATGGAATGGGGAGCACGCAGGATTCCTTTCAAGGGTCTGCATTTGCTTTCCCAACCTCACCAATTGTCTCAGCCCCAAGAGTGTCCAGCCTTATGTCTTCTGCCGCTGGGGCTGTAGATGTGGTCAATCCTGGTTGCATGCCAGTCCCTGAACGCATTTTGGAAGAATTTCTCTCTGTTTTGCCCTGCTTGTTTCTTCTTTGTGTTGGAAATGTATCCTCAGAATGGGTCTGAGCTGATTTTCCCTGCTGGTTTTAGGCCGCTTTACACACCCTTGATGCACTTACACAGAGATATCAAGACTTAGCTTTTAAGATGCTTACTAGTCGGATAGATACTTGTGCGATGAACAGGGTCTGGTGAGTCCAGTTGATTGAGCAAGGAGTAGGTCGTGTCCATTCCATATTCGGTTTTCGGAAGGGTATCTGTGCTCATTTCAAACTCGAGTTTTATGCGTCACCGCACCTCACCTTTCCCCTGAAGCAGGTATAAGTGTGTTTTCTAAAAGCGTGACTCTGTTCTGTTTGGGGATTCCGTTCATGGGGAGCGATTTTTACATTCCCTCGATAAGTGATATCATAAGTTTCTTTTTTTGTGGGACTTATTTCACTGAGGATGATCGTACCTAAATCCACTCAGGATGCTGCTACCAGCCTCATGACGTGGATTTCATGGCTGAGTGACACTCCATTGGACCTACGTAGCACCACTTGTCCACTTGTCCACTTGTCTTTGTCCACTTGTCCACTCGTCTTTGTCCACTTGGCTCTTTCCTGGGATATGAAACGTGTACCGGAGTGGAGGTTCTTGTCAAGACAGCAGCCCTCAACTTTGGGGTCCCTGTGTCTGGTTGATTTTTTCATTTTCCCAAGGTCAACGCCCATGTGTGGAAGTGCCCTATGCTCTGTGGTTCTGTGTTTTACATGGTTTGGGAAAGAGGATACACTTGTGAAGATTGGCTGTTGGCCATTGACATCCCGCCCATCAGCTTAACAAGGCTCCCTTGACTCCGTGGGCTGTCCTGCCTTTCTGGTTTTTAGACTTTTTTCGCCTGGCCCTTTTGCCCCCGGGGGGGGGGGGGCGAGAGATTTCTTTGTAGTGCTGATTTGCTCTCCCAGGTTGCTTGGTTGGCCAAAAAGGGCGTATGCGTTTTTTCCTGAATATATTCAGGAAAAAACGCATACGCCCTTTTTGGCCAACCGCATCATTGTCCACGTTCGGGCGCTTTTCATGTGCTATCGGGGCCATTGTGATGTACCCGTTGACATCCGTTTCCTGCAGTTCTGCCTTGCGTTCAGCGCCTCTTCGTAGCCTGCGCTCAATATATTTTGGGGCGATAGTTATCGTTTAGAACTCTGCAGGTTTGGGAAGTGCAGGGCCCCTGAGCTCCATTTCCCAAGTCGCTTTTTTGTGAGTGGGACGCAACACGGCTGGATGGCTTCACGCCCTATTGTCGATCCGCGGTGGCAGGCTGAACCGCTGGTGAATTCTTCTTCGTGATGGGAAATGAGAGTGACATGTGCCCGACCAAACACCTCCAGCAAGTCTCTCATTGGTTCCCCCTCTTGCAGTTCATCCTGCGGACAAATTGCAGACGGTACGAAAGAGGCATGGAAAGGCGCCGAGTCTCCAAGTGGGGAGATTGTTTGTAAGGGGGCCTGAATGGAGAACACGAGCACCAGGAGAGGAAAACTGAGGTGAGTTTCAGAAAGCTTTCCCGATCCCACGGTGTAGCATCCGCTGGGTTTCCAATGAGTGCTTTCGCTGTCGGAAGATTGCGTTGAACCTGGAGAGTTTGGAGCCATGGAATGGGGAGCACGCAGGATTCCTTTCAAGGGTCTGCATTTGCTTTCCCAACCTCACCAATCGTCTCAGCCCCAAGAGTGTCCAGCCTTATGTCTTCTGCCGCTGGGGCTGTAGATGTGGTCAATCCTGGTTGCATGCCAGTCCCTGAACGCATTTTGGAAGAATTTCTCTCTGTTTTGCCCTGCTTGTTTCTTCTTTATGTTGGAAATGTATCCTCAGAATGGGTCTGAGCTGATTTTCCCTGCTGGTTTTAGGCCGCTTTACACACACTTGATGCACTTACACAGAGATATCAAGACTTAGCTTTTAAGATGCTTACTAGTCGGATAGATACTTGTGCGATGAACAGGGTCTGGTGAGTCCAGTTGATTGAGCAAGGAGTAGGTCGTGTCCATTCCATATTCGGTTTTCGGAAGGGTATCTGTGCTCATTTCAAACTCGAGTTTTATGCGTCACCGCACCTCACCTTTCCCCTGAAGCAGGCATAAGTGTGTTTTCTAAAAGAGTGACTCTGTTCTGTTTGGGGATTCCGTTCATGGGGAGCGATTTTTACATTCCCTCGATAAGTGATATCATAAGTTTCTTTTTTTGTGGGACTTATTTCACTGAGGATGATCGTACCTAAATCCACTCAGGATGCTGCTACCAGCCTCATGACGTGGATTTCATGGCTGAGTGACACTCCATTGGACCTACGTAGCACCACTTGTCCACTTGTCCACTTGTCTTTGTCCACTTGTCCACTCGTCTTTGTCCACTTGGCTCTTTCCTGGGATATGAAACGTGTACCGGAGTGGAGGTTCTTGTCAAGACAGCAGCCCTCAACTTTGGGGTCCCTGTGTCTGGTTGATTTTTTCATTTTCCCAAGGTCAACGCCCATGTGTGGAAGTGCCCTATGCTCTGTGGTTCTGTGTTTTACATGGTTTGGGAAAGAGGATACACTTGTGAAGATTGGCTGTTGGCCATTGACATCCCGCCCATCAGCTTAACAAGGCTCCCTTGACTCCGTGGGCTGTCCTGCCTTTCTGGTTTTTAGACTTTTTTCGCCTGGCCCTTTTGCCCCGGGGGGGGGGGCGAGAGATTTCTTTGTAGTGCTGATTTGCTCTCCCAGGTTGCTTGGTTGGCCAAAAAGGGCGTATGCGTTTTTTCCTGAATATATTCAGGAAAAAACGCATACGCCCTTTTTGGCCAACCGCATCATTGTCCACGTTCTGGCGCTTTTCATGTGCTATGGGGGCCATTCCGATGTACCCGTTGACATCCGTTTCCTGCAGTTCTGCCTTGCGTTCAGCGCCTCTTCGTAGCCTGACCTCAATATATTTTGGAGCGATAGTTATCGTTTAGAACTCTGCAGGTTTGGGAAGTGCAGGGCCCCTGAGCTCCATTTCCCAAGTCGCTTTTTTGTGAGTGGGACGCAACACGGCTGGATGGCTTCACGCCCTATTGTCGATCCGCGGTGGCAGGCTGAACCGCTGGTGAATTCTTCTTCGTGATGGGAAATGAGAGTGACATGTGCCCGACCAAACACCTCCAGCGAGTCTCTCATTGGTTCCCCCTCTTGCAGTTCATCCTGCGGACAAATTGCAGACGGTACGAAAGAGGCATGGAAAGGCGCCGAGTCTCCAAGTGGGGAGATTGTTAGTAAGGGGGCCTGAATGGAGAACACGAGCACCAGGAGAGGAAAACTGAGGTGAGTTTCAGAAAGCTTTCTTGATCCCACGGTGTAGCATCCGCTGGGTTTCCAATGAGTGCTTTCGCTGTCGGAAGATTGCGTTGAACCTGGAGAGTTGGGAGCCATGGAATGGGGAGCACGCAGGATTCCTTTCAAGGGTCTGCATTTGCTTTCCCAACCTCACCAATCGTCTCAGCCCCAAGAGTGTCCAGCCTTATGTCTTCTGCCGCGGGGGCTGTAGATGTGGTCAATCCTGGTTGCATGCCAGTCCCTGAACGCATTTTGGAAGAATTTCTCTCTGTTTTGCCCTGCTTGTTTCTTCTTTGTGTTGTAAATGTATCCTCAGAATGGGTCTGAGCTGATTTTCCCTGCTGGTTTTAGGCCGCTTTACACACACTTGATGCACTTACACAGAGATATCAAGACTTAGCTTTTAAGATGCTTACTAGTCGGATAGATACTTGTGCAATGAACAGGGTCTGGTGAGTCCAGTTGATTGAGCAAGGAGTAGGTCGTGTCCATTCCATATTCGGTTTTCGGAAGGGTATCTGTGCTCATTTCAAACTCGAGTTTTATGCGTCACCGCACCTCACCTTTCCCCTGAAGCAGGCATAAGTGTGTTTTCTAAAAGCGTGACTCTGTTCTGTTTGGGGATTCCGTTCATGGGGAGCGATTTTTACATTCCCTCGATAAGTGATATCATAAGTTTCTTTTTTTGTGGGACTGATTTCACTGAGGATGATCGTACCTAAATCCACTCAGGATGCGGCTACCAGCCTCATGACGTGGATTTCATGGCTGAGTGACACTCCATTGGACCTACGTAGCACCACTTGTCCACTTGTCCACTTGTCTTTGTCCACTTGTCCACTCGTCTTTGTCCACTTGGCTCTTTCCTGGGATATGAAACGTGTACCGGAGTGGAGGTTCTTGTCAAGACAGCAGCCCTCAACTTTGGGGTCCCTGTGTCTGGTTGATTTTTTCATTTTCCCAAGGTCAACGCCCATGTGTGGAAGTGCCCTATGCTCTGTGGTTCTGTGTTTTACATGGTTTGGGAAAGAGGATACACTTGTGAAGATTGGCTGTTGGCCATTGACATCCCGCCCATCAGCTTAACAAGGCTCCCTTGACTCCGTGGGCTGTCCTGCCTTTCTGGTTTTTAGACTTTTTTCGCCTGGCCCTTTTGCCCCGGGGGGGGGGGCGAGAGATTTCTTTGTAGTGCTGATTTGCTCTCCCAGGTTGCTTGGTTGGCCAAAAAGGGCGTATGCGTTTTTTCCTGAATATATTCAGGAAAAAACGCATACGCCCTTTTTGGCCAACCGCATCATTGTCCACGTTCTGGCGCTTTTCATGTGCTATCGGGGCCATTCCGATGTACCCGTTGACATCCGTTTCCTGCAGTTCTGCCTTGCGTTCAGCGCCTCTTCGTAGCCTGACCTCAATATATTTTGGGGCGATAGTTATCGTTTAGAACTCTGCAGGTTTGGGAAGTGCAGGGCCCCTGAGCTCCATTTCCCAAGTCGCTTTTTTGTGAGTGGGACGCAACACGGCTGGATGGCTTCACGCCCTATTGTCGATCCGCGGTGGCAGGCTGAACCGCTGGTGAATTCTTCTTCGTGATGGGAAATGAGAGTGACATGTGCCCGACCAAACACCTCCAGCGAGTCTCTCATTGGTTCCCCCTCTTGCAGTTCATCCTGCGGACAAATTGCAGACGGTACGAAAGAGGCATGGAAAGGCGCCGAGTCTCCAAGTGGGGAGATTGTTAGTAAGGGGGCCTGAATGGAGAACACGAGCACCAGGAGAGGAAAACTGAGGTGAGTTTCAGAAAGCTTTCCCGATCCCACGGTGTAGCATCCGCTGGGTTTCCAATGAGTGCTTTCGCTGTCGGAAGATTGCGTTGAACCTGGAGAGTTGGGAGCCATGGAATGGGGAGCACGCAGGATTCCTTTCAAGGGTCTGCATTTGCTTTCCCAACCTCACCAATCGTCTCAGCCCCAAGAGTGTCCAGCCTTATGTCTTCTGCCGCGGGGGCTGTAGATGTGGTCAATCCTGGTTGCATGCCAGTCCCTGAACGCATTTTGGAAGAATTTCTCTCTGTTTTGCCCTGCTTGTTTCTTCTTTGTGTTGGAAATGTATCCTCAGAATGGGTCTGAGCTGATTTTCCCTGCTGGTTTTAGGCCGCTTTACACACACTTGATGCACTTACACAGAGATATCAAGACTTAGCTTTTAAGATGCTTACTAGTCGGATAGATACTTGTGCGATGAACAGGGTCTGGTGAGTCCAGTTGATTGAGCAAGGAGTAGGTCGTGTCCATTCCATATTCGGTTTTCGGAAGGGTATCTGTGCTCATTTCAAACTCGAGTTTTATGCGTCACCCCACCTCACCTTTCCCCTGAAGCAGGCATAAGTGTGTTTTCTAAAAGCGTGACTCTGTTCTGTTTGGGGATTCAGTGCATGGGGAGCGATTTTTACATTCCCTCGATAAGTGATATCATAAGTTTCTTTTTTTGTGGGACTTATTTCACGGAGGATGATCGTACCTAAATCCACTCAGGATGCTGCTACCAGCCTCATGACGTGGATTTCATGGCTGAGTGACACTCCATTGGACCTACGTAGCACCACTTGTCCACTTGTCCACTTGTCTTTGTCCACTTGTCCACTCGTCTTTGTCCACTTGGCTCTTTCCTGGGATATGAAACGTGTACCGGAGTGGAGGTTCTTGTCAAGACAGCAGCCCTCAACTTTGGGGTCCCTGTGTCTGGTTGATTTTTTCATTTTCCCAAGGTCAACGCCCATGTGTGGAAGTGCCCTATGCTCTGTGGTTCTGTGTTTTACATGGTTTGGGAAAGAGGATACACTTGTGAAGATTGGCTGTTGGCCATTGACATCCCGCCCATCAGCTTAACAAGGCTCCCTTGACTCCGTGGGCTGTCCTGCCTTTCTGGTTTTTAGACTTTTTTCGCCTGGCCCTTTTGCCCCGGGGGGGGGCGAGAGATTTCTTTGTAGTGCTGATTTGCTCTCCCAGGTTGCTTGGTTGGCCAAAAAGGGCGTATGCGTTTTTTCCTGAATATATTCAGGAAAAAACGCATACGCCCTTTTTGGCCAACCGCATCATTGTCCACGTTCTGGCGCTTTTCATGTGCTATCGGGGCCATTCCGATGTACCCGTTGACATCCGTTTCCTGCAGTTCTGCCTTGCGTTCAGCGCCTCTTCGTAGCCTGACCTCAATATATTTTGGGGCGATAGTTATCGTTTAGAACTCTGCAGGTTTGGGAAGTGCAGGGCCCCTGAGCTCCATTTCCCAAGTCGCTTTTTTGTGAGTGGGACGCAACACGGCTGGATGGCTTCACGCCCTATTGTCGATCCGCGGTGGCAGGCTGAACCGCTGGTGAATTCTTCTTCGTGATGGGAAATGAGAGTGACATGTGCCCGACCAAACACCTCCAGCGAGTCTCTCATTGGTTCCCCCTCTTGCAGTTCATCCTGCGGACAAATTGCAGACGGTACGAAAGAGGCATGGAAAGGCGCCGAGTCTCCAAGTGGGGAGATTGTTAGTAAGGGGGCCTGAATGGAGAACACGAGCACCAGGAGAGGAAAACTGAGGTGAGTTTCAGAAAGCTTTCCCGATCCCACGGTGTAGCATCCGCTGGGTTTCCAATGAGTGCTTTCGCTGTCGGAAGATTGCGTTGAACCTGGAGAGTTGGGAGCCATGGAATGGGGAGCACGCAGGATTCCTTTCAAGGGTCTGCATTTGCTTTCCCAACCTCACCAATCGTCTCAGCCCCAAGAGTGTCCAGCCTTATGTCTTCTGCCGCGGGGGCTGTAGATGTGGTCAATCCTGGTTGCATGCCAGTCCCTGAACGCATTTTGGAAGAATTTCTCTCTGTTTTGCCCTGCTTGTTTCTTCTTTGTGTTGTAAATGTATCCTCAGAATGGGTCTGAGCTGATTTTCCCTGCTGGTTTTAGGCCGCTTTACACACACTTGATGCACTTACACAGAGATATCAAGACTTAGCTTTTAAGATGCTTACTAGTCGGATAGATACTTGTGCAATGAACAGGGTCTGGTGAGTCCAGTTGATTGAGCAAGGAGTAGGTCGTGTCCATTCCATATTCGGTTTTCGGAAGGGTATCTGTGCTCATTTCAAACTCGAGTTTTATGCGTCACCGCACCTCACCTTTCCCCTGAAGCAGGCATAAGTGTGTTTTCTAAAAGCGTGACTCTGTTCTGTTTGGGGATTCCGTTCATGGGGAGCGATTTTTACATTCCCTCGATAAGTGATATCATAAGTTTCTTTTTTTGTGGGACTGATTTCACTGAGGATGATCGTACCTAAATCCACTCAGGATGCTGCTACCAGCCTCATGACGTGGATTTCATGGCTGAGTGACACTCCATTGGACCTACGTAGCACCACTTGTCCACTTGTCCACTTGTCTTTGTCCACTTGTCCACTCGTCTTTGTCCACTTGGCTCTTTCCTGGGATATGAAACGTGTACCGGAGTGGAGGTTCTTGTCAAGACAGCAGCCCTCAACTTTGGGGTCCCTGTGTCTGGTTGATTTTTTCATTTTCCCAAGGTCAACGCCCATGTGTGGAAGTGCCCTATGCTCTGTGGTTCTGTGTTTTACATGGTTTGGGAAAGAGGATACACTTGTGAAGATTGGCTGTTGGCCATTGACATCCCGCCCATCAGCTTAACAAGGCTCCCTTGACTCCGTGGGCTGTCCTGCCTTTCTGGTTTTTAGACTTTTTTCGCCTGGCCCTTTTGCCCCGGGGGGGGGGGGGGCGACAGATTTCTTTGTAGTGCTGATTTGCTCTCCCAGGTTGCTTGGTTGGCCAAAAAGGGCGTATGCGTTTTTTCCTGAATATATTCAGGAAAAAACGCATACGCCCTTTTTGGCCAACCGCATCATTGTCCACGTTCTGGCGCTTTTCATGTGCTATCGGGGCCATTCCGATGTAGCCGTTGACATCCGTTTCCTGCAGTTCTGCCTTGCGTTCAGCGCCTCTTCGTAGCCTGACCTCAATATATTTTGGGGCGATAGTTATCGTTTAGAACTCTGCAGGTTTGGGAAGTGCAGTGCCCCTGAGCTCCATTTCCCAAGTCGCTTTTTTGTGAGTGGGACGCAACACGGCTGGATGGCTTCACGCCCTATTGTCGATCCGGGGTGGCAGGCTGAACCGCTGGTGAATTCTTCTTCGTGATGGGAAATGAGAGTGACATGTGCCCGACCAAACACCTCCAGCGAGTCTCTCATTGGTTCCCCCTCTTGCAGTTCATCCTGCGGACAAATTGCAGACGGTACGAAAGAGGCATGGAAAGGCGCCGAGTCTCCAAGTGGGGAGATTGTTAGTAAGGGGGCCTGAATGGAGAACACGAGCACCAGGAGATGAAAACTGAGGTGAGTTTCAGAAAGCTTTCCCGATCCCACGGTGTAGCATCCGCTGGGTTTCCAATGAGTGCTTTCGCTGTCGGAAGATTGCGTTGAACCTGGAGAGTTGGGACCCATGGAATGGGGAGCACGCAGGATTCCTTTCAAGGGTCTGCATTTGCTTTCCCAACCTCACCAATCGTCTCAGCCCCAAGAGTGTCCAGCCTTATGTCTTCTGCCGCTGGGGCTGTAGATGTGGTCAATCCTGGTTGCATGCCAGTCCCTGAACGCATTTTGGAAGAATTTCTCTCTGTTTTGCCCTGCTTGTTTCTTCTTTATGTTGGAAATGTATCCTCAGAATGGGTCTGAGCTGATTTTCCCTGCTGGTTTTAGGCCGCTTTACACACACTTGATGCACTTACACAGAGATATCAAGACTTAGCTTTTAAGATGCTTACTAGTCGGATAGATACTTGTGCGATGAACAGGGTCTGGTGAGTCCAGTTGATTGAGCAAGGAGTAGGTCGTGTCCATTCCATATTCGGTTTTCGGAAGGGTATCTGTGCTCATTTCAAACTCGAGTTTTATGCGTCACCGCACCTCACCTTTCCCCTGAAGCAGGCATAAGTGTGTTTTCTAAAAGCGTGACTCTGTTCTGTTTGGGGATTCCGTTCATGGGGAGCGATTTTTACATTCCCTCGATAAGTGATATCATAAGTTTCTTTTTTTGTGGGACTTATTTCACTGAGGATGATCGTACCTAAATCCACTCAGGATGCTGCTACCAGCCTCATGACGTGGATTTCATGGCTGAGTGACACTCCATTGGACCTACGTAGCACCACTTGTCCACTTGTCCACTTGTCTTTGTCCACTTGTCCACTCGTCTTTGTCCACTTGGCTCTTTCCTGGGATATGAAACGTGTACCGGAGTGGAGGTTCTTGTCAAGACAGCAGCCCTCAACTTTGGGGTCCCTGTGTCTGGTTGATTTTTTCATTTTCCCAAGGTCAACGCCCATGTGTGGAAGTGCTCTATGCTCTGTGGTTCTGTGTTTTACATGGTTTGGGAAAGAGGATACACTTGTGAAGATTGGCTGTTGGCCATTGACATCCCGCCCATCAGCTTAACAAGGCTCCCTTGACTCCGTGGGCTGTCCTGCCTTTCTGGTTTTTAGACTTTTTTCGCCTGGCCCTTTTGCCCCGGGGGGGGGGCGAGAGATTTCTTTGTAGTGCTGATTTGCTCTCCCAGGTTGCTTGGTTGGCCAAAAAGGGCGTATGCGTTTTTTCCTGAATATATTCAGGAAAAAACGCATACGCCCTTTTTGGCCAACCGCATCATTGTCCACGTTCTGGCGCTTTTCATGTGCTATCGGGGCCATTCCGATGTACCCGTTGACATCCGTTTCCTGCAGTTCTGCCTTGCGTTCAGCGCCTCTTCGTAGCCTGACCTCAATATATTTTGGGGCGATAGTTATCGTTTAGAACTCTGCAGGTTTGGGAAGTGCAGGGCCCCTGAGCTCCATTTCCCAAGTCGCTTTTTTGTGAGTGGGACGCAACACGGCTGGATGGCTTCACGCCCTATTGTCGATCCGGGGTGGCAGGCTGAACCTCTGGTGAATTCTTCTTCGTGATGGGAAATGAGAGTGACATGTGCCCGACCAAACACCTCCAGCGAGTCTCTCATTGGTTCCCCCTCTTGCAGTTCATCCTGCGGACAAATTGCAGACGGTACGAAAGAGGCATGGAAAGGCGCCGAGTCTCCAAGTGGGGAGATTGTTAGTAAGGGGGCCTGAATGGAGAACACGAGCACCAGGAGAGGAAAACTGAGGTGAGTTTCAGAAAGCTTTCCCGATCCCACGGTGTAGCATCCGCTGGGTTTCCAATGAGTGCTTTCGCTGTCGGAAGATTGCGTTGAACCTGGAGAGTTGGGAGCCATGGAATGGGGAGCACGCAGGATTCCTTTCAAGGGTCTGCATTTGCTTTCCCAACCTCACCAATCGTCTCAGCCCCAAGAGTGTCCAGCCTTATGTCTTCTGCCGCTGGGGCTGTAGATGTGGTCAATCCTGGTTGCATGCCAGTCCCTGAACGCATTTTGGAAGAATTTCTCTCTGTTTTGCCCTGCTTGTTTCTTCTTTATGTTGGAAATGTATCCTCAGAATGGGTCTGAGCTGATTTTCCCTGCTGGTTTTAGGCCGCTTTACACACCCTTGATGCACTTACACAGAGATATCAAGACTTAGCTTTTAAGATGCTTACTAGTCGGATAGATACTTGTGCGATGAACAGGGTCTGGTGAGTCCAGTTGATTGAGCAAGGAGTAGGTCGTGTCCATTCCATATTCGGTTTTCGGAAGGGTATCTGTGCTCATTTCAAACTCGAGTTTTATGCGTCACCCCACCTCACCTTTCCCCTGAAGCAGGCATAAGTGTGTTTTCTAAAAGCGTGACTCTGTTCTGTTTGGGGATTCCGTTCATGGGGAGCGATTTTTACATTCCCTCGATAAGTGATATCATAAGTTTCTTTTTTTGTGGGACTTATTTCACTGAGGATGATCGTACCTAAATCCACTCAGGATGCTGCTACCAGCCTCATGACGTGGATTTCATGACTGAGTGACACTCCATTGGACCTACGTAGCACCACTTGTCCACTTGTCCACTTGTCTTTGTCCACTTGTCCACTCGTCTTTGTCCACTTGGCTCTTTCCTGGGATATGAAACGTGTACCGGAGTGGAGGTTCTTGTCAAGACAGCAGCCCTCAACTTTGGGGTCCCTGTGTCTGGTTGATTTTTTCATTTTCCCAAGGTCAACGCCCATGTGTGGAAGTGCCCTATGCTCTGTGGTTCTGTGTTTTACATGGTTTGGGAAAGAGGATACACTTGTGAAGATTGGCTGTTGGCCATTGACATCCCGCCCATCAGCTTAACAAGGCTCCCTTGACTCCGTGGGCTGTCCTGCCTTTCTGGTTTTTAGACTTTTTTCGCCTGGCCCTTTTGCCCCCGGGGGGGGGGGCGAGAGATTTCTTTGTAGTGCTGATTTGCTCTCCCAGGTTGCTTGGTTGGCCAAAAAGGGCGTATGCGTTTTTTCCTGAATATATTCAGGAAAAAACGCATACGCCCTTTTTGGCCAACCGCATCATTGTCCACGTTCTGGCGCTTTTCATGTGCTATCGGGGCCATTCCGATGTACCCGTTGACATCCGTTTCCTGCAGTTCTGCCTTGCGTTCAGCGCCTCTTCGTAGCCTGACCTCAATATATTTTGGGGCGATAGTTATCGTTTAGAACTCTGCAGGTTTGGGAAGTGCAGGGCCCCTGAGCTCCATTTCCCAAGTCGCTTTTTTGTGAGTGGGACGCAACACGGCTGGATGGCTTCACGCCCTATTGTCGATCCGCGGTGGCAGGCTGAACCGCTGGTGAATTCTTCTTCGTGATGGGAAATGAGAGTGACATGTGCCCGACCAAACACCTCCAGCGAGTCTCTCATTGGTTCCCCCTCTTGCAGTTCATCCTGCGGACAAATTGCAGACGGTACGAAAGAGGCATGGAAAGGCGCCGAGTCTCCAAGTGGGGAGATTGTTAGTAAGGGGGCCTGAATGGAGAACACGAGCACCAGGAGATGAAAACTGAGGTGAGTTTCAGAAAGCTTTCCCGATCCCACGGTGTAGCATCCGCTGGGTTTCCAATGAGTGCTTTCGCTGTCGGAAGATTGCGTTGAACCTGGAGAGTTGGGAGCCATGGAATGGGGAGCACGCAGGATTCCTTTCAAGGGTCTGCATTTGCTTTCCCAACCTCACCAATCGTCTCAGCCCCAAGAGTGTCCAGCCTTATGTCTTCTGCCGCTGGGGCTGTAGATGTGGTCAATCCTGGTTGCATGCCAGTCCCTGAACGCATTTTGGAAGAATTTCTCTCTGTTTTGCCCTGCTTGTTTCTTCTTTATGTTGGAAATGTATCCTCAGAATGGGTCTGAGCTGATTTTCCCTGCTGGTTTTAGGCCGCTTTACACACACTTGATGCACTTACACAGAGATATCAAGACTTAGCTTTTAAGATGCTTACTAGTCGGATAGATACTTGTGCGATGAACAGGGTCTGGTGAGTCCAGTTGATTGAGCAAGGAGTAGGTCGTGTCCATTCCATATTCGGTTTTCGGAAGGGTATCTGTGCTCATTTCAAACTCGAGTTTTATGCGTCACCCCACCTCACCTTTCCCCTGAAGCAGGCATAAGTGTGTTTTCTAAAAGCGTGACTCTGTTCTGTTTGGGGATTCAGTGCATGGGGAGCGATTTTTACATTCCCTCGATAAGTGATATCATAAGTTTCTTTTTTTGTGGGACTTATTTCACTGAGGATGATCGTACCTAAATCCACTCAGGATGCTGCTACCAGCCTCATGACGTGGATTTCATGGCTGAGTGACACTCCATTGGACCTACGTAGCACCACTTGTCCACTTGTCCACTTGTCTTTGTCCACTTGTCCACTCGTCTTTGTCCACTTGGCTCTTTCCTGGGATATGAAACGTGTACCAGAGTGGAGGTTCTTGTCAAGACAGCAGCCCTCAACTTTGGGGTCCCTGTGTCTGGTTGATTTTTTCATTTTCCCAAGGTCAACGCCCATGTGTGGAAGTGCCCTATGCTCTGTGGTTCTGTGTTTTACATGGTTTGGGAAAGAGGATACACTTGTGAAGATTGGCTGTTGGCCATTGACATCCCGCCCATCAGCTTAACAAGGCTCCCTTGACTCCGTGGGCTGTCCTGCCTTTCTGGTTTTTAGACTTTCTTCGCCTGGCCCTTTTGCCCCGGGGGGGGGGCGAGAGATTTCTTTGTAGTGCTGATTTGCTCTCCCAGGTTGCTTGGTTGGCCAAAAAGGGCGTATGCGTTTTTTCCTGAATATATTCAAGAAAAAACGCATACGCCCTTTTTGGCCAACCGCATCATTGTCCACGTTCTGGCGCTTTTCATGTGCTATAGGGGCCATTCCGATGTACCCGTTGACATCCGTTTCCTGCAGTTCTGCCTTGCGTTCAGCGCCTCTTCGTAGCCTGACCTCAATATATTTTGGGGCGATAGTTATCGTTTAGAACTCTGCAGGTTTGGGAAGTGCAGGGCCCCTGAGCTCCATTTCCCAAGTCGCTTTTTTGTGAGTGGGACGCAACACGGCTGGATGGCTTCACGCCCTATTGTCGATCCGGTGGCAGGCTGAACCTCTGGTGAATTCTTCTTCGTGATGGGAAATGAGAGTGACATGTGCCCGACCAAACACCTCCAGCGAGTCTCTCATTGGTTCCCCCTCTTGCAGTTCATCCTGCGGACAAATTGCAGACGGTACGAAAGAGGCATGGAAAGGCGCCGAGTCTCCAAGTGGGGAGATTGTTAGTAAGGGGGCCTGAATGGAGAACACGAGCACCAGGAGAGGAAAACTGAGGTGAGTTTCAGAAAGCTTTCCCGATCCCACGGTGTAGCATCCGCTGGGTTTCCAATGAGTGCTTTCGCTGTCGGAAGATTGCGTTGAACCTGGAGAGTTGGGAGCCATGGAATGGGGAGCACGCAGGATTCCTTTCAAGGGTCTGCATTTGCTTTCCCAACCTCACCAATCGTCTCAGCCCCAAGATTGTCCAGCCTTATGTCTTCTGCCGCTGGGGCTGTAGATGTGGTCAATCCTGGTTGCATGCCAGTCCCTGAACGCATTTTGGAAGAATTTCTCTCTGTTTTGCCCTGCTTGTTTCTTCTTTATGTTGGAAATGTATCCTCAGAATGGGTCTGAGCTGATTTTCCCTGCTGGTTTTAGGCCGCTTTACACACACTTGATGCACTTACACAGAGATATCAAGACTTAGCTTTTAAGATGCTTACTAGTCGGATAGATACTTGTGCGATGAACAGGGTCTGGTGAGTCCAGTTGATTGAGCAAGGAGTAGGTCGTGTCCATTCCATATTCGGTTTTCGGAAGGGTATCTGTGCTCATTTCAAACTCGAGTTTTATGCGTCACCCCACCTCACCTTTCCCCTGAAGCAGGCATAAGTGTGTTTTCTAAAAGCGTGACTCTGTTCTGTTTGGGGATTCCGTTCATGGGGAGCGATTTTTACATTCCCTCGATAAGTGATATCATAAGTTTCTTTTTTTGTGGGACTTATTTCACTGAGGATGATCGTACCTAAATCCACTCAGGATGCTGCTACCAGCCTCATGACGTGGATTTCATGGCTGAGTGACACTCCATTGGACCTACGTAGCACCACTTGTCCACTTGTCCACTTGTCTTTGTCCACTTGTCCACTCGTCTTTGTCCACTTGGCTCTTTCCTGGGATATGAAACGTGTACCGGAGTGGAGGTTCTTGTCAAGACAGCAGCCCTCAACTTTGGGGTCCCTGTGTCTGGTTGATTTTTTCATTTTCCCAAGGTCAACGCCCATGTGTGGAAGTGCCCTATGCTCTGTGGTTCTGTGTTTTACATGGTTTGGGAAAGAGGATACACTTGTGAAGATTGGCTGTTGGCCATTGACATCCCGCCCATCAGCTTAACAAGGCTCCCTTGACTCCGTGGGCTGTCCTGCCTTTCTGGTTTTTAGACTTTTTTCGCCTGGCCCTTTTGCCCCGGGGGGGGGGGGGCGAGAGATTTCTTTGTAGTGCTGATTTGCTCTTCCAGGTTGCTTGGCTGGCCAAAAAGGGCGTATGCGTTTTTTCCTGAATATATTCAGGAAAAAACGCATACGCCCTTTTTGGCCAACCGCATCATTGTCCACGTTCTGGCGCTTTTCATGTGCTATCGGGGCCATTCCGATGTACCCGTTGACATCCGTTTCCTGCAGTTCTGCCTTGCGTTCAGCGCCTCTTCGTAGCCTGACCTCAATATATTTTGGGGCGATAGTTATCGTTTAGAACTCTGCAGGTTTGGGAAGTGCAGGGCCCCTGAGCTCCATTTCCCAAGTCGCTTTTTTGTGAGTGGGACGCAACACGGCTGGATGGCTTCACGCCCTATTGTCGATCCGGTGGCAGGCTGAACCGCTGGTGAATTCTTCTTCGTGATGGGAAATGAGAGTGACATGTGCCCGACCAAACACCTCCAGCGAGTCTCTCATTGGTTCCCCCTCTTGCAGTTCATCCTGCGGACAAATTGCAGACGGTACGAAAGAGGCATGGAAAGGCGCCGAGTCTCCAAGTGGGGAGATTGTTAGTAAGGGGGCCTGAATGGAGAACACGAGCACCAGGAGAGGAAAACTGAGGTGAGTTTCAGAAAGCTTTCCCGATCCCACGGTGTAGCATCCGCTGGGTTTCCAATGAGTGCTTTCGCTGTCGGAAGATTGCGTTGAACCTGGAGAGTTGGGAGCCATGGAATGGGGAGCACGCAGGATTCCTTTCAAGGGTCTGCATTTGCTTTCCCAACCTCACCAATCGTCTCAGCCCCAAGAGTGTCCAGCCTTATGTCTTCTGCCGCTGGGGCTGTAGATGTGGTCAATCCTGGTTGCATGCCAGTCCCTGAACGCATTTTGGAAGAATTTCTCTCTGTTTTGCCCTGCTTGTTTCTTCTTTGTGTTGGAAATGTATCCTCAGAATGGGTCTGAGCTGATTTTCCCTGCTGGTTTTAGGCCGCTTTACACACCCTTGATGCACTTACACAGAGATATCAAGACTTAGCTTTTAAGATGCTTACTAGTCGGATAGATACTTGTGCGATGAACAGGGTCTGGTGAGTCCAGTTGATTGAGCAAGGAGTAGGTCGTGTCCATTCCATATTCGGTTTTCGGAAGGGTATCTGTGCTCATTTCAAACTCGAGTTTTATGCGTCACCGCACCTCACCTTTCCCCTGAAGCAGGCATAAGTGTGTTTTCTAAAAGCGTGACTCTGTTCTGTTTGGGGATTCCGTTCATGGGGAGCGATTTTTACATTCCCTCGATAAGTGATATCATAAGTTTCTTTTTTTGTGGGACTGATTTCACTGAGGATGATCGTACCTAAATCCACTCAGGATGCTGCTACCAGCCTCATGACGTGGATTTCATGGCTGAGTGACACTCCATTGGACCTACGTAGCACCACTTGTCCACTTGTCCACTTGTCTTTGTCCACTTGTCCACTCGTCTTTGTCCACTTGGCTCTTTCCTGGGATATGAAACGTGTACCGGAGTGGAGGTTCTTGTCAAGACAGCAGCCCTCAACTTTGGGGTCCCTGTGTCTGGTTGATTTTTTCATTTTCCCAAGGTCAACGCCCATGTGTGGAAGTGCCCTATGCTCTGTGGTTCTGTGTTTTACATGGTTTGGGAAAGAGGATACACTTGTGAAGATTGGCTGTTGGCCATTGACATCCCGCCCATCAGCTTAACAAGGCTCCCTTGACTCCGTGGGCTGTCCTGCCTTTCTGGTTTTTAGACTTTTTTTGCCTGGCCCTTTTGCCCCGGGGGGGGGGGGGCGAGAGATTTCTTTGTAGTGCTGATTTGCTCTCCCAGGTTGCTTGGTTGGCCAAAAAGGGCGTATGCGTTTTTTTCCTGAATATATTCAGGAAAAAACGCATACGCCCTTTTTGGCCAACCGCATCATTGTCCACGTTCTGGCGCTTTTCATGTGCTATCGGGGCCATTCCGATGTACCCGTTGACATCCGTTTCCTGCAGTTCTGCCTTGCGTTCAGTGCCTCTTCGTAGCCTGACCTCAATATATTTTGGGGCGATAGTTATCGTTTAGAACTCTGCAGGTTTGGGAAGTGCAGGGCCCCTGAGCTCCATTTCCCAAGTCGCTTTTTTGTGAGTGGGACGCAACACGGCTGGATGGCTTCACGCCCTATTGTCGATCCGCGGTTGCAGGCTGAACCGCTGGTGAATTCTTCTTCGTGATGGGAAATGAGAGTGACATGTGCCCGACCAAACACCTCCAGCGAGTCTCTCATTGGTTCCCCCTCTTGCAGTTCATCCTGCGGACAAATTGCAGACGGTACGAAAGAGGCATGGAAAGGCGCCGAGTCTCCAAGTGGGGAGATTGTTAGTAAGGGGGCCTGAATGGAGAACACGAGCACCAGGAGAGGAAAACTGAGGTGAGTTTCAGAAAGCTTTCCCGATCCCACGGTGTAGCATCCGCTGGGTTTCCAATGAGTGCTTTCGCTGTCGGAAGATTGCGTTGAACCTGGAGAGTTGGGAGCCATGGAATGGGGAGCACGCAGGATTCCTTTCAAGGGTCTGCATTTGCTTTCCCAACCTCACCAATCGTCTCAGCCCCAAGAGTGTCCAGCCTTATGTCTTCTGCCGCTGGGGCTGTAGATGTGGTCAATCCTGGTTGCATGCCAGTCCCTGAACGCATTTTGGAAGAATTTCTCTCTGTTTTGCCCTGCTTGTTTCTTCTTTGTGTTGGAAATGTATCCTCAGAATGGGTCTGAGCTGATTTTCCCTGCTGGTTTTAGGCCGCTTTACACACACTTGATGCACTTACACAGAGATATCAAGACTTAGCTTTTAAGATGCTTACTAGTCGGATAGATACTTGTGCGATGAACAGGGTCTGGTGAGTCCAGTTGATTGAGCAAGGAGTAGGTCGTGTCCATTCCATATTCGGTTTTCGGAAGGGTATCTGTGCTCATTTCAAACTCGAGTTTTATGCGTCACCCCACCTCACCTTTCCCCTGAAGCAGGCATAAGTGTGTTTTCTAAAAGCGTGACTCTGTTCTGTTTGGGGATTCCGTTCATGGGGAGCGATTTTTACATTCCCTCGATAAGTGATATCATAAGTTTCTTTTTTTGTGGGACTTATTTCACTGAGGATGATCGTACCTAAATCCACTCAGGATGCTGCTACCAGCCTCATGACGTGGATTTCATGGCTGAGTGACACTCCATTGGACCTACGTAGCACCACTTGTCCACTTGTCCACTTGTCTTTGTCCACTTGTCCACTCGTCTTTGTCCACTTGGCTCTTTCCTGGGATATGAAACGTGTACCGGAGTGGAGGTTCTTGTCAAGACAGCAGCCCTCAACTTTGGGGTCCCTGTGTCTGGTTGATTTTTTCATTTTCCCAAGGTCAACGCCCATGTGTGGAAGTGCCCTATGCTCTGTGGTTCTGTGTTTTACATGGTTTGGGAAAGAGGATACACTTGTGAAGATTGGCTGTTGGCCATTGACATCCCGCCCATCAGCTTAACAAGGCTCCCTTGACTCCGTGGGCTGTCCTGCCTTTCTGGTTTTTAGACTTTTTTCGCCTGGCCCTTTTGCCCCGGGGGGGGGGCGAGAGATTTCTTTGTAGTGCTGATTTGCTCTCCCAGGTTGCTTGGTTGGCCAAAAAGGGCGTATGCGTTTTTTCCTGAATATATTCAAGAAAAAACGCATACGCCCTTTTTGGCCAACCGCATCATTGTCCACGTTCTGGCGCTTTTCATGTGCTATCGGGGCCATTCCGATGTACCCGTTGACATCCGTTTCCTGCAGTTCTGCCTTGCGTTCAGCGCCTCTTCGTAGCCTGACCTCAATATATTTTGGGGCGATAGTTATCGTTTAGAACTCTGCAGGTTTGGGAAGTGCAGGGCCCCTGAGCTCCATTTCCCAAGTCGCTTTTTTGTGAGTGGGACGCAACACGGCTGGATGGCTTCACGCCCTATTGTCGATCCGGTGGCAGGCTGAACCTCTGGTGAATTCTTCTTCGTGATGGGAAATGAGAGTGACATGTGCCCGACCAAACACCTCCAGCGAGTCTCTCATTGGTTCCCCCTCTTGCAGTTCATCCTGCGGACAAATTGCAGACGGTACGAAAGAGGCATGGAAAGGCGCCGAGTCTCCAAGTGGGGAGATTGTTAGTAAGGGGGCCTGAATGGAGAACACGAGCACCAGGAGAGGAAAACTGAGGTGAGTTTCAGAAAGCTTTCCCGATCCCACGGTGTAGCATCCGCTGGGTTTCCAATGAGTGCTTTCGCTGTCGGAAGATTGCGTTGAACCTGGAGAGTTGGGAGCCATGGAATGGGGAGCACGCAGGATTCCTTTCAAGGGTCTGCATTTGCTTTCCCAACCTCACCAATCGTCTCAGCCCCAAGATTGTCCAGCCTTATGTCTTCTGCCGCTGGGGCTGTAGATGTGGTCAATCCTGGTTGCATGCCAGTCCCTGAACGCATTTTGGAAGAATTTCTCTCTGTTTTGCCCTGCTTGTTTCTTCTTTATGTTGGAAATGTATCCTCAGAATGGGTCTGAGCTGATTTTCCCTGCTGGTTTTAGGCCGCTTTACACACACTTGATGCACTTACACAGAGATATCAAGACTTAGCTTTTAAGATGCTTACTAGTCGGATAGATACTTGTGCGATGAACAGGGTCTGGTGAGTCCAGTTGATTGAGCAAGGAGTAGGTCGTGTCCATTCCATATTCGGTTTTCGGAAGGGTATCTGTGCTCATTTCAAACTCGAGTTTTATGCGTCACCCCACCTCACCTTTCCCCTGAAGCAGGCATAAGTGTGTTTTCTAAAAGCGTGAGTCTGTTCTGTTTGGGGATTCAGTGCATGGGGAGCGATTTTTACATTCCCTCGATAAGTGATATCATAAGTTTCTTTTTTTGTGGGACTTATTTCACTGAGGATGATCGTACCTAAATCCACTCAGGATGCTGCTACCAGCCTCATGACGTGGATTTCATGGCTGAGTGACACTCCATTGGACCTACGTAGCACCACTTGTCCACTTGTCCACTTGTCTTTGTCCACTTGTCCACTCGTCTTTGTCCACTTGGCTCTTTCCTGGGATATGAAACGTGTACCGGAGTGGAGGTTCTTGTCAAGACAGCAGCCCTCAACTTTGGGGTCCCTGTGTCTGGTTGATTTTTTCATTTTCCCAAGGTCAACGCCCATGTGTGGAAGTGCCCTATGCTCTGTGGTTCTGTGTTTTACATGGTTTGGGAAAGAGGATACACTTGTGAAGATTGGCTGTTGGCCATTGACATCCCGCCCATCAGCTTAACAAGGCTCCCTTGACTCCGTGGGCTGTCCTGCCTTTCTGGTTTTTAGACTTTTTTCGCCTGGCCCTTTTGCCCCGGGGGGGGGGGCGAGAGATTTCTTTGTAGTGCTGATTTGCTCTTCCAGGTTGCTTGGCTGGCCAAAAAGGGCGTATGCGTTTTTTCCTGAATATATTCAGGAAAAAACGCATACGCCCTTTTTGGCCAACCGCATCATTGTCCACGTTCTGGCGCTTTTCATGTGCTATCGGGGCCATTCCGATGTACCCGTTGACATCCGTTTCCTGCAGTTCTGCCTTGCGTTCAGCGCCTCTTCGTAGCCTGACCTCAATATATTTTGGGGCGATAGTTATCGTTTAGAACTCTGCAGGTTTGGGAAGTGCAGGGCCCCTGAGCTCCATTTCCCAAGTCGCTTTTTTGTGAGTGGGACGCAACACGGCTGGATGGCTTCACGCCCTATTGTCGATCCGGTGGCAGGCTGAACCGCTGGTGAATTCTTCTTCGTGATGGGAAATGAGAGTGACATGTGCCCGACCAAACACCTCCAGCGAGTCTCTCATTGGTTCCCCCTCTTGCAGTTCATCCTGCGGACAAATTGCAGACGGTACGAAAGAGGCATGGAAAGGCGCCGAGTCTCCAAGTGGGGAGATTGTTAGTAAGGGGGCCTGAATGGAGAACACGAGCACCAGGAGATGAAAACTGAGGTGAGTTTCAGAAAGCTTTCCCGATCCCACGGTGTAGCATCCGCTGGGTTTCCAATGAGTGCTTTCGCTGTCGGAAGATTGCGTTGAACCTGGAGAGTTGGGAGCCATGGAATGGGGAGCACGCAGGATTCCTTTCAAGGGTCTGCATTTGCTTTCCCAACCTCACCAATCGTCTCAGCCCCAAGAGTGTCCAGCCTTATGTCTTCTGCCGCTGGGGCTGTAGATGTGGTCAATCCTGGTTGCATGCCAGTCCCTGAACGCATTTTGGAAGAATTTCTCTCTGTTTTGCCCTGCTTGTTTCTTCTTTGTGTTGGAAATGTATCCTCAGAATGGGTCTGAGCTGATTTTCCCTGCTGGTTTTAGGCCGCTTTACACACACTTGATGCACTTACACAGAGATATCAAGACTTAGCTTTTAAGATGCTTACTAGTCGGATAGATACTTGTGCGATGAACAGGGTCTGGTGAGTCCAGTTGATTGAGCAAGGAGTAGGTCGTGTCCATTCCATATTCGGTTTTCGGAAGGGTATCTGTGCTCATTTCAAACTCGAGTTTTATGCGTCACCGCACCTCACCTTTCCCCTGAAGCAGGCATAAGTGTGTTTTCTAAAAGCGTGACTCTGTTCTGTTTGGGGATTCCGTTCATGGGGAGCGATTTTTACATTCCCTCGATAAGTGATATCATAAGTTTCTTTTTTTGTGGGACTTATTTCACTGAGGATGATCGTACCTAAATCCACTCAGGATGCTGCTACCAGCCTCATGACGTGGATTTCATGGCTGAGTGACACTCCATTGGACCTACGTAGCACCACTTGTCCACTTGTCCACTTGTCTTTGTCCACTTGTCCACTCGTCTTTGTCCACTTGGCTCTTTCCTGGGATATGAAACGTGTACCGGAGTGGAGGTTCTTGTCAAGACAGCAGCCCTCAACTTTGGGGTCCCTGTGTCTGGTTGATTTTTTCATTTTCCCAAGGTCAACGCCCATGTGTGGAAGTGCCCTATGCTCTGTGGTTCTGTGTTTTACATGGTTTGGGAAAGAGGATACACTTGTGAAGATTGGCTGTTGGCCATTGACATCCCGCCCATCAGCTTAACAAGGCTCCCTTGACTCCGTGGGCTGTCCTGCCTTTCTGGTTTTTAGACTTTTTTTGCCTGGCCCTTTTGCCCCGGGGGGGGGGGGGCGAGAGATTTCTTTGTAGTGCTGATTTGCTCTTCCAGGTTGCTTGGCTGGCCAAAAAGGGCGTATGCGTTTTTTCCTGAATATATTCAGGAAAAAACGCATACGCCCTTTTTGGCCAACCGCATCATTGTCCACGTTCTGGCGCTTTTCATGTGCTATCGGGGCCATTCCGATGTACCCGTTGACATCCGTTTCCTGCAGTTCTGCCTTGCGTTCAGCGCCTCTTCGTAGCCTGACCTCAATATATTTTGGGGCGATAGTTATCGTTTAGAACTCTGCAGGTTTGGGAAGTGCAGGGCCCCTGAGCTCCATTTCCCAAGTCGCTTTTTTGTGAGTGGGACGCAACACGGCTGGATGGCTTCACGCCCTATTGTCGATCCGGTGGCAGGCTGAACCGCTGGTGAATTCTTCTTCGTGATGGGAAATGAGAGTGACATGTGCCCGACCAAACACCTCCAGCGAGTCTCTCATTGGTTCCCCCTCTTGCAGTTCATCCTGCGGACAAATTGCAGACGGTACGAAAGAGGCATGGAAAGGCGCCGAGTCTCCAAGTGGGGAGATTGTTAGTAAGGGGGCCTGAATGGAGAACACGAGCACCAGGAGAGGAAAACTGAGGTGAGTTTCAGAAAGCTTTCCCGATCCCACGGTGTAGCATCCGCTGGGTTTCCAATGAGTGCTTTCGCTGTCGGAAGATTGCGTTGAACCTGGAGAGTTGGGACCCATGGAATGGGGAGCACGCAGGATTCCTTTCAAGGGTCTGCATTTGCTTTCCCAACCTCACCAATCGTCTCAGCCCCAAGAGTGTCCAGCCTTATGTCTTCTGCCGCTGGGGCTGTAGATGTGGTCAATCCTGGTTGCATGCCAGTCCCTGAACGCATTTTGGAAGAATTTCTCTCTGTTTTGCCCTGCTTGTTTCTTCTTTATGTTGGAAATGTATCCTCAGAATGGGTCTGAGCTGATTTTCCCTGCTGGTTTTAGGCCGCTTTACACACACTTGATGCACTTACACAGAGATATCAAGACTTAGCTTTTAAGATGCTTACTAGTCGGATAGATACTTGTGCGATGAACAGGGTCTGGTGAGTCCAGTTGATTGAGCAAGGAGTAGGTCGTGTCCATTCCATATTCGGTTTTCGGAAGGGTATCTGTGCTCATTTCAAACTCGAGTTTTATGCGTCACCGCACCTCACCTTTCCCCTGAATCAGGCATAAGTGTGTTTTCTAAAAGCGTGACTCTGTTCTGTTTGGGGATTCCGTTCATGGGGAGCGATTTTTACATTCCCTCGATAAGTGATATCATAAGTTTCTTTTTTTGTGGGACTTATTTCACTGAGGATGATCGTACCTAAATCCACTCAGGATGCTGCTACCAGCCTCATGACGTGGATTTCATGGCTGAGTGACACTCCATTGGACCTACGTAGCACCACTTGTCCACTTGTCCACTTGTCTTTGTCCACTTGTCCACTCGTCTTTGTCCACTTGGCTCTTTCCTGGGATATGAAACGTGTACCGGAGTGGAGGTTCTTGTCAAGACAGCAGCCCTCAACTTTGGGGTCCCTGTGTCTGGTTGATTTTTTCATTTTCCCAAGGTCAACGCCCATGTGTGGAAGTGCCCTATGCTCTGTGGTTCTGTGTTTTACATGGTTTGGGAAAGAGGATACACTTGTGAAGATTGGCTGTTGGCCATTGACATCCCGCCCATCAGCTTAACAAGGCTCCCTTGACTCCGTGGGCTGTCCTGCCTTTCTGGTTTTTAGACTTTTTTCGCCTGGCCCTTTTGCCCCGGGGGGGGGGGGGGCGAGAGATTTCTTTGTAGTGCTGATTTGCTCTTCCAGGTTGCTTGGTTGGCCAAAAAGGGCGTATGCGTTTTTTCCTGAATATATTCAGGAAAAAACGCATACGCCCTTTTTGGCCAACCGCATCATTGTCCACGTTCTGGCGCTTTTCATGTGCTATCGGGGCCATTCCGATGTACCCGTTGACATCCGTTTCCTGCAGTTCTGCCTTGCGTTCAGCGCCTCTTCGTAGCCTGACCTCAATATATTTTGGGGCGATAGTTATCGTTTAGAACTCTGCAGGTTTGGGAAGTGCAGGGCCCCTGAGCTCCATTTCCCAAGTCGCTTTTTTGTGAGTGGGACGCAACACGGCTGGATGGCTTCACGCCCTATTGTCGATCCGCGGTTGCAGGCTGAACCGCTGGTGAATTCTTCTTCGTGATGGGAAATGAGAGTGACATGTGCCCGACCAAACACCTCCAGCGAGTCTCTCATTGGTTCCCCCTCTTGCAGTTCATCCTGCGGACAAATTGCAGACGGTACGAAAGAGGCATGGAAAGGCGCCGAGTCTCCAAGTGGGGAGATTGTTAGTAAGGGGGCCTGAATGGAGAACACGAGCACCAGGAGAGGAAAACTGAGGTGAGTTTCAGAAAGCTTTCCCGATCCCACGGTGTAGCATCCGCTGGGTTTCCAATGAGTGCTTTCGCTGTCGGAAGATTGCGTTGAACCTGGAGAGTTGGGACCCATGGAATGGGGAGCACGCAGGATTCCTTTCAAGGGTCTGCATTTGCTTTCCCAACCTCACCAATCGTCTCAGCCCCAAGAGTGTCCAGCCTTATGTCTTCTGCCGCTGGGGCTGTAGATGTGGTCAATCCTGGTTGCATGCCAGTCCCTGAACGCATTTTGGAAGAATTTCTCTCTGTTTTGCCCTGCTTGTTTCTTCTTTGTGTTGGAAATGTATCCTCAGAATGGGTCTGAGCTGATTTTCCCTGCTGGTTTTAGGCCGCTTTACACACCCTTGATGCACTTACACAGAGATATCAAGACTTAGCTTTTAAGATGCTTACTAGTCGGATAGATACTTGTGCGATGAACAGGGTCTGGTGAGTCCAGTTGATTGAGCAAGGAGTAGGTCGTGTCCATTCCATATTCGGTTTTCGGAAGGGTATCTGTGCTCATTTCAAACTCGAGTTTTATGCGTCACCGCACCTCACCTTTCCCCTGAAGCAGGCATAAGTGTGTTTTCTAAAAGCGTGACTCTGTTCTGTTTGGGGATTCCGTTCATGGGGAGCGATTTTTACATTCCCTCGATAAGTGATATCATAAGTTTCTTTTTTTGTGGGACTTATTTCACTGAGGATGATCGTACCTAAATCCACTCAGGATGCTGCTACCAGCCTCATGACGTGGATTTCATGGCTGAGTGACACTCCATTGGACCTACGTAGCACCACTTGTCCACTTGTCCACTTGTCTTTGTCCACTTGTCCACTCGTCTTTGTCCACTTGGCTCTTTCCTGGGATATGAAACGTGTACCGGAGTGGAGGTTCTTGTCAAGACAGCAGCCCTCAACTTTGGGGTCCCTGTGTCTGGTTGATTTTTTCATTTTCCCAAGGTCAACGCCCATGTGTGGAAGTGCCCTATGCTCTGTGGTTCTGTGTTTTACATGGTTTGGGAAAGAGGATACACTTGTGAAGATTGGCTGTTGGCCATTGACAACCCGCCCATCAGCTTAACAAGGCTCCCTTGACTCCGTGGGCTGTCCTGCCTTTCTGGTTTTTAGACTTTTTTCGCCTGGCCCTTTTGCCCCGGGGGAGGGCGAGAGATTTCTTTGTAGTGCTGATTTGCTGTCCCAGGTTGCTTGGTTGGCCAAAAAGGGCGTATGCGTTTTTTCCTGAATATATTCAGGAAAAAACGCATACGCCCTTTTTGGCCAACTGCATCATTGTCCACGTTCTGGCGCTTTTCATGTGCTATCGGGGCCATTCCGATGTACCCGTTGACATCCGTTTCCTGCAGTTCTGCCTTGCGTTCAGCGCCTCTTCGTAGCCTGACCTCAATATATTTTGGGGCGATAGTTATCGTTTAGAACTCTGCAGGTTTGGGAAGTGCAGTGCCCCTGAGCTCCATTTCCCAAGTCGCTTTTTTGTGAGTGGGACGCAACACGGCTGGATGGCTTCACGCCCTATTGTCGATCCGGGGTGGCAGGCTGAACCTCTGGTGAATTCTTCTTCGTGATGGGAAATGAGAGTGACATGTGCCCGACCAAACACCTCCAGCGAGTCTCTCATTGGTTCCCCCTCTTGCAGTTCATCCTGCGGACAAATTGCAGACGGTACGAAAGAGGCATGGAAAGGCGCCGAGTCTCCAAGTGGGGAGATTGTTAGTAAGGGGGCCTGAATGGAGAACACGAGCACCAGGAGAGGAAAACTGAGGTGAGTTTCAGAAAGCTTTCCCGATCCCACGGTGTAGCATCCGCTGGGTTTCCAATGAGTGCTTTCGCTGTCGGAAGATTGCGTTGAACCTGGAGAGTTGGGAGCCATGGAATGGGGAGCACGCAGGATTCCTTTCAAGGGTCTGCATTTGCTTTCCCAACCTCACCAATCGTCTCAGCCCCAAGAGTGTCCAGCCTTATGTCTTCTGCCGCTGGGGCTGTAGATGTGGTCAATCCTGGTTGCATGCCAGTCCCTGAACGCATTTTGGAAGAATTTCTCTCTGTTTTGCCCTGCTTGTTTCTTCTTTGTGTTGGAAATGTATCCTCAGAATGGGTCTGAGCTGATTTTCCCTGCTGGTTTTAGGCCGCTTTACACACACTTGATGCACTTACACAGAGATATCAAGACTTAGCTTTTAAGATGCTTACTAGTCGGATAGATACTTGTGCGATGAACAGGGTCTGGTGAGTCCAGTTGATTGAGCAAGGAGTAGGTCGTGTCCATTCCATATTCGGTTTTCGGAAGGGTATCTGTGCTCATTTCAAACTCGAGTTTTATGCGTCACCGCACCTCACCTTTCCCCTGAAGCAGGCATAAGTGTGTTTTCTAAAAGCGTGACTCTGTTCTGTTTGGGGATTCCGTTCATGGGGAGCGATTTTTACATTCCCTCGATAAGTGATATCATAAGTTTCTTTTTTTGTGGGACTTATTTCACTGAGGATGATCGTACCTAAATCCACTCAGGATGCTGCTACCAGCCTCATGACGTGGATTTCATGGCTGAGTGACACTCCATTGGACCTACGTAGCACCACTTGTCCACTTGTCCACTTGTCTTTGTCCACTTGTCCACTCGTCTTTGTCCACTTGGCTCTTTCCTGGGATATGAAACGTGTACCGGAGTGGAGGTTCTTGTCAAGACAGCAGCCCTCAACTTTGGGGTCCCTGTGTCTGGTTGATTTTTTCATTTTCCCAAGGTCAACGCCCATGTGTGGAAGTGCCCTATGCTCTGTGGTTCTGTGTTTTACATGGTTTGGGAAAGAGGATACACTTGTGAAGATTGGCTGTTGGCCATTGACAACCCGCCCATCAGCTTAACAAGGCTCCCTTGACTCCGTGGGCTGTCCTGCCTTTCTGGTTTTTAGACTTTTTTCGCCTGGCCCTTTTGCCCCCGGGGGGGGGGGCGAGAGATTTCTTTGTAGTGCTGATTTGCTCTCCCAGGTTGCTTGGTTGGCCAAAAAGGGCGTATGCGTTTTTTCCTGAATATATTCAGGAAAAAACGCATACGCCCTTTTTGGCCAACCGCATCATTGTCCACGTTCTGGCGCTTTTCATGTGCTATCGGGGCCATTCCGATGTAGCCGTTGACATCCGTTTCCTGCAGTTCTGCCTTGCGTTCAGCGCCTCTTCGTAGCCTGCCCTCAATATATTTTGGGGCGATAGTTATCGTTTAGAACTCTGCAGGTTTGGGAAGTGCAGGGCCCCTGAGCTCCATTTCCCAAGTCGCTTTTTTGTGAGTGGGACGCAACACGGCTGGATGGCTTCACGCCCTATTGTCGATCCGGGGTGGCAGGCTGAACCTCTGGTGAATTCTTCTTCGTGATGGGAAATGAGAGTGACATGTGCCCGACCAAACACCTCCAGCGAGTCTCTCATTGGTTCCCCCTCTTGCAGTTCATCCTGCGGACAAATTGCAGACGGTACGAAAGAGGCATGGAAAGGCGCCGAGTCTCCAAGTGGGGAGATTGTTAGTAAGGGGGCCTGAATGGAGAACACGAGCACCAGGAGAGGAAAACTGAGGTGAGTTTCAGAAAGCTTTCCCGATCCCACGGTGTAGCATCCGCTGGGTTTCCAATGAGTGCTTTCGCTGTCGGAAGATTGCGTTGAACCTGGAGAGTTGGGAGCCATGGAATGGGGAGCACGCAGGATTCCTTTCAAGGGTCTGCATTTGCTTTCCCAACCTCACCAATCGTCTCAGCCCCAAGAGTGTCCAGCCTTATGTCTTCTGCCGCTGGGGCTGTAGATGTGGTCAATCCTGGTTGCATGCCAGTCCCTGAACGCATTTTGGAAGAATTTCTCTCTGTTTTGCCCTGCTTGTTTCTTCTTTATGTTGTAAATGTATCCTCAGAATGGGTCTGAGCTGATTTTCCCTGCTGGTTTTAGGCCGCTTTACACACACTTGATGCACTTACACAGAGATATCAAGACTTAGCTTTTAAGATGCTTACTAGTCGGATAGATACTTGTGCGATGAACAGGGTCTGGTGAGTCCAGTTGATTGAGCAAGGAGTAGGTCGTGTCCATTCCATATTCGGTTTTCGGAAGGGTATCTGTGCTCATTTCAAACTCGAGTTTTATGCGTCACCCCACCTCACCTTTCCCCTGAAGCAGGCATAAGTGTGTTTTCTAAAAGCGTGACTCTGTTCTGTTTGGGGATTCAGTGCATGGGGAGCGATTTTTACATTCCCTCGATAAGTGATATCATAAGTTTCTTTTTTTGTGGGACTTATTTCACTGAGGATGATCGTACCTAAATCCACTCAGGATGCTGCTACCAGCCTCATGACGTGGATTTCATGGCTGAGTGACACTCCATTGGACCTACGTAGCACCACTTGTCCACTTGTCCACTTGTCTTTGTCCACTTGTCCACTCGTCTTTGTCCACTTGGCTCTTTCCTGGGATATGAAACGTGTACCGGAGTGGAGGTTCTTGTCAAGACAGCAGCCCTCAACTTTGGGGTCCCTGTGTCTGGTTGATTTTTTCATTTTCCCAAGGTCAACGCCCATGTGTGGAAGTGCCCTATGCTCTGTGGTTCTGTGTTTTACATGGTTTGGGAAAGAGGATACACTTGTGAAGATTGGCTGTTGGCCATTGACATCCCGCCCATCAGCTTAACAAGGCTCCCTTGACTCCGTGGGCTGTCCTGCCTTTCTGGTTTTTAGACTTTTTTCGCCTGGCCCTTTTGCCCCGGGGTGGGGGGCGAGAGATTTCTTTGTAGTGCTGATTTGCTCTCCCAGGTTGCTTGGTTGGCCAAAAAGGGCGTATGCGTTTTTTCCTGAATATATTCAGGAAAAAACGCATACGCCCTTTTTGGCCAACCGCATCATTGTCCACGTTCTGGCGCTTTTCATGTGCTATCGGGGCCATTCCGATGTACCCGTTGACATCCGTTTCCTGCAGTTCTGCCTTGCGTTCAGCGCCTCTTCGTAGCCTGACCTCAATATATTTTGGGGCGATAGTTATCGTTTAGAACTCTGCAGGTTTGGGAAGTGCAGTGCCCCTGAGCTCCATTTCCCAAGTCGCTTTTTTGTGAGTGGGACGCAACACGGCTGGATGGCTTCACGCCCTATTGTCGATCCGGGGTGGCAGGCTGAACCTCTGGTGAATTCTTCTTCGTGATGGGAAATGAGAGTGACATGTGCCCGACCAAACACCTCCAGCGAGTCTCTCATTGGTTCCCCCTCTTGCAGTTCATCCTGCGGACAAATTGCAGACGGTACGAAAGAGGCATGGAAAGGCGCCGAGTCTCCAAGTGGGGAGATTGTTAGTAAGGGGGCCTGAATGGAGAACACGAGCACCAGGAGAGGAAAACTGAGGTGAGTTTCAGAAAGCTTTCCCGATCCCACGGTGTAGCATCCGCTGGGTTTCCAATGAGTGCTTTCGCTGTCGGAAGATTGCGTTGAACCTGGAGAGTTGGGACCCATGGAATGGGGAGCACGCAGGATTCCTTTCAAGGGTCTGCATTTGCTTTCCCAACCTCACCAATCGTCTCAGCCCCAAGAGTGTCCAGCCTTATGTCTTCTGCCGCTGGGGCTGTAGATGTGGTCAATCCTGGTTGCATGCCAGTCCCTGAACGCATTTTGGAAGAATTTCTCTCTGTTTTGCCCTGCTTGTTTCTTCTTTGTGTTGGAAATGTATCCTCAGAATGGGTCTGAGCTGATTTTCCCTGCTGGTTTTAGGCCGCTTTACACACACTTGATGCACTTACACAGAGATATCAAGACTTAGCTTTTAAGATGCTTACTAGTCGGATAGATACTTGTGCGATGAACAGGGTCTGGTGAGTCCAGTTGATTGAGCAAGGAGTAGGTCGTGTCCATTCCATATTCGGTTTTCGGAAGGGTATCTGTGCTCATTTCAAACTCGAGTTTTATGCGTCACCGCACCTCACCTTTCCCCTGAAGCAGGCATAAGTGTGTTTTCTAAAAGCGTGACTCTGTTCTGTTTGGGGATTCCGTTCATGGGGAGCGATTTTTACATTCCCTCGATAAGTGATATCATAAGTTTCTTTTTTTGTGGGACTTATTTCACTGAGGATGATCGTACCTAAACCCACTCAGGATGCTGCTACCAGCCTCATGACGTGGATTTCATGGCTGAGTGACACTCCATTGGACCTACGTAGCACCACTTGTCCACTTGTCCACTTGTCTTTGTCCACTTGTCCACTCGTCTTTGTCCACTTGGCTCTTTCCTGGGATATGAAACGTGTACCGGAGTGGAGGTTCTTGTCAAGACAGCAGCCCTCAACTTTGGGGTCCCTGTGTCTGGTTGATTTTTTCATTTTCCCAAGGTCAACGCCCATGTGTGGAAGTGCCCTATGCTCTGTGGTTCTGTGTTTTACATGGTTTGGGAAAGAGGATACACTTGTGAAGATTGGCTGTTGGCCATTGACAACCCGCCCATCAGCTTAACAAGGCTCCCTTGACTCCGTGGGCTGTCCTGCCTTTCTGGTTTTTAGACTTTTTTCGCCTGGCCCTTTTGCCCCGGGGGGGTGGGGGGCGAGAGATTTCTTTGTAGTGCTGATTTGCTCTCCCAGGTTGCTTGGTTGGCCAAAAAGGGCGTATGCGTTTTTTCCTGAATATATTCAGGAAAAAACGCATACGCCCTTTTTGGCCAACCGCATCATTGTCCACGTTCTGGCGCTTTTCATGTGCTATCGGGGCCATTCCGATGTACCCGTTGACATCCGTTTCCTGCAGTTCTGCCTTGCGTTCAGCGCCTCTTCGTAGCCTGCCCTCAATATATTTTGGGGCGATAGTTATCGTTTAGAGCTCTCCAGGTTTGGGAAGTGCAGGGCCCCTGAGCTCCATTTCCCAAGCCGCTTTTTTGTGAGTGGGACGCAACACGGCTGGATGGCTTCACGCCCTATTGTCGATCCGGGGTGGCAGGCTGAACCTCTGGTGAATTCTTCTTCGTGATGGGAAATGAGAGTGACATGTGCCCGACCAAACACCTCCAACGAGTCTCTCATTGGTTCCCCCTCTTGCAGTTCATCCTGCGGACAAATTGCAGACGGTACGAAAGAGGCATGGAAAGGCGCCGAGTCTCCAAGTGGGGAGATTGTTAGTAAGGGGGCCTGAATGGAGAACACGAGCACCAGGAGATGAAAACTGAGGTGAGTTTCAGAAAGCTTTCCCGATCCCACGGTGTAGCATCCGCTGGGTTTCCAATGAGTGCTTTCGCTGTCGGAAGATTGCGTTGAACCTGGAGAGTTGGGACCCATGGAATGGGGAGCACGCAGGATTCCTTTCAAGGGTCTGCATTTGCTTTCCCAACCTCACCAATCGTCTCAGCCCCAAGAGTGTCCAGCCTTATGTCTTCTGCCGCTGGGGCTGTAGATGTGGTCAATCCTGGTTGCATGCCAGTCCCTGAACGCATTTTGGAAGAATTTCTCTCTGTTTTGCCCTGCTTGTTTCTTCTTTATGTTGGAAATGTATCCTCAGAATGGGTCTGAGCTGATTTTCCCTGCTGGTTTTAGGCCGCTTTACACACACTTGATGCACTTACACAGAGATATCAAGACTTAGCTTTTAAGATGCTTACTAGTCGGATAGATACTTGTGCGATGAACAGGGTCTGGTGAGTCCAGTTGATTGAGCAAGGAGTAGGTCGTGTCCATTCCATATTCGGTTTTCGGAAGGGTATCTGTGCTCATTTCAAACTCGAGTTTTATGCGTCACCCCACCTCACCTTTCCCCTGAAGCAGGCATAAGTGTGTTTTCTAAAAGTGTGACTCTGTTCTGTTTGGGGATTCAGTGCATGGGGAGCGATTTTTACATTCCCTCGATAAGTGATATCATAAGTTTCTTTTTTTGTGGGACTTATTTCACTGAGGATGATCGTACCTAAATCCACTCAGGATGCTGCTACCAGCCTCATGACGTGGATTTCATGGCTGAGTGACACTCCATTGGACCTACGTAGCACCACTTGTCCACTTGTCCACTTGTCTTTGTCCACTTGTCCACTCGTCTTTGTCCACTTGGCTCTTTCCTGGGATATGAAACGTGTACCGGAGTGGAGGTTCTTGTCAAGACAGCAGCCCTCAACTTTGGGGTCCCTGTGTCTGGTTGATTTTTTCATTTTCCCAAGGTCAACGCCCATGTGTGGAAGTGCCCTATGCTCTGTGGTTCTGTGTTTTACATGGTTTGGGAAAGAGGATACACTTGTGAAGATTGGCTGTTGGCCATTGACATCCCGCCCATCAGCTTAACAAGGCTCCCTTGACTCCGTGGGCTGTCCTGCCTTTCTGGTTTTTAGACTTTTTTCGCCTGGCCCTTTTGCCCCGGGGTGGGGGGCGAGAGATTTCTTTGTAGTGCTGATTTGCTCTCCCAGGTTGCTTGGTTGGCCAAAAAGGGCGTATGCGTTTTTTCCTGAATATATTCAGGAAAAAACGCATACGCCCTTTTTGGCCAACCGCATCATTGTCCACGTTCTGGCGCTTTTCATGTGCTATCGGGGCCATTCCGATGTACCCGTTGACATCCGTTTCCTGCAGTTCTGCCTTGCGTTCAGCGCCTCTTCGTAGCCTGACCTCAATATATTTTGGGGCGATAGTTATCGTTTAGAACTCTGCAGGTTTGGGAAGTGCAGTGCCCCTGAGCTCCATTTCCCAAGTCGCTTTTTTGTGAGTGGGACGCAACACGGCTGGATGGCTTCACGCCCTATTGTCGATCCGGGGTGGCAGGCTGAACCGCTGGTGAATTCTTCTTCGTGATGGGAAATGAGAGTGACATGTGCCCGACCAAACACCTCCAGCGAGTCTCTCATTGGTTCCCCCTCTTGCAGTTCATCCTGCGGACAAATTGCAGACGGTACGAAAGAGGCATGGAAAGGCGCCGAGTCTCCAAGTGGGGAGATTGTTAGTAAGGGGGCCTGAATGGAGAACACGAGCACCAGGAGAGGAAAACTGAGGTGAGTTTCAGAAAGCTTTCCCGATCCCACGGTGTAGCATCCGCTGGGTTTCCAATGAGTGCTTTCGCTGTCGGAAGATTGCGTTGAACCTGGAGAGTTGGGACCCATGGAATGGGGAGCACGCAGGATTCCTTTCAAGGGTCTGCATTTGCTTTCCCAACCTCACCAATCGTCTCAGCCCCAAGAGTGTCCAGCCTTATGTCTTCTGCCGCTGGGGCTGTAGATGTGGTCAATCCTGGTTGCATGCCAGTCCCTGAACGCATTTTGGAAGAATTTCTCTCTGTTTTGCCCTGCTTGTTTCTTCTTTATGTTGGAAATGTATCCTCAGAATGGGTCTGAGCTGATTTTCCCTGCTGGTTTTAGGCCACTTTACACACACTTGATGCACTTACACAGAGATATCAAGACTTAGCTTTTAAGATGCTTACTAGTCGGATAGATACTTGTGCGATGAACAGGGTCTGGTGAGTCCAGTTGATTGAGCAAGGAGTAGGTCGTGTCCATTCCATATTCGGTTTTCGGAAGGGTATCTGTGCTCATTTCAAACTCGAGTTTTATGCGTCACCCCACCTCACCTTTCCCCTGAAGCAGGCATAAGTGTGTTTTCTAAAAGCGTGACTCTGTTCTGTTTGGGGATTCAGTGCATGGGGAGTGATTTTTACATTCCCTCGATAAGTGATATCATAAGTTTCTTTTTTTGTGGGACTTATTTCACGGAGGATGATCGTACCTAAATCCACTCAGGATGCTGCTACCAGCCTCATGACGTGGATTTCATGGCTGAGTGACACTCCATTGGACCTACGTAGCACCACTTGTCCACTTGTCCACTTGTCTTTGTCCACTTGTCCACTCGTCTTTGTCCACTTGGCTCTTTCCTGGGATATGAAACGTGTACCCGAGTGGAGGTTCTTGTCAAGACAGCAGCCCTCAACTTTGGGGTCCCTGTGTCTGGTTGATTTTTTCATTTTCCCAAGGTCAACGCCCATGTGTGGAAGTGCCCTATGCTCTGTGGTTCTGTGTTTTACATGGTTTGGGAAAGAGGATACACTTGTGAAGATTGGCTGTTGGCCATTGACATCCCGCCCATCAGCTTAACAAGGCTCCCTTGACTCCGTGGGCTGTCCTGCCTTTCTGGTTTTTAGACTTTTTTCGCCTGGCCCTTTTGCCCCGGGGGGGGGGCGAGAGATTTCTTTGTAGTGCTGATTTGCTCTCCCAGGTTGCTTGGTTGGCCAAAAAGGGCGTATGCGTTTTTTCCTGAATATATTCAGGAAAAAACGCATTCGCCCTTTTTGGCCAACCGCATCATTGTCCACGTTCTGGCGCTTTTCATGTGCTATCGGGGCCATTCCGATGTACCCGTTGACATCCGTTTCCTGCAGTCTGCCTTGCGTTCAGCGCCTCTTCGTAGCCTGACCTCAATATATTTTGGGGCGATAGTTATCGTTTAGAACTCTGCAGGTTTGGGAAGTGCAGTGCCCCTGAGCTCCATTTCCCAAGTCGCTTTTTTGTGAGTGGGACGCAACACGGCTGGATGGCTTCACGCCCTATTGTCGATCCGGGGTGGCAGGCTGAACCGCTGGTGAATTCTTCTTCGTGATGGGAAATGAGAGTGACATGTGCCCGACCAAACACCTCCAGCGAGTCTCTCATTGGTTCCCCCTCTTGCAGTTCATCCTGCGGACAAATTGCAGACGGTACGAAAGAGGCATGGAAAGGCGCCGAGTCTCCAAGTGGGGAGATTGTTAGTAAGGGGGCCTGAATGGAGAACACGAGCACCAGGAGATGAAAACTGAGGTGAGTTTCAGAAAGCTTTCCCGATCCCACGGTGTAGCATCCGCTGGGTTTCCAATGAGTGCTTTCGCTGTCGGAAGATTGCGTTGAACCTGGAGAGTTGGGACCCATGGAATGGGGAGCACGCAGGATTCCTTTCAAGGGTCTGCATTTGCTTTCCCAACCTCACCAATCGTCTCAGCCCCAAGAGTGTCCAGCCTTATGTCTTCTGCCGCTGGGGCTGTAGATGTGGTCAATCCTGGTTGCATGCCAGTCCCTGAACGCATTTTGGAAGAATTTCTCTCTGTTTTGCCCTGCTTGTTTCTTCTTTGTGTTGGAAATGTATCCTCAGAATGGGTCTGAGCTGATTTTCCCTGCTGGTTTTAGGCCGCTTTACACACACTTGATGCACTTACACAGAGATATCAAGACTTAGCTTTTAAGATGCTTACTAGTCGGATAGATACTTGTGCGATGAACAGGGTCTGGTGAGTCCAGTTGATTGAGCAAGGAGTAGGTCGTGTCCATTCCATATTCGGTTTTCGGAAGGGTATCTGTGCTCATTTCAAACTCGAGTTTTATGCGTCACCGCACCTCACCTTTCCCCTGAAGCAGGCATAAGTGTGTTTTCTAAAAGCGTGACTCTGTTCTGTTTGGGGATTCCGTTCATGGGGAGCGATTTTTACATTCCCTCGATAAGTGATATCATAAGTTTCTTTTTTTGTGGGACTTATTTCACTGAGGATGATCGTACCTAAATCCACTCAGGATGCTGCTACCAGCCTCATGACGTGGATTTCATGGCTGAGTGACACTCCATTGGACCTACGTAGCACCACTTGTCCACTTGTCCACTTGTCTTTGTCCACTTGTCCACTCGTCTTTGTCCACTTGGCTCTTTCCTGGGATATGAAACGTGTACCGGAGTGGAGGTTCTTGTCAAGACAGCAGCCCTCAACTTTGGGGTCCCTGTGTCTGGTTGATTTTTTCATTTTCCCAAGGTCAACGCCCATGTGTGGAAGTGCCCTATGCTCTGTGGTTCTGTGTTTTACATGGTTTGGGAAAGAGGATACACTTGTGAAGATTGGCTGTTGGCCATTGACATCCCGCCCATCAGCTTAACAAGGCTCCCTTGACTCCGTGGGCTGTCCTGCCTTTCTGGTTTTTAGACTTTTTTCGCCTGGCCCTTTTGCCCCGGGGGGGGCGAGAGATTTCTTTGTAGTGCTGATTTGCTCTCCCAGGTTGCTTGGTTGGCCAAAAAGGGCGTATGCGTTTTTTCCTGAATATATTCAGGAAAAAACGCATACGCCCTTTTTGGCCAACCGCATCATTGTCCACGTTCTGGCGCTTTTCATGTGCTATCGGGGCCATTCCGATGTACCCGTTGACATCCGTTTCCTGCAGTTCTGCCTTGCGTTCAGCGCCTCTTCGTAGCCTGACCTCAATATATTTTGGGGCGATAGTTATCGTTTAGAACTCTGCAGGTTTGGGAAGTGCAGTGCCCCTGAGCTCCATTTCCCAAGTCGCTTTTTTGTGAGTGGGACGCAACACGGCTGGATGGCTTCACGCCCTATTGTCGATCCGGGGTGGCAGGCTGAACCGCTGGTGAATTCTTCTTCGTGATGGGAAATGAGAGTGACATGTGCCCGACCAAACACCTCCAGCGAGTCTCTCATTGGTTCCCCCTCTTGCAGTTCATCCTGCGGACAAATTGCAGACGGTACGAAAGAGGCATGGAAAGGCGCCGAGTCTCCAAGTGGGGAGATTGTTAGTAAGGGGGCCTGAATGGAGAACACGAGCACCAGGAGAGGAAAACTGAGGTGAGTTTCAGAAAGCTTTCCCGATCCCACGGTGTAGCATCCGCTGGGTTTCCAATGAGTGCTTTCGCTGTCGGAAGATTGCGTTGAACCTGGAGAGTTGGGACCCATGGAATGGGGAGCACGCAGGATTCCTTTCAAGGGTCTGCATTTGCTTTCCCAACCTCACCAATCGTCTCAGCCCCAAGAGTGTCCAGCCTTATGTCTTCTGCCGCTGGGGCTGTAGATGTGGTCAATCCTGGTTGCATGCCAGTCCCTGAACGCATTTTGGAAGAATTTCTCTCTGTTTTGCCCTGCTTGTTTCTTCTTTATGTTGGAAATGTATCCTCAGAATGGGTCTGAGCTGATTTTCCCTGCTGGTTTTAGGCCGCTTTACACACACTTGATGCACTTACACAGAGATATCAAGACTTAGCTTTTAAGATGCTTACTAGTCGGATAGATACTTGTGCGATGAACAGGGTCTGGTGAGTCCAGTTGATTGAGCAAGGAGTAGGTCGTGTCCATTCCATATTCGGTTTTCGGAAGGGTATCTGTGCTCATTTCAAACTCGAGTTTTATGCGTCACCCCACCTCACCTTTCCCCTGAAGCAGGCATAAGTGTGTTTTCTAAAAGCGTGACTCTGTTCTGTTTGGGGATTCAGTGCATGGGGAGCGATTTTTACATTCCCTCGATAAGTGATATCATAAGTTTCTTTTTTTGTGGGACTTATTTCACTGAGGATGATCGTACCTAAATCCACTCAGGATGCTGCTACCAGCCTCATGACGTGGATTTCATGGCTGAGTGACACTCCATTGGACCTACGTAGCACCACTTGTCCACTTGTCCACTTGTCTTTGTCCACTTGTCCACTCGTCTTTGTCCACTTGGCTCTTTCCTGGGATATGAAACGTGTACCGGAGTGGAGGTTCTTGTCAAGACAGCAGCCCTCAACTTTGGGGTCCCTGTGTCTGGTTGATTTTTTCATTTTCCCAAGGTCAACGCCCATGTGTGGAAGTGCCCTATGCTCTGTAGTTCTGTGTTTTACATGGTTTGGGAAAGAGGATACACTTGTGAAGATTGGCTGTTGGCCATTGACATCCCGCCCATCAGCTTAACAAGGCTCCCTTGACTCCGTGGGCTGTCCTGCCTTTCTGGTTTTTAGACTTTTTTCGCCTGGCCCTTTTGCCCCGGGGGGGGGCGAGAGATTTCTTTGTAGTGCTGATTTGCTCTCCCAGGTTGCTTGGTTGGCCAAAAAGGGCGTATGCGTTTTTTCCTGAATATATTCAGGAAAAAACGCATACGCCCTTTTTGGCCAACCGCATCATTGTCCACGTTCTGGCGCTTTTCATGTGCTATCGGGGCCATTCCGATGTACCCGTTGACATCCGTTTCCTGCAGTTCTGCCTTGCGTTCAGCGCCTCTTCGTAGCCTGACCTCAATATATTTTGGGGCGATAGTTATCGTTTAGAACTCTGCAGGTTTGGGAAGTGCAGTGCCCCTGACCTCCATTTCCCAAGTCGCTTTTTTGTGAGTGGGACGCAACACGGCTGGATGGCTTCACGCCCTATTGTCGATCCGGGGTGGCAGGCTGAACCGCTGGTGAATTCTTCTTCGTGATGGGAAATGAGAGTGACATGTGCCCGACCAAACACCTCCAGTGAGTCTCTCATTGGTTCCCCCTCTTGCAGTTCATCCTGCGGACAAATTGCAGACGGTACGAAAGAGGCATGGAAAGGCGCCGAGTCTCCAAGTGGGGAGATTGTTAGTAAGGGGGCCTGAATGGAGAACACGAGCACCAGGAGATGAAAACTGAGGTGAGTTTCAGAAAGCTTTCCCGATCCCACGGTGTAGCATCCGCTGGGTTTCCAATGAGTGCTTTCGCTGTCGGAAGATTGCGTGGAACCTGGAGAGCTGGGACCCATGGAATGGGGAGCACGCAGGATTCCTTTCAAGGGTCTGCATTTGCTTTCCCAACCTCACCAATCGTCTCAGCCCCAAGAGTGTCCAGCCTTATGTCTTCTGCCGCTGGGGCTGTAGATGTGGTCAATCCTGGTTGCATGCCAGTCCCTGAATGCATTTTGGAAGAATTTCTCTCTGTTTTGCCCTGCTTGTTTCTTCTTTATGTTGGAAATGTATCCTCAGAATGGGTCTGAGCTGATTTTCCCTGCTGGTTTTAGGCCGCTTTACACACACTTGATGCACTTACACAGAGATATCAAGACTTAGCTTTTAAGATGCTTACTAGTCGGATAGATACTTGTGCGATGAACAGGGTCTGGTGAGTCCAGTTGATTGAGCAAGGAGTAGGTCGTGTCCATTCCATATTCGGTTTTCGGAAGGGTATCTGTGCTCATTTCAAACTCGAGTTTTATGCGTCACCCCACCTCACCTTTCCCCTGAAGCAGGCATAAGTGTGTTTTCTAAAAGCGTGACTCTGTTCTGTTTGGGGATTCAGTGCATGGGGAGCGATTTTTACATTCCCTCGATAAGTGATATCATAAGTTTCTTTTTTTGTGGGACTTATTTCACTGAGGATGATCGTACCTAAATCCACTCAGGATGCTGCTACCAGCCTCATGACGTGGATTTCATGGCTGAGTGACACTCCATTGGACCTACGTAGCACCACTTGTCCACTTGTCCACTTGTCTTTGTCCACTTGTCCACTCGTCTTTGTCCACTTGGCTCTTTCCTGGGATATGAAACGTGTACCGGAGTGGAGGTTCTTGTCAAGACAGCAGCCCTCAACTTTGGGGTCCCTGTGTCTGGTTGATTTTTTCATTTTCCCAAGGTCAACGCCCATGTGTGGAAGTGCCCTATGCTCTGTGGTTCTGTGTTTTACATGGTTTGGGAAAGAGGATACACTTGTGAAGATTGGCTGTTGGCCATTGACATCCCGCCCATCAGCTTAACAAGGCTCCCTTGACTCCGTGGGCTGTCCTGCCTTTCTGGTTTTTAGACTTTTTTCGCCTGGCCCTTTTGCCCCGGGGGGGGGCAAGAGATTTCTTTGTAGTGCTGATTTGCTCTCCCAGGTTGCTTGGTTGGCCAAAAAGGGCGTATGCGTTTTTTCCTGAATATATTCAGGAAAAAACGCATACGCCCTTTTTGGCCAACCGCATCATTGTCCACGTTCTGGCGCTTTTCATGTGCTATCGGGGCCATTCCGATGTACCCGTTGACATCCGTTTCCTGCAGTTCTGCCTTGCGTTCAGCGCCTCTTCGTAGCCTGACCTCAATATATTTTGGGGCGATAGTTATCGTTTAGAACTCTGCAGGTTTGGGAAGTGCAGTGCCCCTGAGCTCCATTTCCCAAGTCGCTTTTTTGTGAGTGGGACGCAACACGGCTGGATGGCTTCACGCCCTATTGTCGATCCGGGGTGGCAGGCTGAACCGCTGGTGAATTCTTCTTCGTGATGGGAAATGAGAGTGACATGTGCCCGACCAAACACCTCCAGCGAGTCTCTCATTGGTTCCCCCTCTTGCAGTTCATCCTGCGGACAAATTGCAGACGGTACGAAAGAGGCATGGAAAGGCGCCGAGTCTCCAAGTGGGGAGATTGTTAGTAAGGGGGCCTGAATGGAGAACACGAGCACCAGGAGAGGAAAACTGAGGTGAGTTTCAGAAAGCTTTCCCGATCCCACGGTGTAGCATCCGCTGGGTTTCCAATGAGTGCTTTCGCTGTCGGAAGATTGCGTTGAACCTGGAGAGTTGGGACCCATGGAATGGGGAGCACGCAGGATTCCTTTCAAGGGTCTGCATTTGCTTTCCCAACCTCACCAATCGTCTCAGCCCCAAGAGTGTCCAGCCTTATGTCTTCTGCCGCTGGGGCTGTAGATGTGGTCAATCCTGGTTGCATGCCAGTCCCTGAACGCATTTTGGAAGAATTTCTCTCTGTTTTGCCCTGCTTGTTTCTTCTTTATGTTGGAAATGTATCCTCAGAATGGGTCTGAGCTGATTTTCCCTGCTGGTTTTAGGCCGCTTTACACACACTTGATGCACTTACACAGAGATATCAAGACTTAGCTTTTAAGATGCTTACTAGTCGGATAGATACTTGTGCGATGAACAGGGTCTGGTGAGTCCAGTTGATTGAGCAAGGAGTAGGTCGTGTCCATTCCATATTCGGTTTTCGGAAGGGTATCTGTGCTCATTTCAAACTCGAGTTTTATGCGTCACCGCACCTCACCTTTCCCCTGAAGCAGGCATAAGTGTGTTTTCTAAAAGCGTGACTCTGTTCTGTTTGGGGATTCCGTTCATGGGGAGCGATTTTTACATTCCCTCGATAAGTGATATCATAAGTTTCTTTTTTTGTGGGACTGATTTCACTGAGGATGATCGTACCTAAATCCACTCAGGATGCTGCTACCAGCCTCATGACGTGGATTTCATGGCTGAGTGACACTCCATTGGACCTACGTAGCACCACTTGTCCACTTGTCCACTTGTCTTTGTCCACTTGTCCACTCGTCTTTGTCCACTTGGCTCTTTCCTGGGATATGAAACGTGTACCCGAGTGGAGGTTCTTGTCAAGACAGCAGCCCTCAACTTTGGGGTCCCTGTGTCTGGTTGATTTTTTCATTTTCCCAAGGTCAACGCCCATGTGTGGAAGTGCCCTATGCTCTGTAGTTCTGTGTTTTACATGGTTTGGGAAAGAGGATACACTTGTGAAGATTGGCTGTTGGCCATTGACATCCCGCCCATCAGCTTAACAAGGCTCCCTTGACTCCGTGGGCTGTCCTGCCTTTCTGGTTTTTAGACTTTTTTCGCCTGGCCCTTTTGCCCCGGGGGGGGGCGAGAGATTTCTTTGTAGTGCTGATTTGCTCTCCCAGGTTGCTTGGTTGGCCAAAAAGGGCGTATGCGTTTTTTCCTGAATATATTCAGGAAAAAACGCATACGCCCTTTTTGGCCAACCGCATCATTGTCCACGTTCTGGCGCTTTTCATGTGCTATCGGGGCCATTCCGATGTACCCGTTGACATCCGTTTCCTGCAGTTCTGCCTTGCGTTCAGCGCCTCTTCGTAGCCTGACCTCAATATATTTTGGGGCGATAGTTATCGTTTAGAACTCTGCAGGTTTGGGAAGTGCAGTGCCCCTGACCTCCATTTCCCAAGTCGCTTTTTTGTGAGTGGGACGCAACACGGCTGGATGGCTTCACGCCCTATTGTCGATCCGGGGTGGCAGGCTGAACCGCTGGTGAATTCTTCTTCGTGATGGGAAATGAGAGTGACATGTGCCCGACCAAACACCTCCAGTGAGTCTCTCATTGGTTCCCCCTCTTGCAGTTCATCCTGCGGACAAATTGCAGACGGTACGAAAGAGGCATGGAAAGGCGCCGAGTCTCCAAGTGGGGAGATTGTTAGTAAGGGGGCCTGAATGGAGAACACGAGCACCAGGAGATGAAAACTGAGGTGAGTTTCAGAAAGCTTTCCCGATCCCACGGTGTAGCATCCGCTGGGTTTCCAATGAGTGCTTTCGCTGTCGGAAGATTGCGTGGAACCTGGAGAGCTGGGACCCATGGAATGGGGAGCACGCAGGATTCCTTTCAAGGGTCTGCATTTGCTTTCCCAACCTCACCAATCGTCTCAGCCCCAAGAGTGTCCAGCCTTATGTCTTCTGCCGCTGGGGCTGTAGATGTGGTCAATCCTGGTTGCATGCCAGTCCCTGAACGCATTTTGGAAGAATTTCTCTCTGTTTTGCCCTGCTTGTTTCTTCTTTATGTTGGAAATGTATCCTCAGAATGGGTCTGAGCTGATTTTCCCTGCTGGTTTTAGGCCGCTTTACACACACTTGATGCACTTACACAGAGATATCAAGACTTAGCTTTTAAGATGCTTACTAGTCGGATAGATACTTGTGCGATGAACAGGGTCTGGTGAGTCCAGTTGATTGAGCAAGGAGTAGGTCGTGTCCATTCCATATTCGGTTTTCGGAAGGGTATCTGTGCTCATTTCAAACTCGAGTTTTATGCGTCACCCCACCTCACCTTTCCCCTGAAGCAGGCATAAGTGTGTTTTCTAAAAGCGTGACTCTGTTCTGTTTGGGGATTCAGTGCATGGGGAGCGATTTTTACATTCCCTCGATAAGTGATATCATAAGTTTCTTTTTTTGTGGGACTTATTTCACTGAGGATGATCGTACCTAAATCCACTCAGGATGCTGCTACCAGCCTCATGACGTGGATTTCATGGCTGAGTGACACTCCATTGGACCTACGTAGCACCACTTGTCCACTTGTCCACTTGTCTTTGTCCACTTGTCCACTCGTCTTTGTCCACTTGGCTCTTTCCTGGGATATGAAACGTGTACCGGAGTGGAGGTTCTTGTCAAGACAGCAGCCCTCAACTTTGGGGTCCCTGTGTCTGGTTGATTTTTTCATTTTCCCAAGGTCAACGCCCATGTGTGGAAGTGCCCTATGCTCTGTGGTTCTGTGTTTTACATGGTTTGGGAAAGAGGATACACTTGTGAAGATTGGCTGTTGGCCATTGACATCCCGCCCATCAGCTTAACAAGGCTCCCTTGACTCCGTGGGCTGTCCTGCCTTTCTGGTTTTTAGACTTTTTTCGCCTGGCCCTTTTGCCCCGGGGGGGGGCAAGAGATTTCTTTGTAGTGCTGATTTGCTCTCCCAGGTTGCTTGGTTGGCCAAAAAGGGCGTATGCGTTTTTTCCTGAATATATTCAGGAAAAAACGCATACGCCCTTTTTGGCCAACCGCATCATTGTCCACGTTCTGGCGCTTTTCATGTGCTATCGGGGCCATTCCGATGTACCCGTTGACATCCGTTTCCTGCAGTTCTGCCTTGCGTTCAGCGCCTCTTCGTAGCCTGACCTCAATATATTTTGGGGCGATAGTTATCGTTTAGAACTCTGCAGGTTTGGGAAGTGCAGTGCCCCTGAGCTCCATTTCCCAAGTCGCTTTTTTGTGAGTGGGACGCAACACGGCTGGATGGCTTCACGCCCTATTGTCGATCCGGGGTGGCAGGCTGAACCGCTGGTGAATTCTTCTTCGTGATGGGAAATGAGAGTGACATGTGCCCGACCAAACACCTCCAGCGAGTCTCTCATTGGTTCCCCCTCTTGCAGTTCATCCTGCGGACAAATTGCAGACGGTACGAAAGAGGCATGGAAAGGCGCCGAGTCTCCAAGTGGGGAGATTGTTAGTAAGGGGGCCTGAATGGAGAACACGAGCACCAGGAGAGGAAAACTGAGGTGAGTTTCAGAAAGCTTTCCCGATCCCACGGTGTAGCATCCGCTGGGTTTCCAATGAGTGCTTTCGCTGTCGGAAGATTGCGTTGAACCTGGAGAGTTGGGACCCATGGAATGGGGAGCACGCAGGATTCCTTTCAAGGGTCTGCATTTGCTTTCCCAACCTCACCAATCGTCTCAGCCCCAAGAGTGTCCAGCCTTATGTCTTCTGCCGCTGGGGCTGTAGATGTGGTCAATCCTGGTTGCATGCCAGTCCCTGAACGCATTTTGGAAGAATTTCTCTCTGTTTTGCCCTGCTTGTTTCTTCTTTATGTTGGAAATGTATCCTCAGAATGGGTCTGAGCTGATTTTCCCTGCTGGTTTTAGGCCGCTTTACACACACTTGATGCACTTACACAGAGATATCAAGACTTAGCTTTTAAGATGCTTACTAGTCGGATAGATACTTGTGCGATGAACAGGGTCTGGTGAGTCCAGTTGATTGAGCAAGGAGTAGGTCGTGTCCATTCCATATTCGGTTTTCGGAAGGGTATCTGTGCTCATTTCAAACTCGAGTTTTATGCGTCACCGCACCTCACCTTTCCCCTGAAGCAGGCATAAGTGTGTTTTCTAAAAGCGTGACTCTGTTCTGTTTGGGGATTCCGTTCATGGGGAGCGATTTTTACATTCCCTCGATAAGTGATATCATAAGTTTCTTTTTTTGTGGGACTTATTTCACTGAGGATGATCGTACCTAAATCCACTCAGGATGCTGCTACCAGCCTCATGACGTGGATTTCATGGCTGAGTGACACTCCATTGGACCTACGTAGCACCACTTGTCCACTTGTCCACTTGTCTTTGTCCACTTGTCCACTCGTCTTTGTCCACTTGGCTCTTTCCTGGGATATGAAACGTGTACCCGAGTGGAGGTTCTTGTCAAGACAGCAGCCCTCAACTTTGGGGTCCCTGTGTCTGGTTGATTTTTTCATTTTCCCAAGGTCAACGCCCATGTGTGGAAGTGCCCTATGCTCTGTGGTTCTGTGTTTTCCATGGTTTGGGAAAGAGGATACACTTGTGAAGATTGGCTGTTGGCCATTGACATCCCGCCCATCAGCTTAACAAGGCTCCCTTGACTCCGTGGGCTGTCCTGCCTTTCTGGTTTTTAGACTTTTTTCGCCTGGCCCTTTTGCCCCGGGGGGGGGGGCAAGAGATTTCTTTGTAGTGCTGATTTGCTCTCCCAGGTTGCTTGGTTGGCCAAAAAGGGCGTATGCGTTTTTTCCTGAATATATTCAGGAAAAAACGCATTCGCCCTTTTTGGCCAACCGCATCATTGTCCACGTTCTGGCGCTTTTCATGTGCTATCGGGGCCATTCCGATGTAGCCGTTGACATCCGTTTCCTGCAGTTCTGCCTTGCGTTCAGCGCCTCTTCGTAGCCTGACCTCAATATATTTTGGGGCGATAGTTATCGTTTAGAACTCTGCAGGTTTGGGAAGTGCAGTGCCCCTGAGCTCCATTTCCCAAGTCGCTTTTTTGTGAGTGGGACGCAACACGGCTGGATGGCTTCACGCCCTATTGTCGATCCGGGGTGGCAGGCTGAACCGCTGGTGAATTCTTCTTCGTGATGGGAAATGAGAGTGACATGTGCCCGACCAAACACCTCCAGCGAGTCTCTCATTGGTTCCCCCTCTTGCAGTTCATCCTGCGGACAAATTGCAGACGGTACGAAAGAGGCATGGAAAGGCGCCGAGTCTCCAAGTGGGGAGATTGTTAGTAAGGGGGCCTGAATGGAGAACACGAGCACCAGGAGATGAAAACTGAGGTGAGTTTCAGAAAGCTTTCCCGATCCCACGGTGTAGCATCCGCTGGGTTTCCAATGAGTGCTTTCGCTGTCGGAAGATTGCGTTGAACCTGGAGAGTTGGGACCCATGGAATGGGGAGCACGCAGGATTCCTTTCAAGGGTCTGCATTTGCTTTCCCAACCTCACCAATCGTCTCAGCCCCAAGAGTGTCCAGCCTTATGTCTTCTGCCGCTGGGGCTGTAGATGTGGTCAATCCTGGTTGCATGCCAGTCCCTGAACGCATTTTGGAAGAATTTCTCTCTGTTTTGCCCTGCTTGTTTCTTCTTTATGTTGGAAATGTATCCTCAGAATGGGTCTGAGCTGATTTTCCCTGCTGGTTTTAGGCCGCTTTACACACACTTGATGCACTTACACAGAGATATCAAGACTTAGCTTTTAAGATGCTTACTAGTCGGATAGATACTTGTGCGATGAACAGGGTCTGGTGAGTCCAGTTGATTGAGCAAGGAGTAGGTCGTGTCCATTCCATATTCGGTTTTCGGAAGGGTATCTGTGCTCATTTCAAACTCGAGTTTTATGCGTCACCCCACCTCACCTTTCCCCTGAAGCAGGCATAAGTGTGTTTTCTAAAAGCGTGACTCTGTTCTGTGTGGGGATTCAGTGCATGGGGAGCGATTTTTACATTCCCTCGATAAGTGATATCATAAGTTTCTTTTTTTGTGGGACTTATTTCACTGAGGATGATCGTACCTAAATCCACTCAGGATGCTGCTACCAGCCTCATGACGTGGATTTCATGGCTGAGTGACACTCCATTGGACCTACGTAGCACCACTTGTCCACTTGTCCACTTGTCTTTGAACACTTGTCCACTTGGCTCTTTCCTGGGATATGAAACGTGTACCGGAGTGGAGGTTCTTGTCAAGACAGCAGCCCTCAACTTTGGGGTCCCTGTGTCTGGTTGATTTTTTCATTTTCCCAAGGTCAACGCCCATGTGTGGAAGTGCCCTATGCTCTGTGGTTCTGTGTTTTACATGGTTTGGGAAAGAGGATACACTTGTGAAGATTGGCTGTTGGCCATTGACATCCCGCCCATCAGCTTAACAAGGCTCCCTTGACTCCGTGGGCTGTCCTGCCTTTCTGGTTTTTAGACTTTTTTCGCCTGGCCCTTTTGCCCCGGGGTGGGGGGGTGAGAGATTTCTTTGTAGTGCTGATTTGCTCTCCCAGGTTGCTTGGTTGGCCAAAAAGGGCGTATGCGTTTTTTCCTGAATATATTCAGGAAAAAACGCATACGCCCTTTTTGGCCAACCGCATCATTGTCCACGTTCTGGCGCTTTTCATGTGCTATCGGGGCCATTCCGATGTACCCGTTGACTTCCGTTTCCTGCAGTTCTGCCTTGCATTCAGCGCCTCTTCGTAGCCTGACCTCAATATATTTTGGGGCGATAGTTATCGTTTAGAGCTCTGCAGGTTTGGGAAGTGCAGTGCCCCTGAGCTCCATTTCCCAAGTCGCTTTTTTGTGAGTGGGACGCAACACGGCTGGATGGCTTCACGCCCTATTGTCGATCCGGGGTGGCAGGCTGAACCGCTGGTGAATTCTTCTTCGTGATGGGAAATGAGAGTGACATGTGCCCGACCAAACACCTCCAGCGAGTCTCTCATTGGTTCCCCCTCTTGCAGTTCATCCTGCGGACAAATTGCAGACGGTACGAAAGAGGCATGGAAAGGCGCCGAGTCTCCAAGTGGGGAGATTGTTAGTAAGGGGGCCTGAATGGAGAACACGAGCACCAGGAGATGAAAACTGAGGTGAGTTTCAGAAAGCTTTCCCGATCCCACGGTGTAGCATCCGCTGGGTTTCCAATGAGTGCTTTCGCTGTCGGAAGATTGCGTTGAACCTGGAGAGTTGGGACCCATGGAATGGGGAGCACGCAGGATTCCTTTCAAGGGTCTGCATTTGCTTTCCCAACCTCACCAATCGTCTCAGCCCCAAGAGTGTCCAGCCTTATGTCTTCTGCCGCTGGGGCTGTAGATGTGGTCAATCCTGGTTGCATGCCAGTCCCTGAACGCATTTTGGAAGAATTTCTCTCTGTTTTGCCCTGCTTGTTTCTTCTTTATGTTGGAAATGTATCCTCAGAATGGGTCTGAGCTGATTTTCCCTGCTGGTTTTAGGCCGCTTTACACACACTTGATGCACTTACACAGAGATATCAAGACTTAGCTTTTAAGATGCTTACTAGTCGGATAGATACTTGTGCGATGAACAGGGTCTGGTGAGTCCAGTTGATTGAGCAAGGAGTAGGTCGTGTCCATTCCATATTCGGTTTTCGGAAGGGTATCTGTGCTCATTTCAAACTCGAGTTTTATGCGTCACCCCACCTCACCTTTCCCCTGAAGCAGGCATAAGTGTGTTTTCTAAAAGCGTGACTCTGTTCTGTTTGGGGATTCAGTGCATGGGGAGCGATTTTTACATTCCCTCGATAAGTGATATCATAAGTTTCTTTTTTTGTGGGACTTATTTCACTGAGGATGATCGTACCTAAATCCACTCAGGATGCTGCTACCAGCCTCATGACTTGGATTTCATGGCTGAGTGACACTCCATTGGACCTACGTAGCACCACTTGTCCACTTGTCCACTTGTCTTTGTCCACTTGTCCACTCGTCTTTGTCCACTTGGCTCTTTCCAGGGATATGAAACGTGTACCGGAGTGGAGGTTCTTGTCAAGACAGCAGCCCTCAACTTTGGGGTCCCTGTGTCTGGTTGATTTTTTCATTTTCCCAAGGTCAACGCCCATGTGTGGAAGTGCCCTATGCTCTGTGGTTCTGTGTTTTCCATGGTTTGGGAAAGAGGATACACTTGTGAAGATTGGCTGTTGGCCATTGACATCCCGCCCATCAGCTTAACAAGGCTCCCTTGACTCCGTGGCCTGTCCTGCCTTTCTGGTTTTTAGACTTTTTTCGCCTGGCCCTTTTGCCCCGGGGGGGGGCGAGAGATTTCTTTGTAGTGCTGATTTGCTCTCCCACGTTGCTTGGTTGGCCAAAAAGGGCGTATGCGTTTTTTCCTGAATATATTCAGGAAAAAACGCATACGCCCTTTTTGGCCAACCGCATCATTGTCCACGTTCTGGCGCTTTTCATGTGCTATCGGGGCCATTCCGATGTACCCGTTGACATCCGTTTCCTGCAGTTCTGCCTTGCGTTCAGCGCCTCTTCGTAGCCTGACCTCAATATATTTTGGGGCGATAGTTATCGTTTAGAACTCTGCAGGTTTGGGAAGTGCAGGGCCCCTGAGCTCCATTTCCCAAGTCGCTTTTTTGTGAGTGGGACGCAACACGGCTGGATGGCTTCACGCCCTATTGTCGATCCGGGGTGGCAGGCTGAACCGCTGGTGAATTCTTCTTCGTGATGGGAAATGAGAGTGACATGTGCCCGACCAAACACCTCCAGCGAGTCTCTCATTGGTTCCCCCTCTTGCAGTTCATCCTGCGGACAAATTGCAGACGGTACGAAAGAGGCATGGAAAGGCGCCGAGTCTCCAAGTGGGGAGATTGTTAGTAAGGGGGCCTGAATGGAGAACACGAGCACCAGGAGAGGAAAACTGAGGTGAGTTTCAGAAAGCTTTCCCGATCCCACGGTGTAGCATCCGCTGGGTTTCCAATGAGTGCTTTCGCTGTCGGAAGATTGCGTTGAACCTGGAGAGTTGGGACCCATGGAATGGGGAGCACGCAGGATTCCTTTCAAGGGTCTGCATTTGCTTTCCCAACCTCACCAATCGTCTCAGCCCCAAGAGTGTCCAGCCTTATGTCTTCTGCCGCTGGGGCTGTAGATGTGGTCAATCCTGGTTGCATGCCAGTCCCTGAACGCATTTTGGAAGAATTTCTCTCTGTTTTGCCCTGCTTGTTTCTTCTTTATGTTGGAAATGTATCCTCAGAATGGGTCTGAGCTGATTTTCCCTGCTGGTTTTAGGCCGCTTTACACACACTTGATGCACTTACACAGAGATATCAAGACTTAGCTTTTAAGATGCTTACTAGTCGGATAGATACTTGTGCGATGAACAGGGTCTGGTGAGTCCAGTTGATTGAGCAAGGAGTAGGTCGTGTCCATTCCATATTCGGTTTTCGGAAGGGTATCTGTGCTCATTTCAAACTCGAGTTTTATGCGTCACCCCACCTCACCTTTCCCCTGAAGCAGGCATAAGTGTGTTTTCTAAAAGCGTGACTCTGTTCTGTTTGGGGATTCAGTGCATGGGGAGCGATTTTTACATTCCCTCGATAAGTGATATCATAAGTTTCTTTTTTTGTGGGACTTATTTCACTGAGGATGATCGTACCTAAATCCACTCAGGATGCTGCTACCAGCCTCATGACGTGGATTTCATGGCTGAGTGACACTCCATTGGACCTACGTAGCACCACTTGTCCACTTGTCCACTTGTCTTTGTCCACTTGTCCACTTGGCTCTTTCCTGGGATATGAAACGTGTACCGGAGTGGAGGTTCTTGTCAAGACAGCAGCCCTCAACTTTGGGGTCCCTGTGTCTGGTTGATTTTTTCATTTTCCCAAGGTCAACGCCCATGTGTGGAAGTGCCCTATGCTCTGTGGTTCTGTGTTTTACATGGTTTGGGAAAGAGGATACACTTGTGAAGATTGGCTGTTGGCCATTGACATCCCGCCCATCAGCTTAACAAGGCTCCCTTGACTCCGTGGGCTGTCCTGCCTTTCTGGTTTTTAGACTTTTTTCGCCTGGCCCTTTTGCCCCGGGGGGGGGGGGCGAGAGATTTCTTTGTAGTGCTGATTTGCTCTCCCAGGTTGCTTGGTTGGCCAAAAAGGGCGTATGCGTTTTTTCCTGAATATATTCAGGAAAAAACGCATACGCCCTTTTTGGCCAACCGCATCATTGTCCACGTTCTGGCGCTTTTCATGTGCTATCGGGGCCATTCCGATGTACCCGTTGACATCCGTTTCCTGCAGTTCTGCCTTGCGTTCAGCGCCTCTTCGTAGCCTGACCTCAATATATTTTGGGGCGATAGTTATCGTTTAGAACTCTGCAGGTTTGGGAAGTGCAGTGCCCCTGAGCTCCATTTCCCAAGTCGCTTTTTTGTGAGTGGGACGCAACACGGCTGGATGGCTTCACGCCCTATTGTCGATCCGGGGTGGCAGGCTGAACCGCTGGTGAATTCTTCTTCGTGATGGGAAATGAGAGTGACATGTGCCCGACCAAACACCTCCAGCGAGTCTCTCATTGGTTCCCCCTCTTGCAGTTCATCCTGCGGACAAATTGCAGACGGTACGAAAGAGGCATGGAAAGGCGCCGAGTCTCCAAGTGGGGAGATTGTTAGTAAGGGGGCCTGAATGGAGAACACGAGCACCAGGAGATGAAAACTGAGGTGAGTTTCAGAAAGCTTTCCCGATCCCACGGTGTAGCATCCGCTGGGTTTCCAATGAGTGCTTTCGCTGTCGGAAGATTGCGTTGAACCTGGAGAGTTGGGACCCATGGAATGGGGAGCACGCAGGATTCCTTTCAAGGGTCTGCATTTGCTTTCCCAACCTCACCAATCGTCTCAGCCCCAAGAGTGTCCAGCCTTATGTCTTCTGCCGCTGGGGCTGTAGATGTGGTCAATCCTGGTTGCATGCCAGTCCCTGAACGCATTTTGGAAGAATTTCTCTCTGTTTTGCCCTGCTTGTTTCTTCTTTATGTTGGAAATGTATCCTCAGAATGGGTCTGAGCTGATTTTCCCTGCTGGTTTTAGGCCGCTTTACACACACTTGATGCACTTACACAGAGATATCAAGACTTAGCTTTTAAGATGCTTACTAGTCGGATAGATACTTGTGCGATGAACAGGGTCTGGTGAGTCCAGTTGATTGAGCAAGGAGTAGGTCGTGTCCATTCCATATTCGGTTTTCGGAAGGGTATCTGTGCTCATTTCAAACTCGAGTTTTATGCGTCACCCCACCTCACCTTTCCCCTGAAGCAGGCATAAGTGTGTTTTCTAAAAGCGTGACTCTGTTCTGTTTGGGGATTCAGTGCATGGGGAGCGATTTTTACATTCCCTCGATAAGTGATATCATAAGTTTCTTTTTTTGTGGGACTTATTTCACTGAGGATGATCGTACCTAAATCCACTCAGGATGCTGCTACCAGCCTCATGACGTGGATTTCATGGCTGAGTGACATTCCATTGGACCTACGTAGCACCACTTGTCCACTTGTCCACTTGTCTTTGTCCACTTGTCCACTCGTCTTTGTCCACTTGGCTCTTTCCTGGGATATGAAACGTGTACCGGAGTGGAGGTTCTTGTCAAGACAGCAGCCCTCAACTTTGGGGTCCCTGTGTATGGTTGATTTTTTCATTTTCCCAAGGTCAACGCCCATGTGTGGAAGTGCCCTATGCTCTGTGGTTCTGTGTTTTACATGGTTTGGGAAAGAGGATACACTTGTGAAGATTGGCTGTTGGCCATTGACATCCCGCCCATCAGCTTAACAAGGCTCCCTTGACTCCGTGGGCTGTCCTGCCTTTCTGGTTTTTAGACTTTTTTCGCCTGGCCCTTTTGCCCGGGGGGGGGGCGAGAGATTTCTTTGTAGTGCTGATTTGCTCTCCCAGGTTGCTTGGTTGGCCAAAAAGGGCGTATGCGTTTTTTCCTGAATATATTCAGGAAAAAACGCATACGCCCTTTTTGGCCAACCGCATCATTGTCCACGTTCTGGCGCTTTTCATGTGCTATCGGGGCCATTCCGATGTACCCGTTGACATCCGTTTCCTGCAGTTCTGCCTTGCGTTCAGCGCCTCTTCGTAGCCTGACCTCAATATATTTTGGGGCGATAGTTATCGTTTAGAACTCTGCAGGTTTGGGAAGTGCAGTGCCCCTGAGCTCCATTTCCCAAGTCGCTTTTTTGTGAGTGGGACGCAACACGGCTGGATGGCTTCACGCCCTATTGTCGATCCGGGGTGGCAGGCTGAACCGCTGGTGAATTCTTCTTCGTGATGGGAAATGAGAGTGACATGTGCCCGACCAAACACTTTCAGCGAGTCTCTCATTGGTTCCCCCTCTTGCAGTTCATCCTGCGGACAAATTGCAGACGGTACGAAAGAGGCATGGAAAGGCGCCGAGTCTCCAAGTGGGGAGATTGTTAGTAAGGGGGCCTGAATGGAGAACACGAGCACCAGGAGATGAAAACTGAGGTGAGTTTCAGAAAGCTTTCCCGATCCCACGGTGTAGCATCCGCTGGGTTTCCAATGAGTGCTTTCGCTGTCGGAAGATTGCGTTGAACCTGGAGAGTTGGGACCCATGGAATGGGGAGCACGCAGGATTCCTTTCAAGGGTCTGCATTTGCTTTCCCAACCTCACCAATCGTCTCAGCCCCAAGAGTGTCCAGCCTTATGTCTTCTGCCGCTGGGGCTGTAGATGTGGTCAATCCTGGTTGCATGCCAGTCCCTGAACGCATTTTGGAAGAATTTCTCTCTGTTTTGCCCTGCTTGTTTCTTCTTTATGTTGGAAATGTATCCTCAGAATGGGTCTGAGCTGATTTTCCCTGCTGGTTTTAGGCCGCTTTACACACACTTGATGCACTTACACAGAGATATCAAGACTTAGCTTTTAAGATGCTTACTAGTCGGATAGATACTTGTGCGATGAACAGGGTCTGGTGAGTCCAGTTGATTGAGCAAGGAGTAGGTCGTGTCCATTCCATATTCGGTTTTCGGAAGGGTATCTGTGCTCATTTCAAACTCGAGTTTTATGCGTCACCCCACCTCACCTTTCCCCTGAAGCAGGCATAAGTGTGTTTTCTAAAAGCGTGACTCTGTTCTGTTTGGGGATTCAGTGCATGGGGAGCGATTTTTACATTCCCTCGATAAGTGATATCATAAGTTTCTTTTTTTGTGGGACTTATTTCACTGAGGATGATCGTACCTAAATCCACTCAGGATGCTGCTACCAGCCTCATGACGTGGATTTCATGGCTGAGTGACACTCCATTGGACCTACGTAGCACCACTTGTCCACTTGTCCACTTGTCTTTGTCCACTTGTCCACTTGGCTCTTTCCTGGGATATGAAACGTGTACCGGAGTGGAGGTTCTTGTCAAGACAGCAGCCCTCAACTTTGGGGTCCCTGTGTCTGGTTGATTTTTTCATTTTCCCAAGGTCAACGCCCATGTGTGGAAGTGCCCTATGCTCTGTGGTTCTGTGTTTTCCATGGTTTGGGAAAGAGGATACACTTGTGAAGATTGGCTGTTGGCCATTGACATCCCGCCCATCAGCTTAACAAGGCTCCCTTGACTCCGTGGGCTGTCCTGCCTTTCTGGTTTTTAGACTTTTTTCGCCTGGCCCTTTTGCCCCGGGGGGGGGGGCGAGAGATTTCTTTGTAGTGCTGATTTGCTCTCCCAGGTTGCTTGGTTGGCCAAAAAGGGCGTATGCGTTTTTTCCTGAATATATTCAGGAAAAAACGCATACGCCCTTTTTGGCCAACCGCATCATTGTCCACGTTCTGGCGCTTTTCATGTGCTATCGGGGCCATTCCGATGTACCCGTTGACATCCGTTTCCTGCAGTTCTGCCTTGCGTTCAGCGCCTCTTCGTAGCCTGACCTCAATATATTTTGGGGCGATAGTTATCGTTTAGAACTCTGCAGGTTTGGGAAGTGCAGTGCCCCTGAGCTCCATTTCCCAAGTCGCTTTTTTGTGAGTGGGAAGCAACACGGCTGGATGGCTTCACGCCCTATTGTCGATCCGGGGTGGCAGGCTGAACCGCTGGTGAATTCTTCTTCGTGATGGGAAATGAGAGTGACATGTGCCCGACCAAACACCTCCAGCGAGTCTCTCATTGGTTCCCCCTCTTGCAGTTCATCCTGCGGACAAATTGCAGACGGTACGAAAGAGGCATGGAAAGGCGCCGAGTCTCCAAGTGGGGAGATTGTTAGTAAGGGGGCCTGAATGGAGAACACGAGCACCAGGAGATGAAAACTGAGGTGAGTTTCAGAAAGCTTTCCCGATCCCACGGTGTAGCATCCGCTGGGTTTCCAATGAGTGCTTTCGCTGTCGGAAGATTGCGTTGAACCTGGAGAGTTGGGACCCATGGAATGGGGAGCACGCAGGATTCCTTTCAAGGGTCTGCATTTGCTTTCCCAACCTCACCAATCGTCTCAGCCCCAAGAGTGTCCAGCCTTATGTCTTCTGCCGCTGGGGCTGTAGATGTGGTCAATCCTGGTTGCATGCCAGTCCCTGAACGCATTTTGGAAGAATTTCTCTCTGTTTTGCCCTGCTTGTTTCTTCTTTATGTTGGAAATGTATCCTCAGAATGGGTCTGAGCTGATTTTCCCTGCTGGTTTTAGGCCGCTTTACACACACTTGATGCACTTACACAGAGATATCAAGACTTAGCTTTTAAGATGCTTACTAGTCGGATAGATACTTGTGCGATGAACAGGGTCTGGTGAGTCCAGTTGATTGAGCAAGGAGTAGGTCGTGTCCATTCCATATTCGGTTTTCGGAAGGGTATCTGTGCTCATTTCAAACTCGAGTTTTATGCGTCACCCCACCTCACCTTTCCCCTGAAGCAGGCATAAGTGTGTTTTCTAAAAGCGTGACTGTTCTGTTTGGGGATTCAGTGCATGGGGAGCGATTTTTACATTCCCTCGATAAGTGATATCATAAGTTTCTTTTTTTGTGGGACTTATTTCACTGAGGATGATCGTACCTAAATCCACTCAGGATGCTGCTACCAGCCTCATGACGTGGATTTCATGGCTGAGTGACACTCCATTGGACCTACGTAGCACCACTTGTCCACTTGTCCACTTGTCTTTGTCCACTTGTCCACTTGGCTCTTTCCTGGGATATGAAACGTGTACCGGAGTGGAGGTTCTTGTCAAGACAGCAGCCCTCAACTTTGGGGTCCCTGTGTCTGGTTGATTTTTTCATTTTCCCAAGGTCAACGCCCATGTGTGGAAGTGCCCTATGCTCTGTGGTTCTGTGTTTTCCATGGTTTGGGAAAGAGGATACACTTGTGAAGATTGGCTGTTGGCCATTGACATCCCGCCCATCAGCTTAACAAGGCTCCCTTGACTCCGTGGGCTGTCCTGCCTTTCTGGTTTTTAGACTTTTTTCGCCTGGCCCTTTTGCCCCGGGGGGGGGGCCGAGAGATTTCTTTGTAGTGCTGATTTGCTCTCCCAGGTTGCTTGGTTGGCCAAAAAGGGCGTATGCGTTTTTTCCTGAATATATTCAGGAAAAAACGCATACGCCCTTTTTGGCCAACCGCATCATTGTCCACGTTCTGGCGCTTTTCATGTGCTATCGGGGCCATTCCGATGTACCCGTTGACATCCGTTTCCTGCAGTTCTGCCTTGCGTTCAGCGCCTCTTCGTAGCCTGACCTCAATATATTTTGGGGCGATAGTTATCGTTTAGAACTCTGCAGGTTTGGGAAGTGCAGTGCCCCTGAGCTCCATTTCCCAAGTCGCTTTTTTGTGAGTGGGACGCAACACGGCTGGATGGCTTCACGCCCTACTGTCGATCCGGGGTGGCAGGCTGAACCGCTGGTGAATTCTTCTTCGTGATGGGAAATGAGAGTGACATGTGCCCGACCAAACACCTCCAGCGAGTCTCTCATTGGTTCCCCCTCTTGCAGTTCATCCTGCGGACAAATTGCAGACGGTACGAAAGAGGCATGGAAAGGCGCCGAGTCTCCAAGTGGGGAGATTGTTAGTAAGGGGGCCTGAATGGAGAACACGAGCACCAGGAGATGAAAACTGAGGTGAGTTTCAGAAAGCTTTCCCGATCCCACGGTGTAGCATCCGCTGGGTTTCCAATGAGTGCTTTCGCTGTCGGAAGATTGCGTTGAACCTGGAGAGTTGGGACCCATGGAATGGGGAGCACGCAGGATTCCTTTCAAGGGTCTGCATTTGCTTTCCCAACCTCACCAATCGTCTCAGCCCCAAGAGTGTCCAGCCTTATGTCTTCTGCCGCTGGGGCTGTAGATGTGGTCAATCCTGGTTGCATGCCAGTCCCTGAACGCATTTTGGAAGAATTTCTCTCTGTTTTGCCCTGCTTGTTTCTTCTTTATGTTGGAAATGTATCCTCAGAATGGGTCTGAGCTGATTTTCCCTGCTGGTTTTAGGCCGCTTTACACACACTTGATGCACTTACACAGAGATATCAAGACTTAGCTTTTAAGATGCTTACTAGTCGGATAGATACTTGTGCGATGAACAGGGTCTGGTGAGTCCAGTTGATTGAGCAAGGAGTAGGTCGTGTCCATTCCATATTCGGTTTTCGGAAGGGTATCTGTGCTCATTTCAAACTCGAGTTTTATGCGTCACCCCACCTCACCTTTCCCCTGAAGCAGGCATAAGTGTGTTTTCTAAAAGCGTGACTCTGTTCTGTTTGGGGATTCAGTGCATGGGGAGCGATTTTTACATTCCCTCGATAAGTGATATCATAAGTTTCTTTTTTTGTGGGACTTATTTCACTGAGGATGATCGTACCTAAATCCACTCAGGATGCTGCTACCAGCCTCATGACGTGGATTTCATGGCTGAGTGACACTCCATTGGACCTACGTAGCACCACTTGTCCACTTGTCCACTTGTCTTTGTCCACTTGTCCACTCGTCTTTGTCCACTTGGCTCTTTCCTGGGATATGAAACGTGTACCGGAGTGGAGGTTCTTGTCAAGACAGCAGCCCTCAACTTTGGGGTCCCTGTGTCTGGTTGATTTTTTCATTTTCCCAAGGTCAACGCCCATGTGTGGAAGTGCCCTATGCTCTGTGGTTCTGTGTTTTACATGGTTTGGGAAAGAGGATACACTTGTGAAGATTGGCTGTTGGCCATTGACATCCCGCCCATCAGCTTAACAAGGCTCCCTTGACTCCGTGGGCTGTCCTGCCTTTCTGGTTTTTAGACTTTTTTCGCCTGGCCTTTTTGCCCCGGGGGGGGGGGGGGGCGAGAGATTTCTTTGTAGTGCTGATTTGCTCTCCCAGGTTGCTTGGTTGGCCAAAAAGGGCGTATGCGTTTTTTCCTGAATATATTCAGGAAAAAACGCATACGCCCTTTTTGGCCAACCGCATCATTGTCCACGTTCTGGCGCTTTTCATGTGCTATCGGGGCCATTCCGATGTACCCGTTGACATCCGTTTCCTGCAGTTCTGCCTTGCGTTCAGCGCCTCTTCGTAGCCTGACCTCAATATATTTTGGGGCGATAGTTATCGTTTAGAACTCTGCAGGTTTGGGAAGTGCAGTGCCCCTGAGCTCCATTTCCCAAGTCGCTTTTTTGTGAGTGGGACGCAACACGGCTGGATGGCTTCACGCCCTATTGTCGATCCGGGGTGGCAGGCTGAACCGCTGGTGAATTCTTCTTCGTGATGGGAAATGAGAGTGACATGTGCCCGACCAAACACCTCCAGCGAGTCTCTCATTGGTTCCCCCTCTTGCAGTTCATCCTGCGGACAAATTGCAGACGGTACGAAAGAGGCATGGAAAGGCGCCGAGTCTCCAAGTGGGGAGATTGTTAGTAAGGGGGCCTGAATGGAGAACACGAGCACCAGGAGAGGAAAACTGAGGTGAGTTTCAGAAAGCTTTCCCGATCCCACGGTGTAGCATCCGCTGGGTTTCCAATGAGTGCTTTCGCTGTCGGAAGATTGCGTTGAACCTGGAGAGTTGGGACCCATGGAATGGGGAGCACGCAGGATTCCTTTCAAGGGTCTGCATTTGCTTTCCCAACCTCACCAATCGTCTCAGCCCCAAGAGTGTCCAGCCTTATGTCTTCTGCCGCTGGGGCTGTAGATGTGGTCAATCCTGGTTGCATGCCAGTCCCTGAACGCATTTTGGAAGAATTTCTCTCTGTTTTGCCCTGCTTGTTTCTTCTTTATGTTGGAAATGTATCCTCAGAATGGGTCTGAGCTGATTTTCCCTGCTGGTTTTAGGCCGCTTTACACACACTTGATGCACTTACACAGAGATATCAAGACTTAGCTTTTAAGATGCTTACTAGTCGGATAGATACTTGTGCGATGAACAGGGTCTGGTGAGTCCAGTTGATTGAGCAAGGAGTAGGTCGTGTCCATTCCATATTCGGTTTTCGGAAGGGTATCTGTGCTCATTTCAAACTCGAGTTTTATGCGTCACCCCACCTCACCTTTCCCCTGAAGCAGGCATAAGTGTGTTTTCTAAAAGCGTGACTCTGTTCTGTTTGGGGATTCAGTGCATGGGGAGCGATTTTTACATTCCCTCGATAAGTGATATCATAAGTTTCTTTTTTTGTGGGACTTATTTCACTGAGGATGATCGTACCTAAATCCACTCAGGATGCTGCTACCAGCCTCATGACGTGGATTTCATGGCTGAGTGACACTCCATTGGACCTACGTAGCACCACTTGTCCACTTGTCCACTTGTCTTTGTCCACTTGTCCACTCGTCTTTGTCCACTTGGCTCTTTCCTGGGATATGAAACGTGTACCGGAGTGGAGGTTCTTGTCAAGACAGCAGCCCTCAACTTTGGGGTCCCTGTGTCTGGTTGATTTTTTCATTTTCCCAAGGTCAACGCCCATGTGTGGAAGTGCCCTATGCTCTGTGGTTCTGTGTTTTCCATGGTTTGGGAAAGAGGATACACTTGTGAAGATTGGCTGTTGGCCATTGACATCCCGCCCATCAGCTTAACAAGGCTCCCTTGACTCCGTGGGCTGTCCTGCCTTTCTGGTTTTTAGACTTTTTTCGCCTGGCCCTTTTGCCCCGGGGGGGGGGGCCGAGAGATTTCTTTGTAGTGCTGATTTGCTCTCCCAGGTTGCTTGGTTGGCCAAAAAGGGCGTATGCGTTTTTTCCTGAATATATTCAGGAAAAAACGCATACGCCCTTTTTGGCCAACCGCATCATTGTCCACGTTCTGGCGCTTTTCATGTGCTATCGGGGCCATTCCGATGTACCCGTTGACATCCGTTTCCTGCAGTTCTGCCTTGCGTTCAGCGCCTCTTCGTAGCCTGACCTCAATATATTTTGGGGCGATAGTTATCGTTTAGAACTCTGCAGGTTTGGGAAGTGCAGTGCCCCTGAGCTCCATTTCCCAAGTCGCTTTTTTGTGAGTGGGACGCAACACGGCTGGATGGCTTCACGCCCTATTGTCGATCCGGGGTGGCAGGCTGAACCGCTGGTGAATTCTTCTTCGTGATGGGAAATGAGAGTGACATGTGCCCGACCAAACACCTCCAGCGAGTCTCTCATTGGTTCCCCCTCTTGCAGTTCATCCTGCGGACAAATTGCAGACGGTACGAAAGAGGCATGGAAAGGCGCCGAGTCTCCAAGTGGGGAGATTGTTAGTAAGGGGGCCTGAATGGAGAACACGAGCACCAGGAGATGAAAACTGAGGTGAGTTTCAGAAAGCTTTCCCGATCCCACGGTGTAGCATCCGCTGGGTTTCCAATGAGTGCTTTCGCTGTCGGAAGATTGCGTTGAACCTGGAGAGTTGGGACCCATGGAATGGGGAGCACGCAGGATTCCTTTCAAGGGTCTGCATTTGCTTTCCCAACCTCACCAATCGTCTCAGCCCCAAGAGTGTCCAGCCTTATGTCTTCTGCCGCTGGGGCTGTAGATGTGGTCAATCCTGGTTGCATGCCAGTCCCTGAACGCATTTTGGAAGAATTTCTCTCTGTTTTGCCCTGCTTGTTTCTTCTTTATGTTGGAAATGTATCCTCAGAATGGGTCTGAGCTGATTTTCCCTGCTGGTTTTAGGCCGCTTTACACACACTTGATGCACTTACACAGAGATATCAAGACTTAGCTTTTAAGATGCTTACTAGTCGGATAGATACTTGTGCGATGAACAGGGTCTGGTGAGTCCAGTTGATTGAGCAAGGAGTAGGTCGTGTCCATTCCATATTCGGTTTTCGGAAGGGTATCTGTGCTCATTTCAAACTCGAGTTTTATGCGTCACCCCACCTCACCTTTCCCCTGAAGCAGGCATAAGTGTGTTTTCTAAAAGCGTGACTCTGTTCTGTTTGGGGATTCAGTGCATGGGGAGCGATTTTTACATTCCCTCGATAAGTGATATCATAAGTTTCTTTTTTTGTGGGACTTATTTCACTGAGGATGATCGTACCTAAATCCACTCAGGATGCTGCTACCAGCCTCATGACGTGGATTTCATGGCTGAGTGACACTCCATTGGACCTACGTAGCACCACTTGTCCACTTGTCCACTTGTCTTTGTCCACTTGTCCACTCGTCTTTGTCCACTTGGCTCTTTCCTGGGATATGAAACGTGTACCGGAGTGGAGGTTCTTGTCAAGACAGCAGCCCTCAACTTTGGGGTCCCTGTGTCTGGTTGATTTTTTCATTTTCCCAAGGTCAACGCCCATGTGTGGAAGTGCCCTATGCTCTGTGGTTCTGTGTTTTCCATGGTTTGGGAAAGAGGATACACTTGTGAAGATTGGCTGTTGGCCATTGACATCCCGCCCATCAGCTTAACAAGGCTCCCTTGACTCCGTGGGCTGTCCTGCCTTTCTGGTTTTTAGACTTTTTTCGCCTGGCCCTTTTGCCCCGGGGGGGGGGCCGAGAGATTTCTTTGTAGTGCTGATTTGCTCTCCCAGGTTGCTTGGTTGGCCAAAAAGGGCGTATGCGTTTTTTCCTGAATATATTCAGGAAAAAACGCATACGCCCTTTTTGGCCAACCGCATCATTGTCCACGTTCTGGCGCTTTTCATGTGCTATCGGGGCCATTCCGATGTACCCGTTGACATCCGTTTCCTGCAGTTCTGCCTTGCGTTCAGCGCCTCTTCGTAGCCTGACCTCAATATATTTTGGGGCGATAGTTATCGTTTAGAACTCTGCAGGTTTGGGAAGTGCAGTGCCCCTGAGCTCCATTTCCCAAGTCGCTTTTTTGTGAGTGGGACGCAACACGGCTGGATGGCTTCACGCCCTATTGTCGATCCGGGGTGGCAGGCTGAACCGCTGGTGAATTCTTCTTCGTGATGGGAAATGAGAGTGACATGTGCCCGACCAAACACCTCCAGCGAGTCTCTCATTGGTTCCCCCTCTTGCAGTTCATCCTGCGGACAAATTGCAGACGGTACGAAAGAGGCATGGAAAGGCGCCGAGTCTCCAAGTGGGGAGATTGTTAGTAAGGGGGCCTGAATGGAGAACACGAGCACCAGGAGATGAAAACTGAGGTGAGTTTCAGAAAGCTTTCCCGATCCCACGGTGTAGCATCCGCTGGGTTTCCAATGAGTGCTTTCGCTGTCGGAAGATTGCGTTGAACCTGGAGAGTTGGGACCCATGGAATGGGGAGCACGCAGGATTCCTTTCAAGGGTCTGCATTTGCTTTCCCAACCTCACCAATCGTCTCAGCCCCAAGAGTGTCCAGCCTTATGTCTTCTGCCGCTGGGGCTGTAGATGTGGTCAATCCTGGTTGCATGCCAGTCCCTGAACGCATTTTGGAAGAATTTCTCTCTGTTTTGCCCTGCTTGTTTCTTCTTTATGTTGGAAATGTATCCTCAGAATGGGTCTGAGCTGATTTTCCCTGCTGGTTTTAGGCCGCTTTACACACACTTGATGCACTTACACAGAGATATCAAGACTTAGCTTTTAAGATGCTTACTAGTCGGATAGATACTTGTGCGATGAACAGGGTCTGGTGAGTCCAGTTGATTGAGCAAGGAGTAGGTCGTGTCCATTCCATATTCGGTTTTCGGAAGGGTATCTGTGCTCATTTCAAACTCGAGTTTTATGCGTCACCCCACCTCACCTTTCCCCTGAAGCAGGCATAAGTGTGTTTTCTAAAAGCGTGACTCTGTTCTGTTTGGGGATTCAGTGCATGGGGAGCGATTTTTACATTCCCTCGATAAGTGATATCATAAGTTTCTTTTTTTGTGGGACTTATTTCACTGAGGATGATCGTACCTAAATCCACTCAGGATGCTGCTACCAGCCTCATGACGTGGATTTCATGGCTGAGTGACACTCCATTGGACCTACGTAGCACCACTTGTCCACTTGTCCACTTGTCTTTGTCCACTTGTCCACTCGTCTTTGTCCACTTGGCTCTTTCCTGGGATATGAAACGTGTACCCGAGTGGAGGTTCTTGTCAAGACAGCAGCCCTCAACTTTGGGGTCCCTGTGTCTGGTTGATTTTTTCATTTTCCCAAGGTCAACGCCCATGTGTGGAAGTGCCCTATGCTCTGTGGTTCTGTGTTTTACATGGTTTGGGAAAGAGGATACACTTGTGAAGATTGGCTGTTGGCCATTGACATCCCGCCCATCAGCTTAACAAGGCTCCCTTGACTCCGTGGCCTGTCCTGCCTTTCTGGTTTTTAGACTTTTTTCGCCTGGCCCTTTTGCCCCGGGGGGGGGGGGCGAGAGATTTCTTTGTAGTGCTGATTTGCTCTCGCAGGTTGCTTGGTTGGCCAAAAAGGGCGTATGCCTTTTTTCCTGAATATATTCAGGAAAAAACGCATATGCCCTTTTTGGCCAACCGCATCATTGTCCACGTTCTGGCGCTTTTCATGTGCTATCGGGGCCATTCCGATGTACCCGTTGACATCCGTTTCCTGCAGTTCTGCCTTGCGTTCAGCGCCTCTTCGTAGCCTGACCTCAATATATTTTGGGGCGATAGTTATCGTTTAGAACTCTGCAGGTTTGGGAAGTGCAGTGCCCCTGAGCTCCATTTCCCAAGTCGCTTTTTTGTGAGTGGGACGCAACACGGCTGGATGGCTTCACGCCCTATTGTCGATCCGGGGTGGCAGGCTGAACCGCTGGTGAATTCTTCTTCGTGATGGGAAATGAGAGTGACATGTGCCCGACCAAACACCTCCAGCGAGTCTCTCATTGGTTCCCCCTCTTGCAGTTCATCCTGCGGACAAATTGCAGACGGTACGAAAGAGGCATGGAAAGGCGCCGAGTCTCCAAGTGGGGAGATTGTTAGTAAGGGGGCCTGAATGGAGAACACGAGCACCAGGAGATGAAAACTGAGGTGAGTTTCAGAAAGCTTTCCCGATCCCACGGTGTAGCAACCGCTGGGTTTCCAATGAGTGCTTTCGCTGTCGGAAGATTGCGTTGAACCTGGAGAGCTGGGACCCATGGAATGGGGAGCACGCAGGATTCCTTTCAAGGGTCTGCATTTGCTTTCCCAACCTCACCAATCGTCTCAGCCCCAAGAGTGTCCAGCCTTATGTCTTCTGCCGCTGGGGCTGTAGATGTGGTCAATCCTGGTTGCATGCCAGTCCCTGAACGCATTTTGGAAGAATTTCTCTCTGTTTTGCCCTGCTTGTTTCTTCTTTATGTTGGAAATGTATCCTCAGAATGGGTCTGAGCTGATTTTCCCTGCTGGTTTTAGGCCGCTTTACACACACTTGATGCACTTACACAGAGATATCAAGACTTAGCTTTTAAGATGCTTACTAGTCGGATAGATACTTGTGCGATGAACAGGGTCTGGTGAGTCCAGTTGATTGAGCAAGGAGTAGGTCGTGTCCATTCCATATTCGGTTTTCGGAAGGGTATCTGTGCTCATTTCAAACTCGAGTTTTATGCGTCACCCCACCTCACCTTTCCCCTGAAGCAGGCATAAGTGTGTTTTCTAAAAGCGTGACTCTGTTCTGTTTGGGGATTCAGTGCATGGGGAGCGATTTTTACATTCCCTCGATAAGTGATATCATAAGTTTCTTTTTTTGTGGGACTTATTTCACTGAGGATGATCGTACCTAAATCCACTCAGGATGCTGCTACCAGCCTCATGACGTGGATTTCATGGCTGAGTGACACTCCATTGGACCTACGTAGCACCACTTGTCCACTTATCCACTTGTCTTTGTCCACTTGTCCACTCGTCTTTGTCCACTTGGCTCTTTCCTGGGATATGAAACGTGTACCGGAGTGGAGGTTCTTGTCAAGACAGCAGCCCTCAACTTTGGGGTCCCTGTGTCTGGTTGATTTTTTCATTTTCCCAAGGTCAACGCCCATGTGTGGAAGTGCCCTATGCTCTGTGGTTCTGTGTTTTCCATGGTTTGGGAAAGAGGATACACTTGTGAAGATTGGCTGTTGGCCATTGACATCCCGCCCATCAGCTTAACAAGGCTCCCTTGACTCCGTGGGCTGTCCTGCCTTTCTGGTTTTTAGACTTTTTTCGCCTGGCCCTTTTGCCCCCGGGGGGGGGGGGTCGAGAGATTTTTTGTAGTGCTGATTTGCTCTCCCAGGTTGCTTGGTTGGCCAAAAAGGGCGTATGCGTTTTTTCCTGAATATATTCAGGAAAAAACGCATACGCCCTTTTTGGCCAACCGCATCATTGTCCACGTTCTGGCGCTTTTCATGTGCTATCGGGGCCATTCCGATGTACCCGTTGACATCCGTTTCCTGCAGTTCTGCCTTGCGTTCAGCGCCTCTTCGTAGCCTGACCTCAATATATTTTGGGGCGATAGTTATCGTTTAGAACTCTGCAGGTTTGGGAAGTGCAGGGCCCCTGAGCTCCATTTCCCAAGTCGCTTTTTTGTGAGTGGGACGCAACACGGCTGGATGGCTTCACGCCCTATTGTCGATCCGCGGTGGCAGGCTGAACCGCTGGTGAATTCTTCTTCGTGATGGGAAATGAGAGTGACATGTGCCCGACCAAACACCTCCAGCGAGTCTCTCATTGGTTCCCCCTCTTGCAGTTCATCCTGCGGACAAATTGCAGACGGTACGAAAGAGGCATGGAAAGGCGCCGAGTCTCCAAGTGGGGAGATTGTTAGTAAGGGGGCCTGAATGGAGAACACGAGCACCAGGAGATGAAAACTGAGGTGAGTTTCAGAAAGCTTTCCCGATCCCACGGTGTAGCATCCGCTGGGTTTCCAATGAGTGCTTTCGCTGTCGGAAGATTGCGTTGAACCTGGAGAGTTGGGACCCATGGAATGGGGAGCACGCAGGATTCCTTTCAAGGGTCTGCATTTGCTTTCCCAACCTCACCAATCGTCTCAGCCCCAAGAGTGTCCAGCCTTATGTCTTCTGCCGCTGGGGCTGTAGATGTGGTCAATCCTGGTTGCATGCCAGTCCCTGAACGCATTTTGGAAGAATTTCTCTCTGTTTTGCCCTGCTTGTTTCTTCTTTATGTTGGAAATGTATCCTCAGAATGGGTCTGAGCTGATTTTCCCTGCTGGTTTTAGGCCGCTTTACACACACTTGATGCACTTACACAGAGATATCAAGACTTAGCTTTTAAGATGCTTACTAGTCGGATAGATACTTGTGCGATGAACAGGGTCTGGTGAGTCCAGTTGATTGAGCAAGGAGTAGGTCGTGTCCATTCCATATTCGGTTTTCGGAAGGGTATCTGTGCTCATTTCAAACTCGAGTTTTATGCGTCACCCCACCTCACCTTTCCCCTGAAGCAGGCATAAGTGTGTTTTCTAAAAGCGTGACTCTGTTCTGTTTGGGGATTCAGTGCATGGGGAGCGATTTTTACATTCCCTCGATAAGTGATATCATAAGTTTCTTTTTTTGTGGGACTTATTTCACTGAGGATGATCGTACCTAAATCCACTCAGGATGCTGCTACCAGCCTCATGACGTGGATTTCATGGCTGAGTGACACTCCATTGGACCTACGTAGCACCACTTGTCCACTTGTCCACTTGTCTTTGTCCACTTGTCCACTCGTCTTTGTCCACTTGGCTCTTTCCTGGGATATGAAACGTGTACCGGAGTGGAGGTTCTTGTCAAGACAGCAGCCCTCAACTTTGGGGTCCCTGTGTCTGGTTGATTTTTTCATTTTCCCAAGGTCAACGCCCATGTGTGGAAGTGCCCTATGCTCTGTGGTTCTGTGTTTTCCATGGTTTGGGAAAGAGGATACACTTGTGAAGATTGGCTGTTGGCCATTGACATCCCGCCCATCAGCTTAACAAGGCTCCCTTGACTCCGTGGGCTGTCCTGCCTTTCTGGTTTTTAGACTTTTTTCGCCTGGCCCTTTTGCCCCGGGGGGGGGGGCCGAGAGATTTCTTTGTAGTGCTGATTTGCTCTCCCAGGTTGCTTGGTTGGCCAAAAAGGGCGTATGCGTTTTTTCCTGAATATATTCAGGAAAAAACGCATACGCCCTTTTTGGCCAACCGCATCATTGTCCACGTTCTGGCGCTTTTCATGTGCTATCGGGGCCATTCCGATGTACCCGTTGACATCCGTTTCCTGCAGTTCTGCCTTGCGTTCAGCGCCTCTTCGTAGCCTGACCTCAATATATTTTGGGGCGATAGTTATCGTTTAGAACTCTGCAGGTTTGGGAAGTGCAGTGCCCCTGAGCTCCATTTCCCAAGTCGCTTTTTTGTGAGTGGGACGCAACACGGCTGGATGGCTTCACGCCCTATTGTCGATCCGGGGTGGCAGGCTGAACCGCTGGTGAATTCTTCTTCGTGATGGGAAATGAGAGTGACATGTGCCCGACCAAACACCTCCAGCGAGTCTCTCATTGGTTCCCCCTCTTGCAGTTCATCCTGCGGACAAATTGCAGACGGTACGAAAGAGGCATGGAAAGGCGCCGAGTCTCCAAGTGGGGAGATTGTTAGTAAGGGGGCCTGAATGGAGAACACGAGCACCAGGAGATGAAAACTGAGGTGAGTTTCAGAAAGCTTTCCCGATCCCACGGTGTAGCATCCGCTGGGTTTCCAATGAGTGCTTTCGCTGTCGGAAGATTGCGTTGAACCTGGAGAGTTGGGACCCATGGAATGGGGAGCACGCAGGATTCCTTTCAAGGGTCTGCATTTGCTTTCCCAACCTCACCAATCGTCTCAGCCCCAAGAGTGTCCAGCCTTATGTCTTCTGCCGCTGGGGCTGTAGATGTGGTCAATCCTGGTTGCATGCCAGTCCCTGAACGCATTTTGGAAGAATTTCTCTCTGTTTTGCCCTGCTTGTTTCTTCTTTATGTTGGAAATGTATCCTCAGAATGGGTCTGAGCTGATTTTCCCTGCTGGTTTTAGGCCGCTTTACACACACTTGATGCACTTACACAGAGATATCAAGACTTAGCTTTTAAGATGCTTACTAGTCGGATAGATACTTGTGCGATGAACAGGGTCTGGTGAGTCCAGTTGATTGAGCAAGGAGTAGGTCGTGTCCATTCCATATTCGGTTTTCGGAAGGGTATCTGTGCTCATTTCAAACTCGAGTTTTATGCGTCACCCCACCTCACCTTTCCCCTGAAGCAGGCATAAGTGTGTTTTCTAAAAGCGTGACTCTGTTCTGTTTGGGGATTCAGTGCATGGGGAGCGATTTTTACATTCCCTCGATAAGTGATATCATAAGTTTCTTTTTTTGTGGGACTTATTTCACTGAGGATGATCGTACCTAAATCCACTCAGGATGCTGCTACCAGCCTCATGACGTGGATTTCATGGCTGAGTGACACTCCATTGGACCTACGTAGCACCACTTGTCCACTTGTCCACTTGTCTTTGTCCACTTGTCCACTCGTCTTTGTCCACTTGGCTCTTTCCTGGGATATGAAACGTGTACCGGAGTGGAGGTTCTTGTCAAGACAGCAGCCCTCAACTTTGGGTCCCTGTGTCTGGTTGATTTTTTCATTTTCCCAAGGTCAACGCCCATGTGTGGAAGTGCCCTATGCTCTGTGGTTCTGTGTTTTCCATGGTTTGGGAAAGAGGATACACTTGTGAAGATTGGCTGTTGGCCATTGACATCCCGCCCATCAGCTTAACAAGGCTCCCTTGACTCCGTGGCCTGTCCTGCCTTTCTGGTTTTTAGACTTTTTTCGCCTGGCCCTTTTGCCCCGGGGGGGGGGGGCGAGAGATTTCTTTGTAGTGCTGATTTGCTCTCCCAGGTTGCTTGGTTGGCCAAAAAGGGCGTATGCGTTTTTTCCTGAATATATTCAGGAAAAAACGCATACGCCCTTTTTGGCCAACCGCATCATTGTCCACGTTCTGGCGCTTTTCATGTGCTATCGGGGCCATTCCGATGTACCCGTTGACATCCGTTTCCTGCAGTTCTGCCTTGCGTTCAGCGCCTCTTCGTAGCCTGACCTCAATATATTTTGGGGCGATAGTTATCGTTTAGAACTCTGCAGGTTTGGGAAGTGCAGTGCCCCTGAGCTCCATTTCCCAAGTCGCTTTTTTGTGAGTGGGACGCAACACGGCTGGATGGCTTCACGCCCTATTGTCGATCCGGGGTGGCAGGCTGAACCGCTGGTGAATTCTTCTTCGTGATGGGAAATGAGAGTGACATGTGCCCGACCAAACACCTCCAGCGAGTCTCTCATTGGTTCCCCCTCTTGCAGTTCATCCTGCGGACAAATTGCAGACGGTACGAAAGAGGCATGGAAAGGCGCCGAGTCTCCAAGTGGGGAGATTGTTAGTAAGGGGGCCTGAATGGAGAACACGAGCACCAGGAGATGAAAACTGAGGTGAGTTTCAGAAAGCTTTCCCGATCCCACGGTGTAGCAACCGCTGGGTTTCCAATGAGTGCTTTCGCTGTCGGAAGATTGCGTTGAACCTGGAGAGTTGGGACCCATGGAATGGGGAGCACGCAGGATTCCTTTCAAGGGTCTGCATTTGCTTTCCCAACCTCACCAATCGTCTCAGCCCCAAGAGTGTCCAGCCTTATGTCTTCTGCCGCTGGGGCTGTAGATGTGGTCAATCCTGGTTGCATGCCAGTCCCTGAACGCATTTTGGAAGAATTTCTCTCTGTTTTGCCCTGCTTGTTTCTTCTTTATGTTGGAAATGTATCCTCAGAATGGGTCTGAGCTGATTTTCCCTGCTGGTTTTAGGCCGCTTTACACACACTTGATGCACTTACACAGAGATATCAAGACTTAGCTTTTAAGATGCTTACTAGTCGGATAGATACTTGTGCGATGAACAGGGTCTGGTGAGTCCAGTTGATTGAGCAAGGAGTAGGTCGTGTCCATTCCATATTCGGTTTTCGGAAGGGTATCTGTGCTCATTTCAAACTCGAGTTTTATGCGTCACCCCACCTCACCTTTCCCCTGAAGCAGGCATAAGTGTGTTTTCTAAAAGCGTGACTCTGTTCTGTTTGGGGATTCAGTGCATGGGGAGCGATTTTTACATTCCCTCGATAAGTGATATCATAAGTTTCTTTTTTTGTGGGACTTATTTCACTGAGGATGATCGTACCTAAATCCACTCAGGATGCTGCTACCAGCCTCATGACGTGGATTTCAAGGCTGAGTGACACTCCATTGGACCTACGTAGCACCACTTGTCCACTTGTCCACTTGTCTTTGTCCACTTGTCCACTCGTCTTTGTCCACTTGGCTCTTTCCTGGGATATGAAACGTGTACCGGAGTGGAGGTTCTTGTCAAGACAGCAGCCCTCAACTTTGGGGTCCCTGTGTCTGGTTGATTTTTTGATTTTCCCAAGGTCAACGCCCATGTGTGGAAGTGCCCTATGCTCTGTGGTTCTGTGTTTTACATGGTTTGGGAAAGAGGATACACTTGTGAAGATTGGCTGTTGGCCATTGACATCCCGCCCATCAGCTTAACAAGGCTCCCTTGACTCCGTGGGCTGTCCTGCCTTTCTGGATTTTAGACTTTTTTCGCCTGGCCCTTTTGCCCCGGGGGGGGGGGCGAGAGATTTCTTTGTAGTGCTGATTTGCTCTCCCAGGTTGCTTGGTTGGCCAAAAAGGGCGTATGCGTTTTTTCCTGAATATATTCAGGAAAAAACGCATACGCCCTTTTTGGCCAACCGCATCATTGTCCACGTTCTGGCGCTTTTCATGTGCTATCGGGGCCATTCCGATGTACCCGTTGACATCCGTTTCCTGCAGTTCTGCCTTGCGTTCAGCGCCTCTTCGTAGCCTGACCTCAATATATTTTGGGGCGATAGTTATCGTTTAGAACTCTGCAGGTTTGGGAAGTGCAGTGCCCCTGAGCTCCATTTCCCAAGTCGCTTTTTTGTGAGTGGGACGCAACACGGCTGGATGGCTTCACGCCCTATTGTCGATCCGGGGTGGCAGGCTGAACCGCTGGTGAATTCTTCTTCGTGATGGGAAATGAGAGTGACATGTGCCCGACCAAACACCTCCAGCGAGTCTCTCATTGGTTCCCCCTCTTGCAGTTCATCCTGCGGACAAATTGCAGACGGTACGAAAGAGGCATGGAAAGGCGCCGAGTCTCCAAGTGGGGAGATTGTTAGTAAGGGGGCCTGAATGGAGAACACGAGCACCAGGAGATGAAAACTGAGGTGAGTTTCAGAAAGCTTTCCCGATCCCACGGTGTAGCATCCGCTGGGTTTCCAATGAGTGCTTTCGCTGTCGGAAGATTGCGTTGAACCTGGAGAGTTGGGACCCATGGAATGGGGAGCACGCAGGATTCCTTTCAAGGGTCTGCATTTGCTTTCCCAACCTCACCAATCGTCTCAGCCCCAAGAGTGTCCAGCCTTATGTCTTCTGCCGCTGGGGCTGTAGATGTGGTCAATCCTGGTTGCATGCCAGTCCCTGAACGCATTTTGGAAGAATTTCTCTCTGTTTTGCCCTGCTTGTTTCTTCTTTATGTTGGAAATGTATCCTCAGAATGGGTCTGAGCTGATTTTCCCTGCTGGTTTTAGGCCGCTTTACACACACTTGATGCACTTACACAGAGATATCAAGACTTAGCTTTTAAGATGCTTACTAGTCGGATAGATACTTGTGCGATGAACAGGGTCTGGTGAGTCCAGTTGATTGAGCAAGGAGTAGGTCGTGTCCATTCCATATTCGGTTTTCGGAAGGGTATCTGTGCTCATTTCAAACTCGAGTTTTATGCGTCACCCCACCTCACCTTTCCCCTGAAGCAGGCATAAGTGTGTTTTCTAAAAGCGTGACTCTGTTCTGTTTGGGGATTCAGTGCATGGGGAGCGATTTTTACATTCCCTCGATAAGTGATATCATAAGTTTCTTTTTTTGTGGGACTTATTTCACTGAGGATGATCGTACCTAAATCCACTCAGGATGCTGCTACCAGCCTCATGACGTGGATTTCATGGCTGAGTGACACTCCATTGGACCTACGTAGCACCACTTGTCCACTTGTCCACTTGTCTTTGTCCACTTGTCCACTCGTCTTTGTCCACTTGGCTCTTTCCTGGGATATGAAACGTGTACCGGAGTGGAGGTTCTTGTCAAGATAGCAGCCCTCAACTTTGGGGTCCCTGTGTCTGGTTGATTTTTTCATTTTCCCAAGGTCAACGCCCATGTGTGGAAGTGCCCTATGCTCTGTGGTTCTGTGTTTTCCATGGTTTGGGAAAGAGGATACACTTGTGAAGATTGGCTGTTGGCCATTGACATCCCGCCCATCAGCTTAACAAGGCTCCCTTGACTCCGTGGGCTGTCCTGCCTTTCTGGTTTTTAGACTTTTTTCGCCTGGCCCTTTTGCCCCAGGGGGGGGCGAGAGATTTCTTTGTAGTGCTGATTTGCTCTCCCAGGTTGCTTGGTTGGCCAAAAAGGGCGTATGCGTTTTTTCCTGAATATATTCAGGAAAAAACGCATACGCCCTTTTTGGCCAACCGCATCATTGTCCACGTTCTGGCGCTTTTCATGTGCTATCGGGGCCATTCCGATGTACCCGTTGACATCCGTTTCCTGCAGTTCTGCCTTGCGTTCAGCGCCTCTTCGTAGCCTGCGCTCAATATATTTTGGGGCGATAGTTATCGTTTAGAACTCTGCAGGTTTGGGAAGTGCAGTGCCCCTGAGCTCCATTTCCCAAGTCGCTTTTTTGTGAGTGGGACGCAACACGGCTGGATGGCTTCACGCCCTATTGTCGATCCGGGGTGGCAGGCTGAACCGCTGGTGAATTCTTCTTCGTGATGGGAAATGAGAGTGACATGTGCCCGACCAAACACCTCCAGCGAGTCTCTCATTGGTTCCCCCTCTTGCAGTTCATCCTGCGGACAAATTGCAGACGGTACGAAAGAGGCATGGAAAGGCGCCGAGTCTCCAAGTGGGGAGATTGTTAGTAAGGGGGCCTGAATGGAGAACACGAGCACCAGGAGATGAAAACTGAGGTGAGTTTCAGAAAGCTTTCCCGATCCCACGGTGTAGCATCCGCTGGGTTTCCAATGAGTGCTTTCGCTGTCGGAAGATTGCGTTGAACCTGGAGAGTTGGGACCCATGGAATGGGGAGCACGCAGGATTCCTTTCAAGGGTCTGCATTTGCTTTCCCAACCTCACCAATCGTCTCAGCCCCAAGAGTGTCCAGCCTTATGTCTTCTGCCGCTGGGGCTGTAGATGTGGTCAATCCTGGTTGCATGCCAGTCCCTGAACGCATTTTGGAAGAATTTCTCTCTGTTTTGCCCTGCTTGTTTCTTCTTTGTGTTGGAAATGTATCCTCAGAATGGGTCTGAGCTGATTTTCCCTGCTGGTTTTAGGCCGCTTTACACACACTTGATGCACTTACACAGAGATATCAAGACTTAGCTTTTAAGATGCTTACTAGTCGGATAGATACTTGTGCGATGAACAGGGTCTGGTGAGTCCAGTTGATTGAGCAAGGAGTAGGTCGTGTCCATTCCATATTCGGTTTTCGGAAGGGTATCTGTGCTCATTTCAAACTCGAGTTTTATGCGTCACCCCACCTCACCTTTCCCCTGAAGCAGGCATAAGTGTGTTTTCTAAAAGCGTGACTCTGTTCTGTTTGGGGATTCCGTTCATGGGGAGCGATTTTTACATTCCCTCGATAAGTGATATCATAAGTTTCTTTTTTTGTGGGACTGATTTCACTGAGGATGATCGTACCTAAATCCACTCAGGATGCTGCTACCAGCCTCATGACGTGGATTTCATGGCTGAGTGACACTCCATTGGACCTACGTAGCACCACTTGTCCACTTGTCCACTTGTCTTTGTCCACTTGTCCACTCGTCTTTGTCCACTTGGCTCTTTCCTGGGATATGAAACGTGTACCGGAGTGGAGGTGCTTGTCAAGACAGCAGCCCTCAACTTTGGGGTCCCTGTGTCTGGTTGATTTTTTCATTTTCCCAAGGTCAACGCCCATGTGTGGAAGTGCCCTATGCTCTGTGGTTCTGTGTTTTCTATGGTTTGGGAAAGAGGATACACTTGTGAAGATTGGCTGTTGGCCATTGACATCCCGCCCATCAGCTTAACAAGGCTCCCTTGACTCCGTGGGCTGTCCTGCCTTTCTGGTTTTTAGACTTTTTTCGCCTGGCCCTTTTGCCCCGGGGGGGGGGGCGAGAGATTTCTTTGTAGTGCTGATTTGCTCTCCCAGGTTGCTTGGTTGGCCAAAAAGGGCGTATGCGTTTTTTCCTGAATATATTCAGGAAAAAACGCATACGCCCTTTTTGGCCAACCGCATCATTGTCCACGTTCTGGCGCTTTTCATGTGCTATCGGGGCCATTCCGATGTACCCGTTGACATCCGTTTCCTGCAGTTCTGCCTTGCGTTCAGCGCCTCTTCGTAGCCTGACCTCAATATATTTTGGGGCGATAGTTATCGTTTAGAACTCTGCAGATTTGGGAAGCGCAGTGCCCCTGAGCTCCATTTCCCAAGTCGCTTTTTTGTGAGTGGGACGCAACACGGCTGGATGGCTTCACGCCCTATTGTCGATCCGGGGTGGCAGGCTGAACCGCTGCTGAACTCTTCTTCGTGATGGGAAATGAGAGTGACATGTGCCCGACCAAACACCTCCAGCGAGTCTCTCATTGGTTCCCCCTCTTGCAGTTCATCCTGCGGACAAATTGCAGACGGTACGAAAGAGGCATGGAAAGGCGCCGAGTCTCCAAGTGGGGAGATTGTTAGTAAGGGGGCCTGAATGGAGAACACGAGCACCAGGAGATGAAAACTGAGGTGAGTTTCAGAAAGCTTTCCCGATCCCACGGTGTAGCAACCGCTGGGTTTCCAATGAGTGCTTTCGCTGTCGGAAGATTGCGTTGAACCTGGAGAGTTGGGACCCATGGAATGGGGAGCACGCAGGATTCCTTTCAAGGGTCTGCATTTGCTTTCCCAACCTCACCAATCGTCTCAGCCCCAAGAGTGTCCAGCCTTATGTCTTCTGCCGCTGGGGCTGTAGATGTGGTCAATCCTGGTTGCATGCCAGTCCCTGAACGCATTTTGGAAGAATTTCTCTCTGTTTTGCCCTGCTTGTTTCTTCTTTATGTTGGAAATGTATCCTCAGAATGGGTCTGAGCTGATTTTCCCTGCTGGTTTTAGGCCGCTTTACACACACTTGATGCACTTACACAGAGATATCAAGACTTAGCTTTTAAGATGCTTACTAGTCGGATAGATACTTGTGCGATGAACAGGGTCTGGTGAGTCCAGTTGATTGAGCAAGGAGTAGGTCGTGTCCATTCCATATTCGGTTTTCGGAAGGGTATCTGTGCTCATTTCAAACTCGAGTTTTATGCGTCACCCCACCTCACCTTTCCCCTGAAGCAGGCATAAGTGTGTTTTCTAAAAGCGTGACTCTGTTCTGTTTGGGGATTCAGTGCATGGGGAGCGATTTTTACATTCCCTCGATAAGTGATATCATAAGTTTCTTTTTTTGTGGGACTTATTTCACTGAGGATGATCGTACCTAAATCCACTCAGGATGCTGCTACCAGCCTCATGACGTGGATTTCATGGCTGAGTGACACTCCATTGGACCTACGTAGCACCACTTGTCCACTTGTCCACTTGTCTTTGTCCACTTGTCCACTCGTCTTTGTCCACTTGGCTCTTTCCTGTGATATGAAACGTGTACCGGAGTGGAGGTTCTTGTCAAGACAGCAGCCCTCAACTTTGGGGTCCCTGTGTCTGGTTGATTTTTTCATTTTCCCAAGGTCAACGCCCATGTGTGGAAGTGCCCTATGCTCTGTGGTTCTGTGTTTTCCATGGTTTGGGAAAGAGGATACACTTGTGAAGATTGGCTGTTGGCCATTGACATCCCGCCCATCAGCTTAACAAGGCTCCCTTGACTCCGTGGGCTGTCCTGCCTTTCTGGTTTTTAGACTTTTTTCGCCTGGCCCTTTTGCCCCGGGGGGGGGGGCGAGAGATTTCTTTGTAGTGCTGATTTGCTCTCCCAGGTTGCTTGGTTGGCCAAAAAGGGCGTATGCGTTTTTTCCTGAATATATTCAGGAAAAAACGCATACGCCCTTTTTGGCCAACCGCATCATTGTCCACGTTCTGGCGCTTTTCATGTGCTATCGGGGCCATTCCGATGTACCCGTTGACATCCGTTTCCTGCAGTTCTGCCTTGCGTTCAGCGCCTCTTCGTAGCCTGACCTCAATATATTTTGGGGCGATAGTTATCGTTTAGAACTCTGCAGGTTTGGGAAGTGCAGTGCCCCTGAGCTCCATTTCCCAAGTCGCTTTTTTGTGAGTGGGACGCAACACGGCTGGATGGCTTCACGCCCTATTGTCGATCCGGGGTGGGAGGCTGAACCGCTGGTGAATTCTTCTTCGTGATGGGAAATGAGAGTGACATGTGCCCGACCAAACACCTCCAGCGAGTCTCTCATTGGTTCCCCCTCTTGCAGTTCATCCTGCGGACAAATTGCAGACGGTACGAAAGAGGCATGGAAAGGCGCCGTGTCTCCAACTGGGGAGATTGTTAGTAAGGGGGCCTGAATGGAGAACACGAGCACCAGGAGATGAAAACTGAGGTGAGTTTCAGAAAGCTTTCCCGATCCCACGGTGTAGCATCCGCTGGGTTTCCAATGAGTGCTTTCGCTGTCGGAAGATTGCGTTGAACCTGGAGAGTTGGGACCCATGGAATGGGGAGCACGCAGGATTCCTTTCAAGGGTCTGCATTTGCTTTCCCAACCTCACCAATCGTCTCAGCCCCAAGAGTGTCCAGCCTTATGTCTTCTGCCGCTGGGGCTGTAGATGTGGTCAATCCTGGTTGCATGCCAGTCCCTGAACGCATTTTGGAAGAATTTCTCTCTGTTTTGCCCTGCTTGTTTCTTCTTTATGTTGGAAATGTATCCTCAGAATGGGTCTGAGCTGATTTTCCCTGCTGGTTTTAGGCCGCTTTACACACACTTGATGCACTTACACAGAGATATCAAGACTTAGCTTTTAAGATGCTTACTAGTCGGATAGATACTTGTGCGATGAACAGGGTCTGGTGAGTCCAGTTGATTGAGCAAGGAGTAGGTCGTGTCCATTCCATATTCGGTTTTCGGAAGGGTATCTGTGCTCATTTCAAACTCGAGTTTTATGCGTCACCCCACCTCACCTTTCCCCTGAAGCAGGCATAAGTGTGTTTTCTAAAAGCGTGACTCTGTTCTGTTTGGGGATTCAGTGCATGGGGAGCGATTTTTACATTCCCTCGATAAGTGATATCATAAGTTTCTTTTTTTGTGGGACTTATTTCACTGAGGATGATCGTACCTAAATCCACTCAGGATGCTGCTACCAGCCTCATGACGTGGATTTCATGGCTGAGTGACACTCCATTGGACCTACGTAGCACCACTTGTCCACTTGTCCACTTGTCCACTTGTCTTTGTCCACTTGTCCACTCGTCTTTGTCCACTTGGCTCTTTCCTGTGATATGAAACGTGTACCGGAGTGGAGGTTCTTGTCAAGACAGCAGCCCTCAACTTTGGGGTCCCTGTGTCTGGTTGATTTTTTCATTTTCCCAAGGTCAACGCCCATGTGTGGAAGTGCCCTATGCTCTGTGGTTCTGTGTTTTCCATGGTTTGGGAAAGAGGATACACTTGTGAAGATTGGCTGTTGGCCATTGACATCCCGCCCATCAGCTTAACAAGGCTCCCTTGACTCCGTGGGCTGTCCTGCCTTTCTGGTTTTTAGACTTTTTTCGCCTGGCCCTTTTGCCCCGGGGGGGGGGCGAGAGATTTCTTTGTAGTGCTGATTTGCTCTCCCAGGTTGCTTGGTTGGCCAAAAAGGGCGTATGCGTTTTTTCCTGAATATATTCAGGAAAAAACGCATACGCCCTTTTTGGCCAACCGCATCATTGTCCACGTTCTGGCGCTTTTCATGTGCTATCGGGGCCATTCCGATGTACCCGTTGACATCCGTTTCCTGCAGTTCTGCCTTGCGTTCAGCGCCTCTTCGTAGCCTGACCTCAATATATTTTGGGGCGATAGTTATCGTTTAGAACTCTGCAGGTTTGGGAAGTGCAGTGCCCCTGAGCTCCATTTCCCAAGTCGCTTTTTTGTGAGTGGGACGCAACACGGCTGGATGGCTTCACGCCCTATTGTCGATCCGGGGTGGGAGGCTGAACCGCTGGTGAATTCTTCTTCGTGATGGGAAATGAGAGTGACATGTGCCCGACCAAACACCTCCAGCGAGTCTCTCATTGGTTCCCCCTCTTGCAGTTCATCCTGCGGACAAATTGCAGACGGTACGAAAGAGGCATGGAAAGGCGCCGTGTCTCCAAGTGGGGAGATTGTTAGTAAGGGGGCCTGAATGGAGAACACGAGCACCAGGAGATGAAAACTGAGGTGAGTTTCAGAAAGCTTTCCCGATCCCACGGTGTAGCATCCGCTGGGTTTCCAATGAGTGCTTTCGCTGTCGGAAGATTGCGTTGAACCTGGAGAGTTGGGACCCATGGAATGGGGAGCACGCAGGATTCCTTTCAAGGGTCTGCATTTGCTTTCCCAACCTCACCAATCGTCTCAGCCCCAAGAGTGTCCAGCCTTATGTCTTCTGCCGCTGGGGCTGTAGATGTGGTCAATCCTGGTTGCATGCCAGTCCCTGAACGCATTTTGGAAGAATTTCTCTCTGTTTTGCCCTGCTTGTTTCTTCTTTATGTTGGAAATGTATCCTCAGAATGGGTCTGAGCTGATTTTCCCTGCTGGTTTTAGGCCGCTTTACACACACTTGATGCACTTACACAGAGATATCAAGACTTAGCTTTTAAGATGCTTACTAGTCGGATAGATACTTGTGCGATGAACAGGGTCTGGTGAGTCCAGTTGATTGAGCAAGGAGTAGGTCGTGTCCATTCCATATTCGGTTTTCGGAAGGGTATCTGTGCTCATTTCAAACTCGAGTTTTATGCGTCACCCCACCTCACCTTTCCCCTGAAGCAGGCATAAGTGTGTTTTCTAAAAGCGTGACTCTGTTCTGTTTGGGGATTCAGTGCATGGGGAGCGATTTTTACATTCCCTCGATAAGTGATATCATAAGTTTCTTTTTTTGTGGGACTTATTTCACTGAGGATGATCGTACCTAAATCCACTCAGGATGCTGCTACCAGCCTCATGACGTGGATTTCATGGCTGAGTGACACTCCATTGGACCTACGTAGCACCACTTGTCCACTTGTCCACTTGTCTTTGTCCACTTGTCCACTTGGCTCTTTCCTGGGATATGAAACGTGTACCGGAGTGGAGGTTCTTGTCAAGACAGCAGCCCTCAACTTTGGGGTCCCTGTGTCTGGTTGATTTTTTCATTTTCCCAAGGTCAACGCCCATGTGTGGAAGTGCCCTATGCTCTGTGGTTCTGTGTTTTCCATGGTTTGGGAAAGAGGATACACTTGTGAAGATTGGCTGTTGGCCATTGACATCCCGCCCATCAGCTTAACAAGGCTCCCTTGACTCCGTGGGCTGTCCTGCCTTTCTGGTTTTTAGACTTTTTTCGCCTGGCCCTTTTGCCCCGGGGGGGGGGGCCGAGAGATTTCTTTGTAGTGCTGATTTGCTCTCCCAGGTTGCTTGGTTGGCCAAAAAGGGCGTATGCGTTTTTTCCTGAATATATTCAGGAAAAAACGCATACGCCCTTTTTGGCCAACCGCATCATTGTCCACGTTCTGGCGCTTTTCATGTGCTATCGGGGCCATTCCGATGTACCCGTTGACATCCGTTTCCTGCAGTTCTGCCTTGCGTTCAGCGCCTCTTCGTAGCCTGACCTCAATATATTTTGGGGCGATAGTTATCGTTTAGAACTCTGCAGGTTTGGGAAGTGCAGTGCCCCTGAGCTCCATTTCCCAAGTCGCTTTTTTGTGAGTGGGACCCAACACGGCTGGATGGCTTCACGCCCTATTGTCGATCCGGGGTGGCAGGCTGAACCGCTGGTGAATTCTTCTTCGTGATGGGAAATGAGAGTGACATGTGCCCGACCAAACACCTCCAGCGAGTCTCTCATTGGTTCCCCCTCTTGCAGTTCATCCTGCGGACAAATTGCAGACGGTACGAAAGAGGCATGGAAAGGCGCCGAGTCTCCAAGTGGGGAGATTGTTAGTAAGGGGGCCTGAATGGAGAACACGAGCACCAGGAGATGAAAACTGAGGTGAGTTTCAGAAAGCTTTCCCGATCCCACGGTGTAGCAACCGCTGGGTTTCCAATGAGTGCTTTCGCTGTCGGAAGATTGCGTTGAACCTGGAGAGCTGGGACCCATGGAATGGGGAGCACGCAGGATTCCTTTCAAGGGTCTGCATTTGCTTTCCCAACCTCACCAATCGTCTCAGCCCCAAGAGTGTCCAGCCTTATGTCTTCTGCCGCTGGGGCTGTAGATGTGGTCAATCCTGGTTGCATGCCAGTCCCTGAACGCATTTTGGAAGAATTTCTCTCTGTTTTGCCCTGCTTGTTTCTTCTTTATGTTGGAAATGTATCCTCAGAATGGGTCTGAGCTGATTTTCCCTGCTGGTTTTAGGCCGCTTTACACACACTTGATGCACTTACACAGAGATATCAAGACTTAGCTTTTAAGATGCTTACTAGTCGGATAGATACTTGTGCGATGAACAGGGTCTGGTGAGTCCAGTTGATTGAGCAAGGAGTAGGTCGTGTCCATTCCATATTCGGTTTTCGGAAGGGTATCTGTGCTCATTTCAAACTCGAGTTTTATGCGTCACCCCACCTCACCTTTCCCCTGAAGCAGGCATAAGTGTGTTTTCTAAAAGCGTGACTCTGTTCTGTTTGGGGATTCAGTGCATGGGGAGCGATTTTTACATTCCCTCGATAAGTGATATCATAAGTTTCTTTTTTTGTGGGACTTATTTCACTGAGGATGATCGTACCTAAATCCACTCAGGATGCTGCTACCAGCCTCATGACGTGGATTTCATGGCTGAGTGACACTCCATTGGACCTACGTAGCACCACTTGTCCACTTGTCCACTTGTCTTTGTCCACTTGTCCACTTGGCTCTTTCCTGGGATATGAAACGTGTACCGGAGTGGAGGTTCTTGTCAAGACAGCAGCCCTCAACTTTGGGGTCCCTGTGTCTGGTTGATTTTTTCATTTTCCCAAGGTCAACGCCCATGTGTGGAAGTGCCCTATGCTCTGTGGTTCTGTGTTTTCCATGGTTTGGGAAAGAGGATACACTTGTGAAGATTGGCTGTTGGCCATTGACATCCCGCCCATCAGCTTAACAAGGCTCCCTTGACTCCGTGGGCTGTCCTGCCTTTCTGGTTTTTAGACTTTTTTCGCCTGGCCCTTTTGCCCCGGGGGGGGGGCCGAGAGATTTCTTTGTAGTGCTGATTTGCTCTCCCAGGTTGCTTGGTTGGCCAAAAAGGGCGTATGCGTTTTTTCCTGAATATATTCAGGAAAAAACGCATACGCCCTTTTTGGCCAACCGCATCATTGTCCACGTTCTGGCGCTTTTCATGTGCTATCGGGGCCATTCCGATGTACCCGTTGACATCCGTTTCCTGCAGTTCTGCCTTGCGTTCAGCGCCTCTTCGTAGCCTGACCTCAATATATTTTGGGGCGATAGTTATCGTTTAGAACTCTGCAGGTTTGGGAAGTGCAGTGCCCCTGAGCTCCATTTCCCAAGTCGCTTTTTTGTGAGTGGGACCCAACACGGCTGGATGGCTTCACGCCCTATTGTCGATCCGGGGTCGCAGGCTGAACCGCTGGTGAATTCTTCTTCGTGATGGGAAATGAGAGTGACATGTGCCCGACCAAACACCTCCAGCGAGTCTCTCATTGGTTCCCCCTCTTGCAGTTCATCCTGCGGACAAATTGCAGACGGTACGAAAGAGGCATGGAAAGGCGCCGAGTCTCCAAGTGGGGAGATTGTTAGTAAGGGGGCCTGAATGGAGAACACGAGCACCAGGAGATGAAAACTGAGGTGAGTTTCAGAAAGCTTTCCCGATCCCACGGTGTAGCAACCGCTGGGTTTCCAATGAGTGCTTTCGCTGTCGGAAGATTGCGTTGAACCTGGAGAGCTGGGACCCATGGAATGGGGAGCACGCAGGATTCCTTTCAAGGGTCTGCATTTGCTTTCCCAACCTCACCAATCGTCTCAGCCCCAAGAGTGTCCAGCCTTATGTCTTCTGCCGCTGGGGCTGTAGATGTGGTCAATCCTGGTTGCATGCCAGTCCCTGAACGCATTTTGGAAGAATTTCTCTCTGTTTTGCCCTGCTTGTTTCTTCTTTATGTTGGAAATGTATCCTCAGAATGGGTCTGAGCTGATTTTCCCTGCTGGTTTTAGGCCGCTTTACACACACTTGATGCACTTACACAGAGATATCAAGACTTAGCTTTTAAGATGCTTACTAGTCGGATAGATACTTGTGCGATGAACAGGGTCTGGTGAGTCCAGTTGATTGAGCAAGGAGTAGGTCGTGTCCATTCCATATTCGGTTTTCGGAAGGGTATCTGTGCTCATTTCAAACTCGAGTTTTATGCGTCACCCCACCTCACCTTTCCCCTGAAGCAGGCATAAGTGTGTTTTCTAAAAGCGTGACTCTGTTCTGTTTGGGGATTCAGTGCATGGGGAGCGATTTTTACATTCCCTCGATAAGTGATATCATAAGTTTCTTTTTTTGTGGGACTTATTTCACTGAGGATGATCGTACCTAAATCCACTCAGGATGCTGCTACCAGCCTCATGACGTGGATTTCATGGCTGAGTGACACTCCATTGGACCTACGTAGCACCACTTGTCCACTTGTCCACTTGTCTTTGTCCACTTGTCCACTCGTCTTTGTCCACTTGGCTCTTTCCTGTGATATGAAACGTGTACCGGAGTGGAGGTTCTTGTCAAGACAGCAGCCCTCAACTTTGGGGTCCCTGTGTCTGGTTGATTTTTTCATTTTCCCAAGGTCAACGCCCATGTGTGGAAGTGCCCTATGCTCTGTGGTTCTGTGTTTTCCATGGTTTGGGAAAGAGGATACACTTGTGAAGATTGGCTGTTGGCCATTGACATCCCGCCCATCAGCTTAACAAGGCTCCCTTGACTCCGTGGGCTGTCCTGCCTTTCTGGTTTTTAGACTTTTTTCGCCTGGCCCTTTTGCCCCGGGGGGGGGGCGAGAGATTTCTTTGTAGTGCTGATTTGCTCTCCCAGGTTGCTTGGTTGGCCAAAAAGGGCGTATGCGTTTTTTCCTGAATATATTCAGGAAAAAACGCATACGCCCTTTTTGGCCAACCGCATCATTGTCCACGTTCTGGCGCTTTTCATGTGCTATCGGGGCCATTCCGATGTACCCGTTGACATCCGTTTCCTGCAGTTCTGCCTTGCGTTCAGCGCCTCTTCGTAGCCTGACCTCAATATATTTTGGGGCGATAGTTATCGTTTAGAACTCTGCAGGTTTGGGAAGTGCAGTGCCCCTGAGCTCCATTTCCCAAGTCGCTTTTTTGTGAGTGGGACGCAACACGGCTGGATGGCTTCACGCCCTATTGTCGATCCGGGGTGGGAGGCTGAACCGCTGGTGAATTCTTCTTCGTGATGGGAAATGAGAGTGACATGTGCCCGACCAAACACCTCCAGCGAGTCTCTCATTGGTTCCCCCTCTTGCAGTTCATCCTGCGGACAAATTGCAGACGGTACGAAAGAGGCATGGAAAGGCGCCGTGTCTCCAACTGGGGAGATTGTTAGTAAGGGGGCCTGAATGGAGAACACGAGCACCAGGAGATGAAAACTGAGGTGAGTTTCAGAAAGCTTTCCCGATCCCACGGTGTAGCATCCGCTGGGTTTCCAATGAGTGCTTTCGCTGTCGGAAGATTGCGTTGAACCTGGAGAGTTGGGACCCATGGAATGGGGAGCACGCAGGATTCCTTTCAAGGGTCTGCATTTGCTTTCCCAACCTCACCAATCGTCTCAGCCCCAAGAGTGTCCAGCCTTATGTCTTCTGCCGCTGGGGCTGTAGATGTGGTCAATCCTGGTTGCATGCCAGTCCCTGAACGCATTTTGGAAGAATTTCTCTCTGTTTTGCCCTGCTTGTTTCTTCTTTATGTTGGAAATGTATCCTCAGAATGGGTCTGAGCTGATTTTCCCTGCTGGTTTTAGGCCGCTTTACACACACTTGATGCACTTACACAGAGATATCAAGACTTAGCTTTTAAGATGCTTACTAGTCGGATAGATACTTGTGCGATGAACAGGGTCTGGTGAGTCCAGTTGATTGAGCAAGGAGTAGGTCGTGTCCATTCCATATTCGGTTTTCGGAAGGGTATCTGTGCTCATTTCAAACTCGAGTTTTATGCGTCACCCCACCTCACCTTTCCCCTGAAGCAGGCATAAGTGTGTTTTCTAAAAGCGTGACTCTGTTCTGTTTGGGGATTCAGTGCATGGGGAGCGATTTTTACATTCCCTCGATAAGTGATATCATAAGTTTCTTTTTTTGTGGGACTTATTTCACTGAGGATGATCGTACCTAAATCCACTCAGGATGCTGCTACCAGCCTCATGACGTGGATTTCATGGCTGAGTGACACTCCATTGGACCTACGTAGCACCACTTGTCCACTTGTCCACTTGTCCACTTGTCTTTGTCCACTTGTCCACTCGTCTTTGTCCACTTGGCTCTTTCCTGTGATATGAAACGTGTACCGGAGTGGAGGTTCTTGTCAAGACAGCAGCCCTCAACTTTGGGGTCCCTGTGTCTGGTTGATTTTTTCATTTTCCCAAGGTCAACGCCCATGTGTGGAAGTGCCCTATGCTCTGTGGTTCTGTGTTTTCCATGGTTTGGGAAAGAGGATACACTTGTGAAGATTGGCTGTTGGCCATTGACATCCCGCCCATCAGCTTAACAAGGCTCCCTTGACTCCGTGGGCTGTCCTGCCTTTCTGGTTTTTAGACTTTTTTCGCCTGGCCCTTTTGCCCCGGGGGGGGGGCGAGAGATTTCTTTGTAGTGCTGATTTGCTCTCCCAGGTTGCTTGGTTGGCCAAAAAGGGCGTATGCGTTTTTTCCTGAATATATTCAGGAAAAAACGCATACGCCCTTTTTGGCCAACCGCATCATTGTCCACGTTCTGGCGCTTTTCATGTGCTATCGGGGCCATTCCGATGTACCCGTTGACATCCGTTTCCTGCAGTTCTGCCTTGCGTTCAGCGCCTCTTCGTAGCCTGACCTCAATATATTTTGGGGCGATAGTTATCGTTTAGAACTCTGCAGGTTTGGGAAGTGCAGTGCCCCTGAGCTCCATTTCCCAAGTCGCTTTTTTGTGAGTGGGACGCAACACGGCTGGATGGCTTCACGCCCTATTGTCGATCCGGGGTGGGAGGCTGAACCGCTGGTGAATTCTTCTTCGTGATGGGAAATGAGAGTGACATGTGCCCGACCAAACACCTCCAGCGAGTCTCTCATTGGTTCCCCCTCTTGCAGTTCATCCTGCGGACAAATTGCAGACGGTACGAAAGAGGCATGGAAAGGCGCCGTGTCTCCAAGTGGGGAGATTGTTAGTAAGGGGGCCTGAATGGAGAACACGAGCACCAGGAGATGAAAACTGAGGTGAGTTTCAGAAAGCTTTCCCGATCCCACGGTGTAGCATCCGCTGGGTTTCCAATGAGTGCTTTCGCTGTCGGAAGATTGCGTTGAACCTGGAGAGTTGGGACCCATGGAATGGGGAGCACGCAGGATTCCTTTCAAGGGTCTGCATTTGCTTTCCCAACCTCACCAATCGTCTCAGCCCCAAGAGTGTCCAGCCTTATGTCTTCTGCCGCTGGGGCTGTAGATGTGGTCAATCCTGGTTGCATGCCAGTCCCTGAACGCATTTTGGAAGAATTTCTCTCTGTTTTGCCCTGCTTGTTTCTTCTTTATGTTGGAAATGTATCCTCAGAATGGGTCTGAGCTGATTTTCCCTGCTGGTTTTAGGCCGCTTTACACACACTTGATGCACTTACACAGAGATATCAAGACTTAGCTTTTAAGATGCTTACTAGTCGGATAGATACTTGTGCGATGAACAGGGTCTGGTGAGTCCAGTTGATTGAGCAAGGAGTAGGTCGTGTCCATTCCATATTCGGTTTTCGGAAGGGTATCTGTGCTCATTTCAAACTCGAGTTTTATGCGTCACCCCACCTCACCTTTCCCCTGAAGCAGGCATAAGTGTGTTTTCTAAAAGCGTGACTCTGTTCTGTTTGGGGATTCAGTGCATGGGGAGCGATTTTTACATTCCCTCGATAAGTGATATCATAAGTTTCTTTTTTTGTGGGACTTATTTCACTGAGGATGATCGTACCTAAATCCACTCAGGATGCTGCTACCAGCCTCATGACGTGGATTTCATGGCTGAGTGACACTCCATTGGACCTACGTAGCACCACTTGTCCACTTGTCCACTTGTCTTTGTCCACTTGTCCACTTGGCTCTTTCCTGGGATATGAAACGTGTACCGGAGTGGAGGTTCTTGTCAAGACAGCAGCCCTCAACTTTGGGGTCCCTGTGTCTGGTTGATTTTTTCATTTTCCCAAGGTCAACGCCCATGTGTGGAAGTGCCCTATGCTCTGTGGTTCTGTGTTTTCCATGGTTTGGGAAAGAGGATACACTTGTGAAGATTGGCTGTTGGCCATTGACATCCCGCCCATCAGCTTAACAAGGCTCCCTTGACTCCGTGGGCTGTCCTGCCTTTCTGGTTTTTAGACTTTTTTCGCCTGGCCCTTTTGCCCCGGGGGGGGGGGCCGAGAGATTTCTTTGTAGTGCTGATTTGCTCTCCCAGGTTGCTTGGTTGGCCAAAAAGGGCGTATGCGTTTTTTCCTGAATATATTCAGGAAAAAACGCATACGCCCTTTTTGGCCAACCGCATCATTGTCCACGTTCTGGCGCTTTTCATGTGCTATCGGGGCCATTCCGATGTACCCGTTGACATCCGTTTCCTGCAGTTCTGCCTTGCGTTCAGCGCCTCTTCGTAGCCTGACCTCAATATATTTTGGGGCGATAGTTATCGTTTAGAACTCTGCAGGTTTGGGAAGTGCAGTGCCCCTGAGCTCCATTTCCCAAGTCGCTTTTTTGTGAGTGGGACCCAACACGGCTGGATGGCTTCACGCCCTATTGTCGATCCGGGGTGGCAGGCTGAACCGCTGGTGAATTCTTCTTCGTGATGGGAAATGAGAGTGACATGTGCCCGACCAAACACCTCCAGCGAGTCTCTCATTGGTTCCCCCTCTTGCAGTTCATCCTGCGGACAAATTGCAGACGGTACGAAAGAGGCATGGAAAGGCGCCGAGTCTCCAAGTGGGGAGATTGTTAGTAAGGGGGCCTGAATGGAGAACACGAGCACCAGGAGATGAAAACTGAGGTGAGTTTCAGAAAGCTTTCCCGATCCCACGGTGTAGCAACCGCTGGGTTTCCAATGAGTGCTTTCGCTGTCGGAAGATTGCGTTGAACCTGGAGAGCTGGGACCCATGGAATGGGGAGCACGCAGGATTCCTTTCAAGGGTCTGCATTTGCTTTCCCAACCTCACCAATCGTCTCAGCCCCAAGAGTGTCCAGCCTTATGTCTTCTGCCGCTGGGGCTGTAGATGTGGTCAATCCTGGTTGCATGCCAGTCCCTGAACGCATTTTGGAAGAATTTCTCTCTGTTTTGCCCTGCTTGTTTCTTCTTTATGTTGGAAATGTATCCTCAGAATGGGTCTGAGCTGATTTTCCCTGCTGGTTTTAGGCCGCTTTACACACACTTGATGCACTTACACAGAGATATCAAGACTTAGCTTTTAAGATGCTTACTAGTCGGATAGATACTTGTGCGATGAACAGGGTCTGGTGAGTCCAGTTGATTGAGCAAGGAGTAGGTCGTGTCCATTCCATATTCGGTTTTCGGAAGGGTATCTGTGCTCATTTCAAACTCGAGTTTTATGCGTCACCCCACCTCACCTTTCCCCTGAAGCAGGCATAAGTGTGTTTTCTAAAAGCGTGACTCTGTTCTGTTTGGGGATTCAGTGCATGGGGAGCGATTTTTACATTCCCTCGATAAGTGATATCATAAGTTTCTTTTTTTGTGGGACTTATTTCACTGAGGATGATCGTACCTAAATCCACTCAGGATGCTGCTACCAGCCTCATGACGTGGATTTCATGGCTGAGTGACACTCCATTGGACCTACGTAGCACCACTTGTCCACTTGTCCACTTGTCTTTGTCCACTTGTCCACTTGGCTCTTTCCTGGGATATGAAACGTGTACCGGAGTGGAGGTTCTTGTCAAGACAGCAGCCCTCAACTTTGGGGTCCCTGTGTCTGGTTGATTTTTTCATTTTCCCAAGGTCAACGCCCATGTGTGGAAGTGCCCTATGCTCTGTGGTTCTGTGTTTTCCATGGTTTGGGAAAGAGGATACACTTGTGAAGATTGGCTGTTGGCCATTGACATCCCGCCCATCAGCTTAACAAGGCTCCCTTGACTCCGTGGGCTGTCCTGCCTTTCTGGTTTTTAGACTTTTTTCGCCTGGCCCTTTTGCCCCGGGGGGGGGGGCCGAGAGATTTCTTTGTAGTGCTGATTTGCTCTCCCAGGTTGCTTGGTTGGCCAAAAAGGGCGTATGCGTTTTTTCCTGAATATATTCAGGAAAAAACGCATACGCCCTTTTTGGCCAACCGCATCATTGTCCACGTTCTGGCGCTTTTCATGTGCTATCGGGGCCATTCCGATGTACCCGTTGACATCCGTTTCCTGCAGTTCTGCCTTGCGTTCAGCGCCTCTTCGTAGCCTGACCTCAATATATTTTGGGGCGATAGTTATCGTTTAGAACTCTGCAGGTTTGGGAAGTGCAGTGCCCCTGAGCTCCATTTCCCAAGTCGCTTTTTTGTGAGTGGGACCCAACACGGCTGGATGGCTTCACGCCCTATTGTCGATCCGGGGTCGCAGGCTGAACCGCTGGTGAATTCTTCTTCGTGATGGGAAATGAGAGTGACATGTGCCCGACCAAACACCTCCAGCGAGTCTCTCATTGGTTCCCCCTCTTGCAGTTCATCCTGCGGACAAATTGCAGACGGTACGAAAGAGGCATGGAAAGGCGCCGAGTCTCCAAGTGGGGAGATTGTTAGTAAGGGGGCCTGAATGGAGAACACGAGCACCAGGAGATGAAAACTGAGGTGAGTTTCAGAAAGCTTTCCCGATCCCACGGTGTAGCAACCGCTGGGTTTCCAATGAGTGCTTTCGCTGTCGGAAGATTGCGTTGAACCTGGAGAGCTGGGACCCATGGAATGGGGAGCACGCAGGATTCCTTTCAAGGGTCTGCATTTGCTTTCCCAACCTCACCAATCGTCTCAGCCCCAAGAGTGTCCAGCCTTATGTCTTCTGCCGCTGGGGCTGTAGATGTGGTCAATCCTGGTTGCATGCCAGTCCCTGAACGCATTTTGGAAGAATTTCTCTCTGTTTTGCCCTGCTTGTTTCTTCTTTATGTTGGAAATGTATCCTCAGAAATGGTCTGAGCTGATTTTCCCTGCTGGTTTTAGGCCGCTTTACACACACTTGATGCACTTACACAGAGATATCAAGACTTAGCTTTTAAGATGCTTACTAGTCGGATAGATACTTGTGCGATGAACAGGGTCTGGTGAGTCCAGTTGATTGAGCAAGGAGTAGGTCGTGTCCATTCCATATTCGGTTTTCGGAAGGGTATCTGTGCTCATTTCAAACTCGAGTTTTATGCGTCACCCCACCTCACCTTTCCCCTGAAGTAGGCATAAGTGTGTTTTCTAAAAGCGTGACTCTGTTCTGTTTGGGGATTCAGTGCATGGGGAGCGATTTTTACATTCCCTCGATAAGTGATATCATAAGTTTCTTTTTTTGTGGGACTTATTTCACGGAGGATGATCGTACCTAAATCCACTCAGGATGTTGCTACCAGCCTCATGACGTGGATTTCATGGCTGAGTGACACTCCATTGGACCTACGTAGCACCACTTGTCCACTTGTCCACTTGTCCACTTGTCTTTGTCCACTTGTCCACTCGTCTTTGTCCACTTGGCTCTTTCCTGGGATATGAAACGTGTACCGGAGTGGAGGTTCTTGTCAAGACAGCAGCCCTCAACTTTGGGGTCCCTGTGTCTGGTTGATTTTTTCATTTTCCCAAGGTCAACGCCCATGTGTGGAAGTGCCCTATGCTCTGTGGTTCTGTGTTTTCCATGGTTTGGGAAAGAGGATACACTTGTGAAGATTGGCTGTTGGCCATTGACATCCCGCCCATCAGCTTAACAAGGCTCCCTTGACTCCGTGGGCTGTCCTGCCTTTCTGGTTTTTAGACTTTTTTCGCCTGGCCCTTTTGCCCCGGGGGGGGGGGCCGAGAGATTTCTTTGTAGTGCTGATTTGCTCTCCCAGGTTGCTTGGTTGGCCAAAAAGGGCGTATGCGTTTTTTCCTGAATATATTCAGGAAAAAACGCATACGCCCTTTTTGGCCAACCGCATCATTGTCCACGTTCTGGCGCTTTTCATGTGCTATCGGGGCCATTCCGATGTACCCGTTGACATCCTTTTCCGGCAGTTCTGCCTTGCGTTCAGCGCCTCTTCGTAGCCTGACCTCAATATATTTTGGGGCGATAGTTATCGTTTAGAACTCTGCAGGTTTGGGAAGTGCAGGGCCCCTGAGCTCCATTTCCCAAGTCGCTTTTTTGTGAGTGGGACGCAACACGGCTGGATGGCTTCACGCCCTATTGTCGATCCGGGGTGGCAGGCTGAACCGCTGGTGAATTCTTCTTCGTGATGGGAAATGAGAGTGACATGTGCCCGACCAAACACCTCCAGCGAGTCTCTCATTGGTTCCCCCTCTTGCAGTTCATCCTGCGGACAAATTGCAGACGGTACGAAAGAGGCATGGAAAGGCGCCGTGTCTCCAAGTGGGGAGATTGTTAGTAAGGGGGCCTGAATGGAGAACACGAGCACCAGGAGATGAAAACTGAGGTGAGTTTCAGAAAGCTTTCCCGATCCCACGGTGTAGCATCCGCTGGGTTTCCAATGAGTGCTTTCGCTGTCGGAAGATTGCGTTGAACCTGGAGAGTTGGGACCCATGGAATGGGGAGCACGCAGGATTCCTTTCAAGGGTCTGCATTTGCTTTCCCAACCTCACCAATCGTCTCAGCCCCAAGAGTGTCCAGCCTTATGTCTTCTGCCGCTGGGGCTGTAGATGTGGTCAATCCTGGTTGCATGCCAGTCCCTGAACGCATTTTGGAAGAATTTCTCTCTGTTTTGCCCTGCTTGTTTCTTCTTTATGTTGGAAATGTATCCTCAGAATGGGTCTGAGCTGATTTTCCCTGCTGGTTTTAGGCCGCTTTACACACACTTGATGCACTTACACAGAGATATCAAGACTTAGCTTTTAAGATGCTTACTAGTCGGATAGATACTTGTGCGATGAACAGGGTCTGGTGAGTCCAGTTGATTGAGCAAGGAGTAGGTCGTGTCCATTCCATATTCGGTTTTCGGAAGGGTATCTGTGCTCATTTCAAACTCGAGTTTTATGCGTCACCCCACCTCACCTTTCCCCTGAAGCAGGCATAAGTGTGTTTTCTAAAAGCGTGACTCTGTTCTGTTTGGGGATTCAGTGCATGGGGAGCGATTTTTACATTCCCTCGATAAGTGATATCATAAGTTTCTTTTTTTGTGGGACTTATTTCACTGAGGATGATCGTACCTAAATCCACTCAGGATGCTGCTACCAGCCTCATGACGTGGATTTCATGGCTGAGTGACACTCCATTGGACCTACGTAGCACCACTTGTCCACTTGTCCACTTGTCTTTGTCCACTTGTCCACTTGGCTCTTTCCTGGGATATGAAACGTGTACCGGAGTGGAGGTTCTTGTCAAGACAGCAGCCCTCAACTTTGGGGTCCCTGTGTCTGGTTGATTTTTTCATTTTCCCAAGGTCAACGCCCATGTGTGGAAGTGCCCTATGCTCTGTGGTTCTGTGTTTTCCATGGTTTGGGAAAGAGGATACACTTGTGAAGATTGGCTGTTGGCCATTGACATCCCGCCCATCAGCTTAACAAGGCTCCCTTGACTCCGTGGGCTGTCCTGCCTTTCTGGTTTTTAGACTTTTTTCGCCTGGCCCTTTTGCCCCGGGGGGGGGCGAGAGATTTCTTTGTAGTGCTGATTTGCTCTCCCACGTTGCTTGGTTGGCCAAAAAGGGCGTATGCGTTTTTTCCTGAATATATTCAGGAAAAAACGCATACGCCCTTTTTGGCCAACCGCATCATTGTCCACGTTCTGGCGCTTTTCATGTGCTATCGGGGCCATTCCGATGTACCCGTTGACATCCGTTTCCTGCAGTTCTGCCTTGCGTTCAGCGCCTCTTCGTAGCCTGCGCTCAATATATTTTGGGGCGATAGTTATCGTTTAGAACTCTGCAGGTTTGGGAAGTGCAGTGCCCCTGAGCTCCATTTCCCAAGTCGCTTTTTTGTGAGTGGGACGCAACACGGCTGGATGGCTTCACGCCCTATTGTCGATCCGGGGTGGCAGGCTGAACCGCTGGTGAATTCTTCTTCGTGATGGGAAATGAGAGTGACATGTGCCCGACCAAACACCTCCAGCGAGTCTCTCATTGGTTCCCCCTCTTGCAGTTCATCCTGCGGACAAATTGCAGACGGTACGAAAGAGGCATGGAAAGGCGCCGAGTCTCCAAGTGGGGAGATTGTTAGTAAGGGGGCCTGAATGGAGAACACGAGCACCAGGAGATGAAAACTGAGGTGAGTTTCAGAAAGCTTTCCCGATCCCACGGTGTAGCATCCGCTGGGTTTCCAATGAGTGCTTTCGCTGTCGGAAGATTGCGTTGAACCTGGAGAGCTGGGACCCATGGAATGGGGAGCACGCAGGATTCCTTTCAAGGGTCTGCATTTGCTTTCCCAACCTCACCAATCGTCTCAGCCCCAAGACTGTCCAGCCTTATGTCTTCTGCCGCTGGGGCTGTAGATGTGGTCAATCCTGGTTGCATGCCAGTCCCTGAACGCATTTTGGAAGAATTTCTCTCTGTTTTGCCCTGCTTGTTTCTTCTTTATGTTGGAAATGTATCCTCAGAATGGGTCTGAGCTGATTTTCCCTGCTGGTTTTAGGCCGCTTTACACACACTTGATGCACTTACACAGAGATATCAAGACTTAGCTTTTAAGATGCTTACTAGTCGGATAGATACTTGTGCGATGAACAGGGTCTGGTGAGTCCAGTTGATTGAGCAAGGAGTAGGTCGTGTCCATTCCATATTCGGTTTTCGGAAGGGTATCTGTGCTCATTTCAAACTCGAGTTTTATGCGTCACCCCACCTCACCTTTCCCCTGAAGCAGGCATAAGTGTGTTTTCTAAAAGCGTGACTCTGTTCTGTTTGGGGATTCAGTGCATGGGGAGCGATTTTTACATTCCCTCGATAAGTGATATCATAAGTTTCTTTTTTTGTGGGACTTATTTCACGGAGGATGATCGTACCTAAATCCACTCAGGATGCTGCTACCAGCCTCATGACGTGGATTTCATGGCTGAGTGACACTCCATTGGACCTACGTAGCACCACTTGTCCACTTGTCCACTTGTCTTTGTCCACTTGTCCACTCGTCTTTGTCCACTTGGCTCTTTCCTGGGATATGAAACGTGTACCGGAGTGGAGGTTCTTGTCAAGACAGCAGCCCTCAACTTTGGGGTCCCTGTGTCTGGTTGATTTTTTCATTTTCCCAAGGTCAACGCCCATGTGTGGAAGTGCCCTATGCTCTGTGGTTCTGTGTTTTCCATGGATTGGGAAAGAGGATACACTTGTGAAGATTGGCTGTTGGCCATTGACATCCCGCCCATCAGCTTAACAAGGCTCCCTTGACTCCGTGGGCTGTCCTGCCTTTCTGGTTTTTAGACTTTTTTAGCCTGGCCCTTTTGCCCCGGGGGGGGCGAGAGATTTCTTTGTAGTGCTGATTTGCTCTCCCAGGTTGCTTGGTTGGCCAAAAAGGGCGTATGCGTTTTTTCCTGAATATATTCAGGAAAAAACGCATACGCCCTTTTTGGCCAACCGCATCATTGTCCACGTTCTGGCGCTTTTCATGTGCTATCGGGGCCATTCCGATGTACCCGTTGACATCCGTTTCCTGCAGTTCTGCCTTGCGTTCAGCGCCTCTTCGTAGCCTGACCTCAATATATTTTGGGGCGATAGTTATCGTTTAGAACTCTGCAGGTTTGGGAAGTGCAGTGCCCCTGAGCTCCATTTCCCAAGTCGCTTTTTTGTGAGTGGGACGCAACACGGCTGGATGGCTTCACGCCCTATTGTCGATCCGGGGTGGCAGGCTGAACCGCTGGTGAATTCTTCTTCGTGATGGGAAATGAGAGTGACATGTGCCCGACCAAACACCTCCAGCGAGTCTCTCATTGGTTCCCCCTCTTGCAGTTCATCCTGCGGACAAATTGCAGACGGTACGAAAGAGGCATGGAAAGGCGCCGAGTCTCCAAGTGGGGAGATTGTTAGTAAGGGGGCCTGAATGGAGAACACGAGCACCAGGAGATGAAAACTGAGGTGAGTTTCAGAAAGCTTTCCCGATCCCACGGTGTAGCATCCGCTGGGTTTCCAATGAGTGCTTTCGCTGTCGGAAGATTGCGTTGAACCTGGAGAGTTGGGACCCATGGAATGGGGAGCACGCAGGATTCCTTTCAAGGGTCTGCATTTGCTTTCCCAACCTCACCAATCGTCTCAGCCCCAAGAGTGTCCAGCCTTATGTCTTCTGCCGCTGGGGCTGTAGATGTGGTCAATCCTGGTTGCATGCCAGTCCCTGAACGCATTTTGGAAGAATTTCTCTCTGTTTTGCCCTGCTTGTTTCTTCTTTATGTTGGAAATGTATCCTCAGAATGGGTCTGAGCTGATTTTCCCTGCTGGTTTTAGGCCGCTTTACACACACTTGATGCACTTACACAGAGATATCAAGACTTAGCTTTTAAGATGCTTACTAGTCGGATAGATACTTGTGCGATGAACAGGGTCTGGTGAGTCCAGTTGATTGAGCAAGGAGTAGGTCGTGTCCATTCCATATTCGGTTTTCGGAAGGGTATCTGTGCTCATTTCAAACTCGAGTTTTATGCGTCACCCCACCTCACCTTTCCCCTGAAGCAGGCATAAGTGTGTTTTCTAAAAGCGTGACTCTGTTCTGTTTGGGGATTCAGTGCATGGGGAGCGATTTTTACATTCCCTCGATAAGTGATATCATAAGTTTCTTTTTTTGTGGGACTTATTTCACTGAGGATGATCGTACCTAAATCCACTCAGGATGCTGCTACCAGCCTCATGACGTGGATTTCATGGCTGAGTGACACTCCATTGGACCTACGTAGCACCACTTGTCCACTTGTCCACTTGTCTTTGTCCACTTGTCCACTCGTCTTTGTCCACTTGGCTCTTTCCTGGGATATGAAACGTGTACCGGAGTGGAGGTTCTTGTCAAGACAGCAGCCCTCAACTTTGGGGTCCCTGTGTCTGGTTGATTTTTTCATTTTCCCAAGGTCAACGCCCATGTGTGGAAGTGCCCTATGCTCTGTGGTTCTGTGTTTTACATGGTTTGGGAAAGAGGATACACTTGTGAAGATTGGCTGTTGGCCATTGACATCCCGCCCATCAGCTTAACAAGGCTCCCTTGACTCCGTGGGCTGTCCTGCCTTTCTGGTTTTTAGACTTTTTTCGCCTGGCCCTTTTGCCCCGGGGGGGGGGGGCCGAGAGATTTCTTTGTAGTGCTGATTTGCTCTCCCAGGTTGCTTGGTTGGCCAAAAAGGGCGTATGCGTTTTTTCCTGAATATATTCAGGAAAAAACGCATACGCCCTTTTTGGCCAACCGCATCATTGTCCACGTTCTGGCGCTTTTCATGTGCTATCGGGGCCATTCCGATGTACCCGTTGACATCCGTTTCCTGCAGTTCTGCCTTGCGTTCAGCGCCTCTTCGTAGCCTGACCTCAATATATTTTGGGGCGATAGTTATCGTTTAGAACTCTGCAGGTTTGGGAAGTGCAGTGCCCCTGAGCTCCATTTCCCAAGTCGCTTTTTTGTGAGTGGGACGCAACACGGCTGGATGGCTTCACGCCCTATTGTCGATCCGGGGTGGCAGGCTGAACCGCTGGTGAATTCTTCTTCGTGATGGGAAATGAGAGTGACATGTGCCCGACCAAACACCTCCAGCGAGTCTCTCATTGGTTCCCCCACTTGCAGTTCATCCTGCGGACAAATTGCAGACGGTACGAAAGAGGCATGGAAAGGCGCCGAGTCTCCAAGTGGGGAGATTGTTAGTAAGGGGGCCTGAATGGAGAACACGAGCACCAGGAGATGAAAACTGAGGTGAGTTTCAGAAAGCTTTCCCGATCCCACGGTGTAGCATCCGCTGGGTTTCCAATGAGTGCTTTCGCTGTCGGAAGATTGCGTTGAACCTGGAGAGTTGGGACCCATGGAATGGGGAGCACGCAGGATTCCTTTCAAGGGTCTGCATTTGCTTTCCCAACCTCACCAATCGTCTCAGCCCCAAGAGTGTCCAGCCTTATGTCTTCTGCCGCTGGGGCTGTAGATGTGGTCAATCCTGGTTGCATGCCAGTCCCTGAACGCATTTTGGAAGAATTTCTCTCTGTTTTGCCCTGCTTGTTTCTTCTTTATGTTGGAAATGTATCCTCAGAATGGGTCTGAGCTGATTTTCCCTGCTGGTTTTAGGCCGCTTTACACACACTTGATGCACTTACACAGAGATATCAAGACTTAGCTTTTAAGATGCTTACTAGTCGGATAGATACTTGTGCGATGAACAGGGTCTGGTGAGTCCAGTTGATTGAGCAAGGAGTAGGTCGTGTCCATTCCATATTCGGTTTTCGGAAGGGTATCTGTGCTCATTTCAAACTCGAGTTTTATGCGTCACCCCACCTCACCTTTCCCCTGAAGCAGGCATAAGTGTGTTTTCTAAAAGCGTGACTCTGTTCTGTTTGGGGATTCAGTGCATGGGGAGCGATTTTTACATTCCCTCGATAAGTGATATCATAAGTTTCTTTTTTTGTGGGACTTATTTCACTGAGGATGATCGTACCTAAATCCACTCAGGATGCTGCTACCAGCCTCATGACGTGGATTTCATGGCTGAGTGACACTCCATTGGACCTACGTAGCACCACTTGTCCACTTGTCCACTTGTCTTTGTCCACTTGTCCACTCGTCTTTGTCCACTTGGCTCTTTCCTGGGATATGAAACGTGTACCGGAGTGGAGGTTCTTGTCAAGACAGCAGCCCTCAACTTTGGGGTCCCTGTGTCTGGTTGATTTTTTCATTTTCCCAAGGTCAACGCCCATGTGTGGAAGTGCCCTATGCTCTGTGGTTCTGTGTTTTCCATGGTTTGGGAAAGAGGATACACTTGTGAAGATTGGCTGTTGGCCATTGACATCCCGCCCATCAGCTTAACAAGGCTCCCTTGACTCCGTGGGCTGTCCTGCCTTTCTGGTTTTTAGACTTTTTTCGCCTGGCCCTTTTGCCCCGGGGGGGGGGGCCGAGAGATTTCTTTGTAGTGCTGATTTGCTCTCCCAGGTTGCTTGGTTGGCCAAAAAGGGCGTATGCGTTTTTTCCTGAATATATTCAGGAAAAAACGCATACGCCCTTTTTGGCCAACCGCATCATTGTCCACGTTCTGGCGCTTTTCATGTGCTATCGGGGCCATTCCGATGTACCCGTTGACATCCGTTTCCTGCAGTTCTGCCTTGCGTTCAGCGCCTCTTCGTAGCCTGACCTCAATATATTTTGGGGCGATAGTTATCGTTTAGAACTCTGCAGGTTTGGGAAGTGCAGTGCCCCTGAGCTCCATTTCCCAAGTCGCTTTTTTGTGAGTGGGACGCAACACGGCTGGATGGCTTCACGCCCTATTGTCGATCCGGGGTGGCAGGCTGAACCGCTGGTGAATTCTTCTTCGTGATGGGAAATGAGAGTGACATGTGCCCGACCAAACACCTCCAGCGAGTCTCTCATTGGTTCCCCCTCTTGCAGTTCATCCTGCGGACAAATTGCAGACGGTACGAAAGAGGCATGGAAAGGCGCCGAGTCTCCAAGTGGGGAGATTGTTAGTAAGGGGGCCTGAATGGAGAACACGAGCACCAGGAGATGAAAACTGAGGTGAGTTTCAGAAAGCTTTCCCGATCCCACGGTGTAGCATCCGCTGGGTTTCCAATGAGTGCTTTCGCTGTCGGAAGATTGCGTTGAACCTGGAGAGTTGGGACCCATGGAATGGGGAGCACGCAGGATTCCTTTCAAGGGTCTGCATTTGCTTTCCCAACCTCACCAATCGTCTCAGCCCCAAGAGTGTCCAGCCTTATGTCTTCTGCCGCTGGGGCTGTAGATGTGGTCAATCCTGGTTGCATGCCAGTCCCTGAACGCATTTTGGAAGAATTTCTCTCTGTTTTGCCCTGCTTGTTTCTTCTTTATGTTGGAAATGTATCCTCAGAATGGGTCTGAGCTGATTTTCCCTGCTGGTTTTAGGCCGCTTTACACACACTTGATGCACTTACACAGAGATATCAAGACTTAGCTTTTAAGATGCTTACTAGTCGGATAGATACTTGTGCGATGAACAGGGTCTGGTGAGTCCAGTTGATTGAGCAAGGAGTAGGTCGTGTCCATTCCATATTCGGTTTTCGGAAGGGTATCTGTGCTCATTTCAAACTCGAGTTTTATGCGTCACCCCACCTCACCTTTCCCCTGAAGCAGGCATAAGTGTGTTTTCTAAAAGCGTGACTCTGTTCTGTTTGGGGATTCAGTGCATGGGGAGCGATTTTTACATTCCCTCGATAAGTGATATCATAAGTTTCTTTTTTTGTGGGACTTATTTCACTGAGGATGATCGTACCTAAATCCACTCAGGATGCTGCTACCAGCCTCATGACGTGGATTTCATGGCTGAGTGACACTCCATTGGACCTACGTAGCACCACTTGTCCACTTGTCCACTTGTCTTTGTCCACTTGTCCACTCGTCTTTGTCCACTTGGCTCTTTCCTGGGATATGAAACGTGTACCGGAGTGGAGGTTCTTGTCAAGACAGCAGCCCTCAACTTTGGGGTCCCTGTGTCTGGTTGATTTTTTCATTTTCCCAAGGTCAACGCCCATGTGTGGAAGTGCCCTATGCTCTGTGGTTCTGTGTTTTACATGGTTTGGGAAAGAGGATACACTTGTGAAGATTGGCTGTTGGCCATTGACATCCCGCCCATCAGCTTAACAAGGCTCCCTTGACTCCGTGGGCTGTCCTGCCTTTCTGGTTTTTAGACTTTTTTCGCCTGGCCCTTTTGCCCGGGGGGGGGGGCGAGAGATTTCTTTGTAGTGCTGATTTGCTCTCCCAGGTTGCTTGGTTGGCCAAAAAGGGCGTATGCGTTTTTTCCTGAATATATTCAGGAAAAAACGCATACGCCCTTTTTGGCCAACCGCATCATTGTCCACGTTCTGGCGCTTTTCATGTGCTATCGGGGCCATTCCGATGTACCCGTTGACATCCGTTTCCTGCAGTTCTGCCTTGCGTTCAGCGCCTCTTCGTAGCCTGACCTCAATATATTTTGGGGCGATAGTTATCGTTTAGAACTCTGCAGGTTTGGGAAGTGCAGTGCCCCTGAGCTCCATTTCCCAAGTCGCTTTTTTGTGAGTGGGACGCAACACGGCTGGATGGCTTCACGCCCTATTGTCGATCCGGGGTGGCAGGCTGAACCGCTGGTGAATTCTTCTTCGTGATGGGAAATGAGAGTGACATGTGCCCGACCAAACACCTCCAGCGAGTGTCTCATTGGTTCCCCCTCTTGCAGTTCATCCTGCGGACAAATTGCAGACGGTACGAAAGAGGCATGGAAAGGCGCCGAGTCTCCAAGTGGGGAGATTGTTAGTAAGGGGGCCTGAATGGAGAACACGAGCACCAGGAGATGAAAACTGAGGTGAGTTTCAGAAAGCTTTCCCGATCCCACGGTGTAGCATCCGCTGGGTTTCCAATGAGTGCTTTCGCTGTCGGAAGATTGCGTTGAACCTGGAGAGTTGGGACCCATGGAATGGGGAGCACGCAGGATTCCTTTCAAGGGTCTGCATTTGCTTTCCCAACCTCACCAATCGTCTCAGCCCCAAGAGTGTCCAGCCTTATGTCTTCTGCCGCTGGGGCTGTAGATGTGGTCAATCCTGGTTGCATGCCAGTCCCTGAACGCATTTTGGAAGAATTTCTCTCTGTTTTGCCCTGCTTGTTTCTTCTTTATGTTGGAAATGTATCCTCAGAATGGGTCTGAGCTGATTTTCCCTGCTGGTTTTAGGCCGCTTTACACACACTTGATGCACTTACACAGAGATATCAAGACTTAGCTTTTAAGATGCTTACTAGTCGGATAGATACTTGTGCGATGAACAGGGTCTGGTGAGTCCAGTTGATTGAGCAAGGAGTAGGTCGTGTCCATTCCATATTCGGTTTTCGGAAGGGTATCTGTGCTCATTTCAAACTCGAGTTTTATGCGTCACCCCACCTCACCTTTCCCCTGAAGCAGGCATAAGTGTGTTTTCTAAAAGCGTGACTCTGTTCTGTTTGGGGATTCAGTGCATGGGGAGCGATTTTTACATTCCCTCGATAAGTGATATCATAAGTTTCTTTTTTTGTGGGACTTATTTCACGGAGGATGATCGTACCTAAATCCACTCAGGATGCTGCTACCAGCCTCATGACGTGGATTTCATGGCTGAGTGACACTCCATTGGACCTACGTAGCACCACTTGTCCACTTGTCCACTTGTCTTTGTCCACTTGTCCACTCGTCTTTGTCCACTTGGCTCTTTCCTGGGATATGAAACGTGTACCGGAGTGGAGGTTCTTGTCAAGACAGCAGCCCTCAACTTTGGGGTCCCTGTGTCTGGTTGATTTTTTCATTTTCCCAAGGTCAACGCCCATGTGTGGAAGTGCCCTATGCTCTGTGGTTCTGTGTTTTCCATGGATTGGGAAAGAGGATACACTTGTGAAGATTGGCTGTTGGCCATTGACATCCCGCCCATCAGCTTAACAAGGCTCCCTTGACTCCGTGGGCTGTCCTGCCTTTCTGGTTTTTAGACTTTTTTCGCCTGGCCCTTTTGCCCCGGGGGGGGCGAGAGATTTCTTTGTAGTGCTGATTTGCTCTCCCAGGTTGCTTGGTTGGCCAAAAAGGGCGTATGCGTTTTTTCCTGAATATATTCAGGAAAAAACGCATACGCCCTTTTTGGCCAACCGCATCATTGTCCACGTTCTGGCGCTTTTCATGTGCTATCGGGGCCATTCCGATGTACCCGTTGACATCCGTTTCCTGCAGTTCTGCCTTGCGTTCAGCGCCTCTTCGTAGCCTGACCTCAATATATTTTGGGGCGATAGTTATCGTTTAGAACTCTGCAGGTTTGGGAAGTGCAGTGCCCCTGAGCTCCATTTCCCAAGTCGCTTTTTTGTGAGTGGGACGCAACACGGCTGGATGGCTTCACGCCCTATTGTCGATCCGGGGTGGCAGGCTGAACCGCTGGTGAATTCTTCTTCGTGATGGGAAATGAGAGTGACATGTGCCCGACCAAACACCTCCAGCGAGTCTCTCATTGGTTCCCCCTCTTGCAGTTCATCCTGCGGACAAATTGCAGACGGTACGAAAGAGGCATGGAAAGGCGCCGAGTCTCCAAGTGGGGAGATTGTTAGTAAGGGGGCCTGAATGGAGAACACGAGCACCAGGAGATGAAAACTGAGGTGAGTTTCAGAAAGCTTTCCCGATCCCACGGTGTAGCATCCGCTGGGTTTCCAATGAGTGCTTTCGCTGTCGGAAGATTGCGTTGAACCTGGAGAGTTGGGACCCATGGAATGGGGAGCACGCAGGATTCCTTTCAAGGGTCTGCATTTGCTTTCCCAACCTCACCAATCGTCTCAGCCCCAAGAGTGTCCAGCCTTATGTCTTCTGCCGCTGGGGCTGTAGATGTGGTCAATCCTGGTTGCATGCCAGTCCCTGAACGCATTTTGGAAGAATTTCTCTCTGTTTTGCCCTGCTTGTTTCTTCTTTATGTTGGAAATGTATCCTCAGAATGGGTCTGAGCTGATTTTCCCTGCTGGTTTTAGGCCGCTTTACACACACTTGATGCACTTACACAGAGATATCAAGACTTAGCTTTTAAGATGCTTACTAGTCGGATAGATACTTGTGCGATGAACAGGGTCTGGTGAGTCCAGTTGATTGAGCAAGGAGTAGGTCGTGTCCATTCCATATTCGGTTTTCGGAAGGGTATCTGTGCTCATTTCAAACTCGAGTTTTATGCGTCACCCCACCTCACCTTTCCCCTGAAGCAGGCATAAGTGTGTTTTCTAAAAGCGTGACTCTGTTCTGTTTGGGGATTCAGTGCATGGGGAGCGATTTTTACATTCCCTCGATAAGTGATATCATAAGTTTCTTTTTTTGTGGGACTTATTTCACTGAGGATGATCGTACCTAAATCCACTCAGGATGCTGCTACCAGCCTCATGACGTGGATTTCATGGCTGAGTGACACTCCATTGGACCTACGTAGCACCACTTGTCCACTTGTCCACTTGTCTTTGTCCACTTGTCCACTCGTCTTTGTCCACTTGGCTCTTTCCTGGGATATGAAACGTGTACCGGAGTGGAGGTTCTTGTCAAGACAGCAGCCCTCAACTTTGGGGTCCCTGTGTCTGGTTGATTTTTTCATTTTCCCAAGGTCAACGCCCATGTGTGGAAGTGCCCTATGCTCTGTGGTTCTGTGTTTTACATGGTTTGGGAAAGAGGATACACTTGTGAAGATTGGCTGTTGGCCATTGACATCCCGCCCATCAGCTTAACAAGGCTCCCTTGACTCCGTGGGCTGTCCTGCCTTTCTGGTTTTTAGACTTTTTTCGCCTGGCCCTTTTGCCCCGGGGGGGGGGGCCGAGAGATTTCTTTGTAGTGCTGATTTGCTCTCCCAGGTTGCTTGGTTGGCCAAAAAGGGCGTATGCGTTTTTTCCTGAATATATTCAGGAAAAAACGCATACGCCCTTTTTGGCCAACCGCATCATTGTCCACGTTCTGGCGCTTTTCATGTGCTATCGGGGCCATTCCGATGTACCCGTTGACATCCGTTTCCTGCAGTTCTGCCTTGCGTTCAGCGCCTCTTCGTAGCCTGACCTCAATATATTTTGGGGCGATAGTTATCGTTTAGAACTCTGCAGGTTTGGGAAGTGCAGTGCCCCTGAGCTCCATTTCCCAAGTCGCTTTTTTGTGAGTGGGACGCAACACGGCTGGATGGCTTCACGCCCTATTGTCGATCCGGGGTGGCAGGCTGAACCGCTGGTGAATTCTTCTTCGTGATGGGAAATGAGAGTGACATGTGCCCGACCAAACACCTCCAGCGAGTCTCTCATTGGTTCCCCCACTTGCAGTTCATCCTGCGGACAAATTGCAGACGGTACGAAAGAGGCATGGAAAGGCGCCGAGTCTCCAAGTGGGGAGATTGTTAGTAAGGGGGCCTGAATGGAGAACACGAGCACCAGGAGATGAAAACTGAGGTGAGTTTCAGAAAGCTTTCCCGATCCCACGGTGTAGCATCCGCTGGGTTTCCAATGAGTGCTTTCGCTGTCGGAAGATTGCGTTGAACCTGGAGAGTTGGGACCCATGGAATGGGGAGCACGCAGGATTCCTTTCAAGGGTCTGCATTTGCTTTCCCAACCTCACCAATCGTCTCAGCCCCAAGAGTGTCCAGCCTTATGTCTTCTGCCGCTGGGGCTGTAGATGTGGTCAATCCTGGTTGCATGCCAGTCCCTGAACGCATTTTGGAAGAATTTCTCTCTGTTTTGCCCTGCTTGTTTCTTCTTTATGTTGGAAATGTATCCTCAGAATGGGTCTGAGCTGATTTTCCCTGCTGGTTTTAGGCCGCTTTACACACACTTGATGCACTTACACAGAGATATCAAGACTTAGCTTTTAAGATGCTTACTAGTCGGATAGATACTTGTGCGATGAACAGGGTCTGGTGAGTCCAGTTGATTGAGCAAGGAGTAGGTCGTGTCCATTCCATATTCGGTTTTCGGAAGGGTATCTGTGCTCATTTCAAACTCGAGTTTTATGCGTCACCCCACCTCACCTTTCCCCTGAAGCAGGCATAAGTGTGTTTTCTAAAAGCGTGACTCTGTTCTGTTTGGGGATTCAGTGCATGGGGAGCGATTTTTACATTCCCTCGATAAGTGATATCATAAGTTTCTTTTTTTGTGGGACTTATTTCACTGAGGATGATCGTACCTAAATCCACTCAGGATGCTGCTACCAGCCTCATGACGTGGATTTCATGGCTGAGTGACACTCCATTGGACCTACGTAGCACCACTTGTCCACTTGTCCACTTGTCTTTGTCCACTTGTCCACTCGTCTTTGTCCACTTGGCTCTTTCCTGGGATATGAAACGTGTACCGGAGTGGAGGTTCTTGTCAAGACAGCAGCCCTCAACTTTGGGGTCCCTGTGTCTGGTTGATTTTTTCATTTTCCCAAGGTCAACGCCCATGTGTGGAAGTGCCCTATGCTCTGTGGTTCTGTGTTTTCCATGGTTTGGGAAAGAGGATACACTTGTGAAGATTGGCTGTTGGCCATTGACATCCCGCCCATCAGCTTAACAAGGCTCCCTTGACTCCGTGGGCTGTCCTGCCTTTCTGGTTTTTAGACTTTTTTCGCCTGGCCCTTTTGCCCCGGGGGGGGGGGCCGAGAGATTTCTTTGTAGTGCTGATTTGCTCTCCCAGGTTGCTTGGTTGGCCAAAAAGGGCGTATGCGTTTTTTCCTGAATATATTCAGGAAAAAACGCATACGCCCTTTTTGGCCAACCGCATCATTGTCCACGTTCTGGCGCTTTTCATGTGCTATCGGGGCCATTCCGATGTACCCGTTGACATCCGTTTCCTGCAGTTCTGCCTTGCGTTCAGCGCCTCTTCGTAGCCTGACCTCAATATATTTTGGGGCGATAGTTATCGTTTAGAACTCTGCAGGTTTGGGAAGTGCAGTGCCCCTGAGCTCCATTTCCCAAGTCGCTTTTTTGTGAGTGGGACGCAACACGGCTGGATGGCTTCACGCCCTATTGTCGATCCGGGGTGGCAGGCTGAACCGCTGGTGAATTCTTCTTCGTGATGGGAAATGAGAGTGACATGTGCCCGACCAAACACCTCCAGCGAGTCTCTCATTGGTTCCCCCTCTTGCAGTTCATCCTGCGGACAAATTGCAGACGGTACGAAAGAGGCATGGAAAGGCGCCGAGTCTCCAAGTGGGGAGATTGTTAGTAAGGGGGCCTGAATGGAGAACACGAGCACCAGGAGATGAAAACTGAGGTGAGTTTCAGAAAGCTTTCCCGATCCCACGGTGTAGCATCCGCTGGGTTTCCAATGAGTGCTTTCGCTGTCGGAAGATTGCGTTGAACCTGGAGAGTTGGGACCCATGGAATGGGGAGCACGCAGGATTCCTTTCAAGGGTCTGCATTTGCTTTCCCAACCTCACCAATCGTCTCAGCCCCAAGAGTGTCCAGCCTTATGTCTTCTGCCGCTGGGGCTGTAGATGTGGTCAATCCTGGTTGCATGCCAGTCCCTGAACGCATTTTGGAAGAATTTCTCTCTGTTTTGCCCTGCTTGTTTCTTCTTTATGTTGGAAATGTATCCTCAGAATGGGTCTGAGCTGATTTTCCCTGCTGGTTTTAGGCCGCTTTACACACACTTGATGCACTTACACAGAGATATCAAGACTTAGCTTTTAAGATGCTTACTAGTCGGATAGATACTTGTGCGATGAACAGGGTCTGGTGAGTCCAGTTGATTGAGCAAGGAGTAGGTCGTGTCCATTCCATATTCGGTTTTCGGAAGGGTATCTGTGCTCATTTCAAACTCGAGTTTTATGCGTCACCCCACCTCACCTTTCCCCTGAAGCAGGCATAAGTGTGTTTTCTAAAAGCGTGACTCTGTTCTGTTTGGGGATTCAGTGCATGGGGAGCGATTTTTACATTCCCTCGATAAGTGATATCATAAGTTTCTTTTTTTGTGGGACTTATTTCACTGAGGATGATCGTACCTAAATCCACTCAGGATGCTGCTACCAGCCTCATGACGTGGATTTCATGGCTGAGTGACACTCCATTGGACCTACGTAGCACCACTTGTCCACTTGTCCACTTGTCTTTGTCCACTTGTCCACTCGTCTTTGTCCACTTGGCTCTTTCCTGGGATATGAAACGTGTACCGGAGTGGAGGTTCTTGTCAAGACAGCAGCCCTCAACTTTGGGGTCCCTGTGTCTGGTTGATTTTTTCATTTTCCCAAGGTCAACGCCCATGTGTGGAAGTGCCCTATGCTCTGTGGTTCTGTGTTTTACATGGTTTGGGAAAGAGGATACACTTGTGAAGATTGGCTGTTGGCCATTGACATCCCGCCCATCAGCTTAACAAGGCTCCCTTGACTCCGTGGCCTGTCCTGCCTTTCTGGTTTTTAGACTTTTTTCGCCTGGCCCTTTTGCCCCGGGGGGGGGGGGGCGAGAGATTTCTTTGTAGTGCTGATTTGCTCTCCCAGGTTGCTTGGTTGGCCAAAAAGGGCGTATGCGTTTTTTCCTGAATATATTCAGGAAAAAACGCATACGCCCTTTTTGGCCAACCGCATCATTGTCCACGTTCTGGCGCTTTTCATGTGCTATCGGGGCCATTCCGATGTACCCGTTGACATCCGTTTCCTGCAGTTCTGCCTTGCGTTCAGCGCCTCTTCGTAGCCTGACCTCAATATATTTTGGGGCGATAGTTATCGTTTAGAACTCTGCAGGTTTGGGAAGTGCAGTGCCCCTGAGCTCCATTTCCCAAGTCGCTTTTTTGTGAGTGGGACGCAACACGGCTGGATGGCTTCACGCCCTATTGTCGATCCGGGGTGGCAGGCTGAACCGCTGGTGAATTCTTCTTCGTGATGGGAAATGAGAGTGACATGTGCCCGACCAAACACCTCCAGCGAGTCTCTCATTGGTTCCCCCTCTTGCAGTTCATCCTGCGGACAAATTGCAGACGGTACGAAAGAGGCATGGAAAGGCGCCGAGTCTCCAAGTGGGGAGATTGTTAGTAAGGGGGCCTGAATGGAGAACACGAGCACCAGGAGATGAAAACTGAGGTGAGTTTCAGAAAGCTTTCCCGATCCCACGGTGTAGCATCCGCTGGGTTTCCAATGAGTGCTTTCGCTGTCGGAAGATTGCGTTGAACCTGGAGAGTTGGGACCCATGGAATGGGGAGCACGCAGGATTCCTTTCAAGGGTCTGCATTTGCTTTCCCAACCTCACCAATCGTCTCAGCCCCAAGAGTGTCCAGCCTTATGTCTTCTGCCGCTGGGGCTGTAGATGTGGTCAATCCTGGTTGCATGCCAGTCCCTGAACGCATTTTGGAAGAATTTCTCTCTGTTTTGCCCTGCTTGTTTCTTCTTTATGTTGGAAATGTATCCTCAGAATGGGTCTGAGCTGATTTTCCCTGCTGGTTTTAGGCCGCTTTACACACACTTGATGCACTTACACAGAGATATCAAGACTTAGCTTTTAAGATGCTTACTAGTCGGATAGATACTTGTGCGATGAACAGGGTCTGGTGAGTCCAGTTGATTGAGCAAGGAGTAGGTCGTGTCCATTCCATATTCGGTTTTCGGAAGGGTATCTGTGCTCATTTCAAACTCGAGTTTTATGCGTCACCCCACCTCACCTTTCCCCTGAAGCAGGCATAAGTGTGTTTTCTAAAAGCGTGACTCTGTTCTGTTTGGGGATTCAGTGCATGGGGAGCGATTTTTACATTCCCTCGATAAGTGATATCATAAGTTTCTTTTTTTGTGGGACTTATTTCACTGAGGATGATCGTACCTAAATCCACTCAGGATGCTGCTACCAGCCTCATGACGTGGATTTCATGGCTGAGTGACACTCCATTGGACCTACGTAGCACCACTTGTCCACTTGTCCACTTGTCTTTGTCCACTTGTCCACTTGGCTCTTTCCTGGGATATGAAACGTGTACCGGAGTGGAGGTTCTTGTCAAGACAGCAGCCCTCAACTTTGGGGTCCCTGTGTCTGGTTGATTTTTTCATTTTCCCAAGGTCAACGCCCATGTGTGGAAGTGCCCTATGCTCTGTGGTTCTGTGTTTTACATGGTTTGGGAAAGAGGATACACTTGTGAAGATTGGCTGTTGGCCATTGACATCCCGCCCATCAGCTTAACAAGGCTCCCTTGACTCCGTGGGCTGTCCTGCCTTTCTGGTTTTTAGACTTTTTTCGCCTGGCCCTTTTGCCCCGGGGGGGGGGGGCGAGAGATTTCTTTGTAGTGCTGATTTGCTCTCCCAGGTTGCTTGGTTGGCCAAAAAGGGCGTATGCGTTTTTTCCTGAATATATTCAGGAAAAAACGCATACGCCCTTTTTGGCCAACCGCATCATTGTCCACGTTCTGGCGCTTTTCATGTGCTATCGGGGCCATTCCGATGTACCCGTTGACATCCGTTTCCTGCAGTTCTGCCTTGCGTTCAGCGCCTCTTCGTAGCCTGACCTCAATATATTTTGGGGCGATAGTTATCGTTTAGAACTCTGCAGGTTTGGGAAGTGCAGTGCCCCTGAGCTCCATTTCCCAAGTCGCTTTTTTGTGAGTGGGACGCAACACGGCTGGATGGCTTCACGCCCTATTGTCGATCCGGGGTGGCAGGCTGAACCGCTGGTGAATTCTTCTTCGTGATGGGAAATGAGAGTGACATGTGCCCGACCAAACACCTCCAGCGAGTCTCTCATTGGTTCCCCCTCTTGCAGTTCATCCTGCGGACAAATTGCAGACGGTACGAAAGAGGCATGGAAAGGCGCCGAGTCTCCAAGTGGGGAGATTGTTAGTAAGGGGGCCTGAATGGAGAACACGAGCACCAGGAGATGAAAACTGAGGTGAGTTTCAGAAAGCTTTCCCGATCCCACGGTGTAGCATCCGCTGGGTTTCCAATGAGTGCTTTCGCTGTCGGAAGATTGCGTTGAACCTGGAGAGTTGGGACCCATGGAATGGGGAGCACGCAGGATTCCTTTCAAGGGTCTGCATTTGCTTTCCCAACCTCACCAATCGTCTCAGCCCCAAGAGTGTCCAGCCTTATGTCTTCTGCCGCTGGGGCTGTAGATGTGGTCAATCCTGGTTGCATGCCAGTCCCTGAACGCATTTTGGAAGAATTTCTCTCTGTTTTGCCCTGCTTGTTTCTTCTTTATGTTGGAAATGTATCCTCAGAATGGGTCTGAGCTGATTTTCCCTGCTGGTTTTAGGCCGCTTTACACACACTTGATGCACTTACACAGAGATATCAAGACTTAGCTTTTAAGATGCTTACTAGTCGGATAGATACTTGTGCGATGAACAGGGTCTGGTGAGTCCAGTTGATTGAGCAAGGAGTAGGTCGTGTCCATTCCATATTCGGTTTTCGGAAGGGTATCTGTGCTCATTTCAAACTCGAGTTTTATGCGTCACCCCACCTCACCTTTCCCCTGAAGCAGGCATAAGTGTGTTTTCTAAAAGCGTGACTCTGTTCTGTTTGGGGATTCAGTGCATGGGGAGCGATTTTTACATTCCCTCGATAAGTGATATCATAAGTTTCTTTTTTTGTGGGACTTATTTCACTGAGGATGATCGTACCTAAATCCACTCAGGATGCTGCTACCAGCCTCATGACGTGGATTTCATGGCTGAGTGACACTCCATTGGACCTACGTAGCACCACTTGTCCACTTGTCCACTTGTCTTTGTCCACTTGTCCACTTGGCTCTTTCCTGGGATATGAAACGTGTACCGGAGTGGAGGTTCTTGTCAAGACAGCAGCCCTCAACTTTGGGGTCCCTGTGTCTGGTTGATTTTTTCATTTTCCCAAGGTCAACGCCCATGTGTGGAAGTGCCCTATGCTCTGTGGTTCTGTGTTTTACATGGTTTGGGAAAGAGGATACACTTGTGAAGATTGGCTGTTGGCCATTGACATCCCGCCCATCAGCTTAACAAGGCTCCCTTGACTCCGTGGGCTGTCCTGCCTTTCTGGTTTTTAGACTTTTTTCGCCTGGCCCTTTTGCCCCGGGGGGGGGGCCGAGAGATTTCTTTGTAGTGCTGATTTGCTCTCCCAGGTTGCTTGGTTGGCCAAAAAGGGCGTATGCGTTTTTTCCTGAATATATTCAGGAAAAAACGCATACGCCCTTTTTGGCCAACCGCATCATTGTCCACGTTCTGGCGCTTTTCATGTGCTATCGGGGCCATTCCGATGTACCCGTTGACATCCGTTTCCTGCAGTTCTGCCTTGCGTTCAGCGCCTCTTCGTAGCCTGACCTCAATATATTTTGGGGCGATAGTTATCGTTTAGAACTCTGCAGGTTTGGGAAGTGCAGTGCCCCTGAGCTCCATTTCCCAAGTCGCTTTTTTGTGAGTGGGACGCAACACGGCTGGATGGCTTCACGCCCTATTGTCGATCCGGGGTGGCAGGCTGAACCGCTGGTGAATTCTTCTTCGTGATGGGAAATGAGAGTGACATGTGCCCGACCAAACACCTCCAGCGAGTCTCTCATTGGTTCCCCCTCTTGCAGTTCATCCTGCGGACAAATTGCAGACGGTACGAAAGAGGCATGGAAAGGCGCCGAGTCTCCAAGTGGGGAGATTGTTAGTAAGGGGGCCTGAATGGAGAACACGAGCACCAGGAGAGGAAAACTGAGGTGAGTTTCAGAAAGCTTTCCCGATCCCACGGTGTAGCAACCGCTGGGTTTCCAATGAGTGCTTTCGCTGTCGGAAGATTGCGTTGAACCTGGAGAGTTGGGACCCATGGAATGGGGAGCACGCAGGATTCCTTTCAAGGGTCTGCATTTGCTTTCCCAACCTCACCAATCGTCTCAGCCCCAAGAGTGTCCAGCCTTATGTCTTCTGCCGCTGGGGCTGTAGATGTGGTCAATCCTGGTTGCATGCCAGTCCCTGAACGCATTTTGGAAGAATTTCTCTCTGTTTTGCCCTGCTTGTTTCTTCTTTATGTTGGAAATGTATCCTCAGAATGGGTCTGAGCTGATTTTCCCTGCTGGTTTTAGGCCGCTTTACACACACTTGATGCACTTACACAGAGATATCAAGACTTAGCTTTTAAGATGCTTACTAGTCGGATAGATACTTGTGCGATGAACAGGGTCTGGTGAGTCCAGTTGATTGAGCAAGGAGTAGGTCGTGTCCATTCCATATTCGGTTTTCGGAAGGGTATCTGTGCTCATTTCAAACTCGAGTTTTATGCGTCACCCCACCTCACCTTTCCCCTGAAGCAGGCATAAGTGTGTTTTCTAAAAGCGTGACTCTGTTCTGTTTGGGGATTCAGTGCATGGGGAGCGATTTTTACATTCCCTCGATAAGTGATATCATAAGTTTCTTTTTTTGTGGGACTTATTTCACTGAGGATGATCGTACCTAAATCCACTCAGGATGCTGCTACCAGCCTCATGACGTGGATTTCATGGCTGAGTGACACTCCATTGGACCTACGTAGCACCACTTGTCCACTTGTCCACTTGTCTTTGTCCACTTGTCCACTCGTCTTTGTCCACTTGGCTCTTTCCTGGGATATGAAACGTGTACCGGAGTGGAGGTTCTTGTCAAGACAGCAGCCCTCAACTTTGGGTCCCTGTGTCTGGTTGATTTTTTCATTTTCCCAAGGTCAACGCCCATGTGTGGAAGTGCCCTATGCTCTGTGGTTCTGTGTTTTCCATGGTTTGGGAAAGAGGATACACTTGTGAAGATTGGCTGTTGGCCATTGACATCCCGCCCATCAGCTTAACAAGGCTCCCTTGACTCCGTGGCCTGTCCTGCCTTTCTGGTTTTTAGACTTTTTTCGCCTGGCCCTTTTGCCCCGGGGGGGGGGGGCGAGAGATTTCTTTGTAGTGCTGATTTGCTCTCCCAGGTTGCTTGGTTGGCCAAAAAGGGCGTATGCGTTTTTTCCTGAATATATTCAGGAAAAAACGCATACGCCCTTTTTGGCCAACCGCATCATTGTCCACGTTCTGGCGCTTTTCATGTGCTATCGGGGCCATTCCGATGTACCCGTTGACATCCGTTTCCTGCAGTTCTGCCTTGCGTTCAGCGCCTCTTCGTAGCCTGACCTCAATATATTTTGGGGCGATAGTTATCGTTTAGAACTCTGCAGGTTTGGGAAGTGCAGTGCCCCTGAGCTCCATTTCCCAAGTCGCTTTTTTGTGAGTGGGACGCAACACGGCTGGATGGCTTCACGCCCTATTGTCGATCCGGGGTGGCAGGCTGAACCGCTGGTGAATTCTTCTTCGTGATGGGAAATGAGAGTGACATGTGCCCGACCAAACACCTCCAGCGAGTCTCTCATTGGTTCCCCCTCTTGCAGTTCATCCTGCGGACAAATTGCAGACGGTACGAAAGAGGCATGGAAAGGCGCCGAGTCTCCAAGTGGGGAGATTGTTAGTAAGGGGGCCTGAATGGAGAACACGAGCACCAGGAGATGAAAACTGAGGTGAGTTTCAGAAAGCTTTCCCGATCCCACGGTGTAGCAACCGCTGGGTTTCCAATGAGTGCTTTCGCTGTCGGAAGATTGCGTTGAACCTGGAGAGTTGGGACCCATGGAATGGGGAGCACGCAGGATTCCTTTCAAGGGTCTGCATTTGCTTTCCCAACCTCACCAATCGTCTCAGCCCCAAGAGTGTCCAGCCTTATGTCTTCTGCCGCTGGGGCTGTAGATGTGGTCAATCCTGGTTGCATGCCAGTCCCTGAACGCATTTTGGAAGAATTTCTCTCTGTTTTGCCCTGCTTGTTTCTTCTTTATGTTGGAAATGTATCCTCAGAATGGGTCTGAGCTGATTTTCCCTGCTGGTTTTAGGCCGCTTTACACACACTTGATGCACTTACACAGAGATATCAAGACTTAGCTTTTAAGATGCTTACTAGTCGGATAGATACTTGTGCGATGAACAGGGTCTGGTGAGTCCAGTTGATTGAGCAAGGAGTAGGTCGTGTCCATTCCATATTCGGTTTTCGGAAGGGTATCTGTGCTCATTTCAAACTCGAGTTTTATGCGTCACCCCACCTCACCTTTCCCCTGAAGCAGGCATAAGTGTGTTTTCTAAAAGCGTGACTCTGTTCTGTTTGGGGATTCAGTGCATGGGGAGCGATTTTTACATTCCCTCGATAAGTGATATCATAAGTTTCTTTTTTTGTGGGACTTATTTCACTGAGGATGATCGTACCTAAATCCACTCAGGATGCTGCTACAAGCCTCATGACGTGGATTTCAAGGCTGAGTGACACTCCATTGGACCTACGTAGCACCACTTGTCCACTTGTCCACTTGTCTTTGTCCACTTGTCCACTCGTCTTTGTCCACTTGGCTCTTTCCTGGGATATGAAACGTGTACCGGAGTGGAGGTTCTTGTCAAGACAGCAGCCCTCAACTTTGGGGTCCCTGTGTCTGGTTGATTTTTTCATTTTCCCAAGGTCAACGCCCATGTGTGGAAGTGCCCTATGCTCTGTGGTTCTGTGTTTTACATGGTTTGGGAAAGAGGATACACTTGTGAAGATTGGCTGTTGGCCATTGACATCCCGCCCATCAGCTTAACAAGGCTCCCTTGACTCCGTGGGCTGTCCTGCCTTTCTGGATTTTAGACTTTTTTCGCCTGGCCCTTTTGCCCCGGGGGGGGGGCGAGAGATTTCTTTGTAGTGCTGATTTGCTCTCCCAGGTTGCTTGGTTGGCCAAAAAGGGCGTATGCGTTTTTTCCTGAATATATTCAGGAAAAAACGCATACGCCCTTTTTGGCCAACCGCATCATTGTCCACGTTCTGGCGCTTTTCATGTGCTATCGGGGCCATTCCGATGTACCCGTTGACATCCGTTTCCTGCAGTTCTGCCTTGCGTTCAGCGCCTCTTCGTAGCCTGACCTCAATATATTTTGGGGCGATAGTTATCGTTTAGAACTCTGCAGGTTTGGGAAGTGCAGTGCCCCTGAGCTCCATTTCCCAAGTCGCTTTTTTGTGAGTGGGACGCAACACGGCTGGATGGCTTCACGCCCTATTGTCGATCCGGGGTGGCAGGCTGAACCGCTGGTGAATTCTTCTTCGTGATGGGAAATGAGAGTGACATGTGCCCGACCAAACACCTCCAGCGAGTCTCTCATTGGTTCCCCCTCTTGCAGTTCATCCTGCGGACAAATTGCAGACGGTACGAAAGAGGCATGGAAAGGCGCCGAGTCTCCAAGTGGGGAGATTGTTAGTAAGGGGGCCTGAATGGAGAACACGAGCACCAGGAGATGAAAACTGAGGTGAGTTTCAGAAAGCTTTCCCGATCCCACGGTGTAGCATCCGCTGGGTTTCCAATGAGTGCTTTCGCTGTCGGAAGATTGCGTTGAACCTGGAGAGTTGGGACCCATGGAATGGGGAGCACGCAGGATTCCTTTCAAGGGTCTGCATTTGCTTTCCCAACCTCACCAATCGTCTCAGCCCCAAGAGTGTCCAGCCTTATGTCTTCTGCCGCTGGGGCTGTAGATGTGGTCAATCCTGGTTGCATGCCAGTCCCTGAACGCATTTTGGAAGAATTTCTCTCTGTTTTGCCCTGCTTGTTTCTTCTTTATGTTGGAAATGTATCCTCAGAATGGGTCTGAGCTGATTTTCCCTGCTGGTTTTAGGCCGCTTTACACACACTTGATGCACTTACACAGAGATATCAAGACTTAGCTTTTAAGATGCTTACTAGTCGGATAGATACTTGTGCGATGAACAGGGTCTGGTGAGTCCAGTTGATTGAGCAAGGAGTAGGTCGTGTCCATTCCATATTCGGTTTTCGGAAGGGTATCTGTGCTCATTTCAAACTCGAGTTTTATGCGTCACCCCACCTCACCTTTCCCCTGAAGCAGGCATAAGTGTGTTTTCTAAAAGCGTGACTCTGTTCTGTTTGGGGATTCAGTGCATGGGGAGCGATTTTTACATTCCCTCGATAAGTGATATCATAAGTTTCTTTTTTTGTGGGACTTATTTCACTGAGGATGATCGTACCTAAATCCACTCAGGATGCTGCTACCAGCCTCATGACGTGGATTTCATGGCTGAGTGACACTCCATTGGACCTACGTAGCACCACTTGTCCACTTGTCCACTTGTCTTTGTCCACTTGTCCACTCGTCTTTGTCCACTTGGCTCTTTCCTGGGATATGAAACGTGTACCGGAGTGGAGGTTCTTGTCAAGACAGCAGCCCTCAACTTTGGGGTCCCTGTGTCTGGTTGATTTTTTCATTTTCCCAAGGTCAACGCCCATGTGTGGAAGTGCCCTATGCTCTGTGGTTCTGTGTTTTACATGGTTTGGGAAAGAGGATACACTTGTGAAGATTGGCTGTTGGCCATTGACATCCCGCCCATCAGCTTAACAAGGCTCCCTTGACTCCGTGGGCTGTCCTGCCTTTCTGGTTTTTAGACTTTTTTCGCCTGGCCCTTTTGCCCCAGGGGGGGGCGAGAGATTTCTTTGTAGTGCTGATTTGCTCTCCCAGGTTGCTTGGTTGGCCAAAAAGGGCGTATGCGTTTTTTCCTGAATATATTCAGGAAAAAACGCATACGCCCTTTTTGGCCAACCGCATCATTGTCCACGTTCTGGCGCTTTTCATGTGCTATCGGGGCCATTCCGATGTACCCGTTGACATCCGTTTCCTGCAGTTCTGCCTTGCGTTCAGCGCCTCTTCATAGCCTGACCTCAATATATTTTGGGGCGATAGTTATCGTTTAGAACTCTGCAGGTTTGGGAAGTGCAGTGCCCCTGAGCTCCATTTCCCAAGTCGCTTTTTTGTGAGTGGGACGCAACACGGCTGGATGGCTTCACGCCCTATTGTCGATCCGGGGTGGCAGGCTGAACCGCTGGTGAATTCTTCTTCGTGATGGGAAATGAGAGTGACATGTGCCCGACCAAACACCTCCAGCGAGTCTCTCATTGGTTCCCCCTCTTGCAGTTCATCCTGCGGACAAATTGCAGACGGTACGAAAGAGGCATGGAAAGGCGCCGAGTCTCCAAGTGGGGAGATTGTTAGTAAGGGGGCCTGAATGGAGAACACGAGCACCAGGAGATGAAAACTGAGGTGAGTTTCAGAAAGCTTTCCCGATCCCACGGTGTAGCATCCGCTGGGTTTCCAATGAGTGCTTTCGCTGTCGGAAGATTGCGTTGAACCTGGAGAGTTGGGACCCATGGAATGGGGAGCACGCAGGATTCCTTTCAAGGGTCTGCATTTGCTTTCCCAACCTCACCAATCGTCTCAGCCCCAAGAGTGTCCAGCCTTATGTCTTCTGCCGCTGGGGCTGTAGATGTGGTCAATCCTGGTTGCATGCCAGTCCCTGAACGCATTTTGGAAGAATTTCTCTCTGTTTTGCCCTGCTTGTTTCTTCTTTATGTTGGAAATGTATCCTCAGAATGGGTCTGAGCTGATTTTCCCTGCTGGTTTTAGGCCGCTTTACACACACTTGATGCACTTACACAGAGATATCAAGACTTAGCTTTTAAGATGCTTACTAGTCGGATAGATACTTGTGCGATGAACAGGGTCTGGTGAGTCCAGTTGATTGAGCAAGGAGTAGGTCGTGTCCATTCCATATTCGGTTTTCGGAAGGGTATCTGTGCTCATTTCAAACTCGAGTTTTATGCGTCACCCCACCTCACCTTTCCCCTGAAGCAGGCATAAGTGTGTTTTCTAAAAGCGTGACTCTGTTCTGTTTGGGGATTCAGTGCATGGGGAGCGATTTTTACATTCCCTCGATAAGTGATATCATAAGTTTCTTTTTTTGTGGGACTTATTTCACTGAGGATGATCGTACCTAAATCCACTCAGGATGCTGCTACCAGCCTCATGACGTGGATTTCATGGCTGAGTGACACTCCATTGGACCTACGTAGCACCACTTGTCCACTTGTCCACTTGTCTTTGTCCACTTGTCCACTCGTCTTTGTCCACTTGGCTCTTTCCTGGGATATGAAACGTGTACTGGAGTGGAGGTTCTTGTCAAGACAGCAGCCCTCAACTTTGGGGTCCCTGTGTCTGGTTGATTTTTTCATTTTCCCAAGGTCAACGCCCATGTGTGGAAGTGCCCTATGCTCTGTGGTTCTGTGTTTTCCATGGTTTGGGAAAGAGGATACACTTGTGAAGATTGGCTGTTGGCCATTGACATCCCGCCCATCAGCTTAACAAGGCTCCCTTGACTCCGTGGCCTGTCCTGCCTTTCTGGTTTTTAGACTTTTTTCGCCTGGCCCTTTTGCCCCGGGGGGGGCGAGAGATTTCTTTGTAGTGCTGATTTGCTCTCCCAGGTTGCTTGGTTGGCCAAAAAGGGCGTATGCGTTTTTTCCTGAATATATTCAGGAAAAAACGCATACGCCCTTTTTGGCCAACCGCATCATTGTCCACGTTCTGGCGCTTTTCATGTGCTATCGGGGCCATTCCGATGTACCCGTTGACATCCGTTTCCTGCAGTTCTGCCTTGCGTTCAGCGCCTCTTCGTAGCCTGACCTCAATATATTTTGGGGCGATAGTTATCGTTTAGAACTCTGCAGGTTTGGGAAGTGCAGTGCCCCTGAGCTCCATTTCCCAAGTCGCTTTTTTGTGAGTGGGACGCAACACGGCTGGATGGCTTCACGCCCTATTGTCGATCCGGGGTGGCAGGCTGAACCGCTGGTGAATTCTTCTTCGTGATGGGAAATGAGAGTGACATGTGCCCGACCAAACACCTCCAGCGAGTCTCTCATTGGTTCCCCCTCTTGCAGTTCATCCTGCGGACAAATTGCAGACGGTACGAAAGAGGCATGGAAAGGCGCCGAGTCTCCAAGTGGGGAGATTGTTAGTAAGGGGGCCTGAATGGAGAACACGAGCACCAGGAGATGAAAACTGAGGTGAGTTTCAGAAAGCTTTCCCGATCCCACGGTGTAGCATCCGCTGGGTTTCCAATGAGTGCTTTCGCTGTTGGAAGATTGCGTTGAACCTGGAGAGTTGGGACCCATGGAATGGGGAGCACGCAGGATTCCTTTCAAGGGTCTGCATTTGCTTTCCCAACCTCACCAATCGTCTCAGCCCCAAGAGTGTCCAGCCTTATGTCTTCTGCCGCTGGGGCTGTAGATGTGGTCAATCCTGGTTGCATGCCAGTCCCTGAACGCATTTTGGAAGAATTTCTCTCTGTTTTGCCCTGCTTGTTTCTTCTTTATGTTGGAAATGTATCCTCAGAATGGGTCTGAGCTGATTTTCCCTGCTGGTTTTAGGCCGCTTTACACACACTTGATGCACTTACACAGAGATATCAAGACTTAGCTTTTAAGATGCTTACTAGTCGGATAGATACTTGTGCGATGAACAGGGTCTGGTGAGTCCAGTTGATTGAGCAAGGAGTAGGTCGTGTCCATTCCATATTCGGTTTTCGGAAGGGTATCTGTGCTCATTTCAAACTCGAGTTTTATGCGTCACCCCACCTCACCTTTCCCCTGAAGCAGGCATAAGTGTGTTTTCTAAAAGCGTGACTCTGTTCTGTTTGGGGATTCAGTGCATGGGGAGCGATTTTTACATTCCCTCGATAAGTGATATCATAAGTTTCTTTTTTTGTGGGACTTATTTCACTGAGGATGATCGTACCTAAATCCACTCAGGATGCTGCTACCAGCCTCATGACGTGGATTTCATGGCTGAGTGACACTCCATTGGACCTACGTAGCACCACTTGTCCACTTGTCCACTTGTCTTTGTCCACTTGTCCACTCGTCTTTGTCCACTTGGCTCTTTCCTGGGATATGAAACGTGTACCGGAGTGGAGGTTCTTGTCAAGACAGCAGCCCTCAACTTTGGGGTCCCTGTGTCTGGTTGATTTTTTCATTTTCCCAAGGTCAACGCCCATGTGTGGAAGTGCCCTATGCTCTGTGGTTCTGTGTTTTACATGGTTTGGGAAAGAGGATACACTTGTGAAGATTGGCTGTTGGCCATTGACATCCCGCCCATCAGCTTAACAAGGCTCCCTTGACTCCGTGGGCTGTCCTGCCTTTCTGGTTTTTAGACTTTTTTCGCCTGGCCCTTTTGCCCGGGGGGGGGGGCGAGAGATTTCTTTGTAGTGCTGATTTGCTCTCCCAGGTTGCTTGGTTGGCCAAAAAGGGCGTATGCGTTTTTTCCTGAATATATTCAGGAAAAAACGCATACGCCCTTTTTGGCCAACCGCATCATTGTCCACGTTCTGGCGCTTTTCATGTGCTATCGGGGCCATTCCGATGTACCCGTTGACATCCGTTTCCTGCAGTTCTGCCTTGCGTTCAGCGCCTCTTCGTAGCCTGACCTCAATATATTTTGGGGCGATAGTTATCGTTTAGAACTCTGCAGGTTTGGGAAGTGCAGTGCCCCTGAGCTCCATTTCCCAAGTCGCTTTTTTGTGAGTGGGACGCAACACGGCTTGATGGCTTCACGCCCTATTGTCGATCCGGGGTGGCAGGCTGAACCGCTGGTGAATTCTTCTTCGTGATGGGAAATGAGAGTGACATGTGCCCGACCAAACACTTCCAGCGAGTCTCTCATTGGTTCCCCCTCTTGCAGTTCATCCTGCGGACAAATTGCAGACGGTACGAAAGAGGCATGGAAAGGCGCCGAGTCTCCAAGTGGGGAGATTGTTAGTAAGGGGGCCTGAATGGAGAACACGAGCACCAGGAGATGAAAACTGAGGTGAGTTTCAGAAAGCTTTCCCGATCCCACGGTGTAGCTTCCGCTGGGTTTCCAATGAGTGCTTTCGCTGTCGGAAGATTGCGTTGAACCTGGAGAGTTGGGACCCATGGAATGGGGAGCACGCAGGATTCCTTTCAAGGGTCTGCATTTGCTTTCCCAACCTCACCAATCGTCTCAGCCCCAAGAGTGTCCAGCCTTATGTCTTCTGCCGCTGGGGCTGTAGATGTGGTCAATCCTGGTTGCATGCCAGTCCCTGAACGCATTTTGGAAGAATTTCTCTCTGTTTTGCCCTGCTTGTTTCTTCTTTATGTTGGAAATGTATCCTCAGAATGGGTCTGAGCTGATTTTCCCTGCTGGTTTTAGGCCGCTTTACACACACTTGATGCACTTACACAGAGATATCAAGACTTAGCTTTTAAGATGCTTACTAGTCGGATAGATACTTGTGCGATGAACAGGGTCTGGTGAGTCCAGTTGATTGAGCAAGGAGTAGGTCGTGTCCATTCCATATTCGGTTTTCGGAAGGGTATCTGTGCTCATTTCAAACTCGAGTTTTATGCGTCACCCCACCTCACCTTTCCCCTGAAGCAGGCATAAGTGTGTTTTCTAAAAGCGTGACTCTGTTCTGTTTGGGGATTCAGTGCATGGGGAGCGATTTTTACATTCCCTCGATAAGTGATATCATAAGTTTCTTTTTTTGTGGGACTTATTTCACTGAGGATGATCGTACCTAAATCCACTCAGGATGCTGCTACCAGCCTCATGACGTGGATTTCATGGCTGAGTGACACTCCATTGGACCTACGTAGCACCACTTGTCCACTTGTCCACTTGTCTTTGTCCACTTGTCCACTTGGCTCTTTCCTGGGATATGAAACGTGTACCCGAGTGGAGGTTCTTGTCAAGACAGCAGCCCTCAACTTTGGGGTCCCTGTGTCTGGTTGATTTTTTCATTTTCCCAAGGTCAACGCCCATGTGTGGAAGTGCCCTATGCTCTGTGGTTCTGTGTTTTCCATGGTTTGGGAAAGAGGATACACTTGTGAAGATTGGCTGTTGGCCATTGACATCCCGCCCATCAGCTTAACAAGGCTCCCTTGACTCCGTGGGCTGTCCTGCCTTTCTGGTTTTTAGACTTTTTTCGCCTGGCCCTTTTGCCCCGGGGGGGGGGCCGAGAGATTTCTTTGTAGTGCTGATTTGCTCTCCCAGGTTGCTTGGTTGGCCAAAAAGGGCGTATGCGTTTTTTCCTGAATATATTCAGGAAAAAACGCATACGCCCTTTTTGGCCAACCGCATCATTGTCCACGTTCTGGCGCTTTTCATGTGCTATCGGGGCCATTCCGATGTACCCGTTGACATCCGTTTCCTGCAGTTCTGCCTTGCGTTCAGCGCCTCTTCGTAGCCTGACCTCAATATATTTTGGGGCGATAGTTATCGTTTAGAACTCTGCAGGTTTGGGAAGTGCAGTGCCCCTGAGCTCCATTTCCCAAGTCGCTTTTTTGTGAGTGGGACGCAACACGGCTGGATGGCTTCACGCCCTACTGTCGATCCGGGGTGGCAGGCTGAACCGCTGGTGAATTCTTCTTCGTGATGGGAAATGAGAGTGACATGTGCCCGACCAAACACCTCCAGCGAGTCTCTCATTGGTTCCCCCTCTTGCAGTTCATCCTGCGGACAAATTGCAGACGGTACGAAAGAGGCATGGAAAGGCGCCGAGTCTCCAAGTGGGGAGATTGTTAGTAAGGGGGCCTGAATGGAGAACACGAGCACCAGGAGATGAAAACTGAGGTGAGTTTCAGAAAGCTTTCCCGATCCCACGGTGTAGCATCCGCTGGGTTTCCAATGAGTGCTTTCGCTGTCGGAAGATTGCGTTGAACCTGGAGAGTTGGGACCCATGGAATGGGGAGCACGCAGGATTCCTTTCAAGGGTCTGCATTTCCTTTCCCAACCTCACCAATCGTCTCAGCCCCAAGAGTGTCCAGCCTTATGTCTTCTGCCGCTGGGGCTGTAGATGTGGTCAATCCTGGTTGCATGCCAGTCCCTGAACGCATTTTGGAAGAATTTCTCTCTGTTTTGCCCTGCTTGTTTCTTCTTTATGTTGGAAATGTATCCTCAGAATGGGTCTGAGCTGATTTTCCCTGCTGGTTTTAGGCCGCTTTACACACACTTGATGCACTTACACAGAGATATCAAGACTTAGCTTTTAAGATGCTTACTAGTCGGATAGATACTTGTGCGATGAACAGGGTCTGGTGAGTCCAGTTGATTGAGCAAGGAGTAGGTCGTGTCCATTCCATATTCGGTTTTCGGAAGGGTATCTGTGCTCATTTCAAACTCGAGTTTTATGCGTCACCCCACCTCACCTTTCCCCTGAAGCAGGCATAAGTGTGTTTTCTAAAAGCGTGACTCTGTTCTGTTTGGGGATTCAGTGCATGGGGAGCGATTTTTACATTCCCTCGATAAGTGATATCATAAGTTTCTTTTTTTGTGGGACTTATTTCACTGAGGATGATCGTACCTAAATCCACTCAGGATGCTGCTACCAGCCTCATGACGTGGATTTCATGGCTGAGTGACACTCCATTGGACCTACGTAGCACCACTTGTCCACTTGTCCACTTGTCTTTGTCCACTTGTCCACTCGTCTTTGTCCACTTGGCTCTTTCCTGGGATATGAAACGTGTACCGGAGTGGAGGTTCTTGTCAAGACAGCAGCCCTCAACTTTGGGGTCCCTGTGTCTGGTTGATTTTTTCATTTTCCCAAGGTCAACGCCCATGTGTGGAAGTGCCCTATGCTCTGTGGTTCTGTGTTTTCCATGGTTTGGGAAAGAGGATACACTTGTGAAGATTGGCTGTTGGCCATTGACATCCCGCCCATCAGCTTAACAAGGCTCCCTTGACTCCGTGGGCTGTCCTGCCTTTCTGGTTTTTAGACTTTTTTCGCCTGGCCCTTTTGCCCCGGAGGGGGGGGGGGCGAGAGATTTCTTTGTAGTGCTGATTTGCTCTCCCAGGTTGCTTGGTTGGCCAAAAAGGGCGTATGCGTTTTTTCCTGAATATATTCAGGAAAAAACGCATACGCCCTTTTTGGCCAACCGCATCATTGTCCACGTTCTGGCGCTTTTCATGTGCTATCGGGGCCATTCCGATGTACCCGTTGACATCCGTTTCCTGCAGTTCTGCCTTGCGTTCAGCGCCTCTTCGTAGCCTGACCTCAATATATTTTGGGGCGATAGTTATCGTTTAGAACTCTGCAGGTTTGGGAAGTGCAGTGCCCCTGAGCTCCATTTCCCAAGTCGCTTTTTTGTGAGTGGGACGCAACACGGCTGGATGGCTTCACGCCCTATTGTCGATCCGGGGTGGCAGGCTGAACCGCTGGTGAATTCTTCTTCGTGATGGGAAATGAGAGTGACATGTGCCCGACCAAACACCTCCAGCGAGTCTCTCATTGGTTCCCCCTCTTGCAGTTCATCCTGCGGACAAATTGCAGACGGTACGAAAGAGGCATGGAAAGGCGCCGAGTCTCCAAGTGGGGAGATTGTTAGTAAGGGGGCCTGAATGGAGAACACGAGCACCAGGAGATGAAAACTGAGGTGAGTTTCAGAAAGCTTTCCCGATCCCACGGTGTAGCATCCGCTGGGTTTCCAATGAGTGCTTTCGCTGTCGGAAGATTGCGTTGAACCTGGAGAGTTGGGACCCATGGAATGGGGAGCACGCAGGATTCCTTTCAAGGGTCTGCATTTGCTTTCCCAACCTCACCAATCGTCTCAGCCCCAAGAGTGTCCAGCCTTATGTCTTCTGCCGCTGGGGCTGTAGATGTGGTCGATCCTGGTTGCATGCCAGTCCCTGAACGCATTTTGGAAGAATTTCTCTCTGTTTTGCCCTGCTTGTTTCTTCTTTATGTTGGAAATGTATCCTCAGAATGGGTCTGAGCTGATTTTCCCTGCTGGTTTTAGGCCGCTTTACACACACTTGATGCACTTACACAGAGATATCAAGACTTAGCTTTTAAGATGCTTACTAGTCGGATAGATACTTGTGCGATGAACAGGGTCTGGTGAGTCCAGTTGATTGAGCAAGGAGTAGGTCGTGTCCATTCCATATTCGGTTTTCGGAAGGGTATCTGTGCTCATTTCAAACTCGAGTTTTATGCGTCACCCCACCTCACCTTTCCCCTGAAGCAGGCATAAGTGTGTTTTCTAAAAGCGTGACTCTGTTCTGTTTGGGGATTCAGTGCATGGGGAGCGATTTTTACATTCCCTCGATAAGTGATATCATAAGTTTCTTTTTTTGTGGGACTTATTTCACTGAGGATGATCGTACCTAAATCCACTCAGGATGCTGCTACCAGCCTCATGACGTGGATTTCATGGCTGAGTGACACTCCATTGGACCTACGTAGCACCACTTGTCCACTTGTCCACTTGTCTTTGTCCACTTGTCCACTCGTCTTTGTCCACTTGGCTCTTTCCTGGGATATGAAACGTGTACCGGAGTGGAGGTTCTTGTCAAGACAGCAGCCCTCAACTTTGGGGTCCCTGTGTCTGGTTGATTTTTTCATTTTCCCAAGGTCAACGCCCATGTGTGGAAGTGCCCTATGCTCTGTGGTTCTGTGTTTTACATGGTTTGGGAAAGAGGATACACTTGTGAAGATTGGCTGTTGGCCATTGACATCCCGCCCATCAGCTTAACAAGGCTCCCTTGACTCCGTGGGCTGTCCTGCCTTTCTGGTTTTTAGACTTTTTTCGCCTGGCCCTTTTGCCCCGGGGGGGGGGGGGGGCGAGAGATTTCTTTGTAGTGCTGATTTGCTCTCCCAGGTTGCTTGGTTGGCCAAAAAGGGCGTATGCGTTTTTTCCTGAATATATTCAGGAAAAAACGCATACGCCCTTTTTGGCCAACCGCATCATTGTCCACGTTCTGGCGCTTTTCATGTGCTATCGGGGCCATTCCGATGTACCCGTTGACATCCGTTTCCTGCAGTTCTGCCTTGCGTTCAGCGCCTCTTCGTAGCCTGACCTCAATATATTTTGGGGCGATAGTTATCGTTTAGAACTCTGCAGGTTTGGGAAGTGCAGTGCCCCTGAGCTCCATTTCCCAAGTCGCTTTTTTGTGAGTGGGACGCAACACGGCTGGATGGCTTCACGCCCTATTGTCGATCCGGGGTGGCAGGCTGAACCGCTGGTGAATTCTTCTTCGTGATGGGAAATGAGAGTGACATGTGCCCGACCAAACACCTCCAGCGAGTCTCTCATTGGTTCCCCCTCTTGCAGTTCATCCTGCGGACAAATTGCAGACGGTACGAAAGAGGCATGGAAAGGCGCCGAGTCTCCAAGTGGGGAGATTGTTAGTAAGGGGGCCTGAATGGAGAACACGAGCACCAGGAGATGAAAACTGAGGTGAGTTTCAGAAAGCTTTCCCGATCCCACGGTGTAGCATCCGCTGGGTTTCCAATGAGTGCTTTCGCTGTCGGAAGATTGCGTTGAACCTGGAGAGTTGGGACCCATGGAATGGGGAGCACGCAGGATTCCTTTCAAGGGTCTGCATTTGCTTTCCCAACCTCACCAATCGTCTCAGCCCCAAGAGTGTCCAGCCTTATGTCTTCTGCCGCTGGGGCTGTAGATGTGGTCAATCCTGGTTGCATGCCAGTCCCTGAACGCATTTTGGAAGAATTTCTCTCTGTTTTGCCCTGCTTGTTTCTTCTTTATGTTGGAAATGTATCCTCAGAATGGGTCTGAGCTGATTTTCCCTGCTGGTTTTAGGCCGCTTTACACACACTTGATGCACTTACACAGAGATATCAAGACTTAGCTTTTAAGATGCTTACTAGTCGGATAGATACTTGTGCGATGAACAGGGTCTGGTGAGTCCAGTTGATTGAGCAAGGAGTAGGTCGTGTCCATTCCATATTCGGTTTTCGGAAGGGTATCTGTGCTCATTTCAAACTCGAGTTTTATGCGTCACCCCACCTCACCTTTCCCCTGAAGCAGGCATAAGTGTGTTTTCTAAAAGCGTGACTCTGTTCTGTTTGGGGATTCAGTGCATGGGGAGCGATTTTTACATTCCCTCGATAAGTGATATCATAAGTTTCTTTTTTTGTGGGACTTATTTCACTGAGGATGATCGTACCTAAATCCACTCAGGATGCTGCTACCAGCCTCATGACGTGGATTTCATGGCTGAGTGACACTCCATTGGACCTACGTAGCACCACTTGTCCACTTGTCCACTTGTCTTTGTCCACTTGTCCACTCGTCTTTGTCCACTTGGCTCTTTCCTGGGATATGAAACGTGTACCGGAGTGGAGGTTCTTGTCAAGACAGCAGCCCTCAACTTTGGGGTCCCTGTGTCTGGTTGATTTTTTCATTTTCCCAAGGTCAACGCCCATGTGTGGAAGTGCCCTATGCTCTGTGGTTCTGTGTTTTCCATGGTTTGGGAAAGAGGATACACTTGTGAAGATTGGCTGTTGGCCATTGACATCCCGCCCATCAGCTTAACAAGGCTCCCTTGACTCCGTGGGCTGTCCTGCCTTTCTGGTTTTTAGACTTTTTTCGCCTGGCCCTTTTGCCCCGGAGGGGGGGGGGGCGAGAGATTTCTTTGTAGTGCTGATTTGCTCTCCCAGGTTGCTTGGTTGGCCAAAAAGGGCGTATGCGTTTTTTCCTGAATATATTCAGGAAAAAACGCATACGCCCTTTTTGGCCAACCGCATCATTGTCCACGTTCTGGCGCTTTTCATGTGCTATCGGGGCCATTCCGATGTACCCGTTGACATCCGTTTCCTGCAGTTCTGCCTTGCGTTCAGCGCCTCTTCGTAGCCTGACCTCAATATATTTTGGGGCGATAGTTATCGTTTAGAACTCTGCAGGTTTGGGAAGTGCAGTGCCCCTGAGCTCCATTTCCCAAGTCGCTTTTTTGTGAGTGGGACGCAACACGGCTGGATGGCTTCACGCCCTATTGTCGATCCGGGGTGGCAGGCTGAACCGCTGGTGAATTCTTCTTCGTGATGGGAAATGAGAGTGACATGTGCCCGACCAAACACCTCCAGCGAGTCTCTCATTGGTTCCCCCTCTTGCAGTTCATCCTGCGGACAAATTGCAGACGGTACGAAAGAGGCATGGAAAGGCGCCGAGTCTCCAAGTGGGGAGATTGTTAGTAAGGGGGCCTGAATGGAGAACACGAGCACCAGGAGATGAAAACTGAGGTGAGTTTCAGAAAGCTTTCCCGATCCCACGGTGTAGCATCCGCTGGGTTTCCAATGAGTGCTTTCGCTGTCGGAAGATTGCGTTGAACCTGGAGAGTTGGGACCCATGGAATGGGGAGCACGCAGGATTCCTTTCAAGGGTCTGCATTTGCTTTCCCAACCTCACCAATCGTCTCAGCCCCAAGAGTGTCCAGCCTTATGTCTTCTGCCGCTGGGGCTGTAGATGTGGTCGATCCTGGTTGCATGCCAGTCCCTGAACGCATTTTGGAAGAATTTCTCTCTGTTTTGCCCTGCTTGTTTCTTCTTTATGTTGGAAATGTATCCTCAGAATGGGTCTGAGCTGATTTTCCCTGCTGGTTTTAGGCCGCTTTACACACACTTGATGCACTTACACAGAGATATCAAGACTTAGCTTTTAAGATGCTTACTAGTCGGATAGATACTTGTGCGATGAACAGGGTCTGGTGAGTCCAGTTGATTGAGCAAGGAGTAGGTCGTGTCCATTCCATATTCGGTTTTCGGAAGGGTATCTGTGCTCATTTCAAACTCGAGTTTTATGCGTCACCCCACCTCACCTTTCCCCTGAAGCAGGCATAAGTGTGTTTTCTAAAAGCGTGACTCTGTTCTGTTTGGGGATTCAGTGCATGGGGAGCGATTTTTACATTCCCTCGATAAGTGATCTCATAAGTTTCTTTTTTTGTGGGACTTATTTCACTGAGGATGATCGTACCTAAATCCACTCAGGATGCTGCTACCAGCCTCATGACGTGGATTTCATGGCTGAGTGACACTCCATTGGACCTACGTAGCACCACTTGTCCACTTGTCCACTTGTCTTTGTCCACTTGTCCACTCGTCTTTGTCCACTTGGCTCTTTCCTGGGATATGAAACGTGTACCGGAGTGGAGGTTCTTGTCAAGACAGCAGCCCTCAACTTTGGGGTCCCTGTGTCTGGTTGATTTTTTCATTTTCCCAAGGTCAACGCCCATGTGTGGAAGTGCCCTATGCTCTGTGGTTCTGTGTTTTCCATGGTTTGGGAAAGAGGATACACTTGTGAAGATTGGCTGTTGGCCATTGACATCCCGCCCATCAGCTTAACAAGGCTCCCTTGACTCCGTGGGCTGTCCTGCCTTTCTGGTTTTTAGACTTTTTTCGCCTGGCCCTTTTGCCCCGGGGGGGGGGGTCGAGAGATTTTTTGTAGTGCTGATTTGCTCTCCCAGGTTGCTTGGTTGGCCAAAAAGGGCGTATGCGTTTTTTCCTGAATATATTCAGGAAAAAACGCATACGCCCTTTTTGGCCAACCGCATCATTGTCCACGTTCTGGCGCTTTTCATGTGCTATCGGGGCCATTCCGATGTACCCGTTGACATCCGTTTCCTGCAGTTCTGCCTTGCGTTCAGCGCCTCTTCGTAGCCTGACCTCAATATATTTTGGGGCGATAGTTATCGTTTAGAACTCTGCAGGTTTGGGAAGTGCAGTGCCCCTGAGCTCCATTTCCCAAGTCGCTTTTTTGTGAGTGGGACGCAACACGGCTGGATGGCTTCACGCCCTATTGTCGATCCGGGGTGGCAGGCTGAACCGCTGGTGAATTCTTCTTCGTGATGGGAAATGAGAGTGACATGTGCCCGACCAAACACCTCCAGCGAGTCTCTCATTGGTTCCCCCTCTTGCAGTTCATCCTGCGGACAAATTGCAGACGGTACGAAAGAGGCATGGAAAGGCGCCGAGTCTCCAAGTGGGGAGATTGTTAGTAAGGGGGCCTGAATGGAGAACACGAGCACCAGGAGATGAAAACTGAGGTGAGTTTCAGAAAGCTTTCCCGATCCCACGGTGTAGCATCCGCTGGGTTTCCAATGAGTGCTTTCGCTGTCGGAAGATTGCGTTGAACCTGGAGAGTTGGGACCCATGGAATGGGGAGCACGCAGGATTCCTTTCAAGGGTCTGCATTTGCTTTCCCAACCTCACCAATCGTCTCAGCCCCAAGAGTGTCCAGCCTTATGTCTTCTGCCGCTGGGGCTGTAGATGTGGTCAATCCTGGTTGCATGCCAGTCCCTGAACGCATTTTGGAAGAATTTCTCTCTGTTTTGCCCTGCTTGTTTCTTCTTTATGTTGGAAATGTATCCTCAGAATGGGTCTGAGCTGATTTTCCCTGCTGGTTTTAGGCCGCTTTACACACACTTGATGCACTTTCACAGAGATATCAAGACTTAGCTTTTAAGATGCTTACTAGTCGGATAGATACTTGTGCGATGAACAGGGTCTGGTGAGTCCAGTTGATTGAGCAAGGAGTAGGTCGTGTCCATTCCATATTCGGTTTTCGGAAGGGTATCTGTGCTCATTTCAAACTCGAGTTTTATGCGTCACCCCACCTCACCTTTCCCCTGAAGCAGGCATAAGTGTGTTTTCTAAAAGCGTGACTCTGTTCTGTTTGGGGATTCAGTGCATGGGGAGCGATTTTTACATTCCCTCGATAAGTGATATCATAAGTTTCTTTTTTTGTGGGACTTATTTCACTGAGGATGATCGTACCTAAATCCACTCAGGATGCTGCTACCAGCCTCATGACGTGGATTTCATGGCTGAGTGACACTCCATTGGACCTACGTAGCACCACTTGTCCACTTGTCCACTTGTCTTTGTCCACTTGTCCACTCGTCTTTGTCCACTTGGCTCTTTCCCGGGATATGAAACGTGTACCCGAGTGGAGGTTCTTGTCAAGACAGCAGCCCTCAACTTTGGGGTCCCTGTGTCTGGTTGATTTTTTCATTTTCCCAAGGTCAACGCCCATGTGTGGAAGTGCCCTATGCTCTGTGGTTCTGTGTTTTACATGGTTTGGGAAAGAGGATACACTTGTGAAGATTGGCTGTTGGCCATTGACATCCCGCCCATCAGCTTAACAAGGCTCCCTTGACTCCGTGGCCTGTCCTGCCTTTCTGGTTTTTAGACTTTTTTCGCCTGGCCCTTTTGCCCCGGGGGGGGGGGGGCGAGAGATTTCTTTGTAGTGCTGATTTGCTCTCCCAGGTTGCTTGGTTGGCCAAAAAGGGCGTATGCCTTTTTTCCTGAATATATTCAGGAAAAAACGCATATGCCCTTTTTGGCCAACCGCATCATTGTCCACGTTCTGGCGCTTTTCATGTGCTATCGGGGCCATTCCGATGTACCCGTTGACATCCGTTTCCTGCAGTTCTGCCTTGCGTTCAGCGCCTCTTCGTAGCCTGACCTCAATATATTTTGGGGCGATAGTTATCGTTTAGAACTCTGCAGGTTTGGGAAGTGCAGTGCCCCTGAGCTCCATTTCCCAAGTCGCTTTTTTGTGAGTGGGACGCAACACGGCTGGATGGCTTCACGCCCTATTGTCGATCCGGGGTGGCAGGCTGAACCGCTGGTGAATTCTTCTTCGTGATGGGAAATGAGAGTGACATGTGCCCGACCAAACACCTCCAGCGAGTCTCTCATTGGTTCCCCCTCTTGCAGTTCATCCTGCGGACAAATTGCAGACGGTACGAAAGAGGCATGGAAAGGCGCCGAGTCTCCAAGTGGGGAGATTGTTAGTAAGGGGGCCTGAATGGAGAACACGAGCACCAGGAGATGAAAACTGAGGTGAGTTTCAGAAAGCTTTCCCGATCCCACGGTGTAGCAACCGCTGGGTTTCCAATGAGTGCTTTCGCTGTCGGAAGATTGCGTTGAACCTGGAGAGTTGGGACCCATGGAATGGGGAGCACGCAGGATTCCTTTCAAGGGTCTGCATTTGCTTTCCCAACCTCACCAATCGTCTCAGCCCCAAGAGTGTCCAGCCTTATGTCTTCTGCCGCTGGGGCTGTAGATGTGGTCAATCCTGGTTGCATGCCAGTCCCTGAACGCATTTTGGAAGAATTTCTCTCTGTTTTGCCCTGCTTGTTTCTTCTTTATGTTGGAAATGTATCCTCAGAATGGGTCTGAGCTGATTTTCCCTGCTGGTTTTAGGCCGCTTTACACACACTTGATGCACTTACACAGAGATATCAAGACTTAGCTTTTAAGATGCTTACTAGTCGGATAGATACTTGTGCGATGAACAGGGTCTGGTGAGTCCAGTTGATTGAGCAAGGAGTAGGTCGTGTCCATTCCATATTCGGTTTTCGGAAGGGTATCTGTGCTCATTTCAAACTCGAGTTTTATGCGTCACCCCACCTCACCTTTCCCCTGAAGCAGGCATAAGTGTGTTTTCTAAAAGCGTGACTCTGTTCTGTTTGGGGATTCAGTGCATGGGGAGCGATTTTTACATTCCCTCGATAAGTGATATCATAAGTTTCTTTTTTTGTGGGACTTATTTCACTGAGGATGATCGTACCTAAATCCACTCAGGATGCTGCTACCAGCCTCATGACGTGGATTTCATGGCTGAGTGACACTCCATTGGACCTACGTAGCACCACTTGTCCACTTGTCCACTTGTCTTTGTCCACTTGTCCACTCGTCTTTGTCCACTTGGCTCTTTCCTGGGATATGAAACGTGTACCGGAGTGGAGGTTCTTGTCAAGACAGCAGCCCTCAACTTTGGGGTCCCTGTGTCTGGTTGATTTTTTCATTTTCCCAAGGTCAACGCCCATGTGTGGAAGTGCCCTATGCTCTGTGGTTCTGTGTTTTCCATGGTTTGGGAAAGAGGATACACTTGTGAAGATTGGCTGTTGGCCATTGACATCCCGCCCATCAGCTTAACAAGGCTCCCTTGACTCCGTGGGCTGTCCTGCCTTTCTGGTTTTTAGACTTTTTTCGCCTGGCCCTTTTGCCCCGGGGGGGGGGGTCGAGAGATTTTTTGTAGTGCTGATTTGCTCTCCCAGGTTGCTTGGTTGGCCAAAAAGGGCGTATGCGTTTTTTCCTGAATATATTCAGGAAAAAACGCATACGCCCTTTTTGGCCAACCGCATCATTGTCCACGTTCTGGCGCTTTTCATGTGCTATCGGGGCCATTCCGATGTACCCGTTGACATCCGTTTCCTGCAGTTCTGCCTTGCGTTCAGCGCCTCTTCGTAGCCTGACCTCAATATATTTTGGGGCGATAGTTATCGTTTAGAACTCTGCAGGTTTGGGAAGTGCAGTGCCCCTGAGCTCCATTTCCCAAGTCGCTTTTTTGTGAGTGGGACGCAACACGGCTGGATGGCTTCACGCCCTATTGTCGATCCGGGGTGGCAGGCTGAACCGCTGGTGAATTCTTCTTCGTGATGGGAAATGAGAGTGACATGTGCCCGACCAAACACCTCCAGCGAGTCTCTCATTGGTTCCCCCTCTTGCAGTTCATCCTGCGGACAAATTGCAGACGGTACGAAAGAGGCATGGAAAGGCGCCGAGTCTCCAAGTGGGGAGATTGTTAGTAAGGGGGCCTGAATGGAGAACACGAGCACCAGGAGAGGAAAACTGAGGTGAGTTTCAGAAAGCTTTCCCGATCCCACGGTGTAGCATCCGCTGGGTTTCCAATGAGTGCTTTCACTGTCGGAAGATTGCGTTGAACCTGGAGAGTTGGGACCCATGGAATGGGGAGCACGCAGGATTCCTTTCAAGGGTCTGCATTTGCTTTCCCAACCTCACCAATCGTCTCAGCCCCAAGAGTGTCCAGCCTTATGTCTTCTGCCGCTGGGGCTGTAGATGTGGTCAATCCTGGTTGCATGCCAGTCCCTGAACGCATTTTGGAAGAATTTCTCTCTGTTTTGCCCTGCTTGTTTCTTCTTTATGTTGGAAATGTATCCTCAGAAAGGGTCTGAGCTGATTTTCCCTGCTGGTTTTAGGCCGCTTTACACACACTTGATGCACTTACACAGAGATATCAAGACTTAGCTTTTAAGATGCTTACTAGTCGGATAGATACTTGTGCGATGAACAGGGTCTGGTGAGTCCAGTTGATTGAGCAAGGAGTAGGTCGTGTCCATTCCATATTCGGTTTTCGGAAGGGTATCTGTGCTCATTTCAAACTCGAGTTTTATGCGTCACCCCACCTCACCTTTCCCCTGAAGCAGGCATAAGTGTGTTTTCTAAAAGCGTGACTCTGTTCTGTTTGGGGATTCAGTGCATGGGGAGCGATTTTTACATTCCCTCGATAAGTGATATCATAAGTTTCTTTTTTTGTGGGACTTATTTCACTGAGGATGATCGTACCTAAATCCACTCAGGATGCTGCTACCAGCCTCATGACGTGGATTTCATGGCTGAGTGACACTCCATTGGACCTACGTAGCACCACTTGTCCACTTGTCCACTTGTCTTTGTCCACTTGGCTCTTTCCTGGGATATGAAACGTGTACCGGAGTGGAGGTTCTTGTCAAGACAGCAGCCCTCAACTTTGGGGTCCCTGTGTCTGGTTGATTTTTTCATTTTCCCAAGGTCAACGCCCATGTGTGGAAGTGCCCTATGCTCTGTGGTTCTGTGTTTTCTATGGTTTGGGAAAGAGGATACACTTGTGAAGATTGGCTGTTGGCCATTGACATCCCGCCCATCAGCTTAACAAGGCTCCCTTGACTCCGTGGGCTGTCCTGCCTTTCTGGTTTTTAGACTTTTTTCGCCTGGCCCTTTTGCCCCGGGGGGGGGGCGAGAGATTTCTTTGTAGTGCTGATTTGCTCTCCCAGGTTGCTTGGTTGGCCAAAAAGGGCGTATGCGTTTTTTCCTGAATATATTCAGGAAAAAACGCATACGCCCTTTTTGGCCAACCGCATCATTGTCCACGTTCTGGCGCTTTTCATGTGCTATCGGGGCCATTCCGATGTACCCGTTGACATCCGTTTCCTGCAGTTCTGCCTTGCGTTCAGCGCCTCTTCGTAGCCTGACCTCAATATATTTTGGGGCGATAGTTATCGTTTAGAACTCTGCAGATTTGGGAAGCGCAGTGCCCCTGAGCTCCATTTCCCAAGTCGCTTTTTTGTGAGTGGGACGCAACACGGCTGGATGGCTTCACGCCCTATTGTCGATCCGGGGTGGCAGGCTGAACCGCTGCTGAACTCTTCTTCGTGATGGGAAATGAGAGTGACATGTGCCCGACCAAACACCTCCAGCGAGTCTCTCATTGGTTCCACCTCTTGCAGTTCATCCTGCGGACAAATTGCAGACGGTACGAAAGAGGCATGGAAAGGCGCCGAGTCTCCAAGTGGGGAGATTGTTAGTAAGGGGGCCTGAATGGAGAACACGAGCACCAGGAGATGAAAACTGAGGTGAGTTTCAGAAAGCTTTCCCGATCCCACGGTGTAGCAACCGCTGGGTTTCCAATGAGTGCTTTCGCTGTCGGAAGATTGCGTTGAACCTGGAGAGTTGGGACCCATGGAATGGGGAGCACGCAGGATTCCTTTCAAGGGTCTGCATTTGCTTTCCCAACCTCACCAATCGTCTCAGCCCCAAGAGTGTCCAGCCTTATGTCTTCTGCCGCTGGGGCTGTAGATGTGGTCAATCCTGGTTGCATGCCAGTCCCTGAACGCATTTTGGAAGAATTTCTCTCTGTTTTGCCCTGCTTGTTTCTTCTTTATGTTGGAAATGTATCCTCAGAATGGGTCTGAGCTGATTTTCCCTGCTGGTTTTAGGCCGCTTTACACACACTTGATGCACTTACACAGAGATATAAAGACTTAGCTTTTAAGATGCTTACTAGTCGGATAGATACTTGTGCGATGAACAGGGTCTGGTGAGTCCAGTTGATTGAGCAAGGAGTAGGTCGTGTCCATTCCATATTCGGTTTTCGGAAGGGTATCTGTGCTCATTTCAAACTCGAGTTTTATGCGTCACCCCACCTCACCTTTCCCCTGAAGCAGGCATAAGTGTGTTTTCTAAAAGCGTGACTCTGTTCTGTTTGGGGATTCAGTGCATGGGGAGCGATTTTTACATTCCCTCGATAAGTGATATCATAAGTTTCTTTTTTTGTGGGACTTATTTCACTGAGGATGATCGTACCTAAATCCACTCAGGATGCTGCTACCAGCCTCATGACGTGGATTTCATGGCTGAGTGACACTCCATTGGACCTACGTAGCACCACTTGTCCACTTGTCCACTTGTCTTTGTCCACTTGTCCACTTGGCTCTTTCCTGGGATATGAAACGTGTACCGGAGTGGAGGTTCTTGTCAAGACAGCAGCCCTCAACTTTGGGGTCCCTGTGTCTGGTTGATTTTTTCATTTTCCCAAGGTCAACGCCCATGTGTGGAAGTGCCCTATGCTCTGTGGTTCTGTGTTTTCCATGGTTTGGGAAAGAGGATACACTTGTGAAGATTGGCTGTTGGCCATTGACATCCCGCCCATCAGCTTAACAAGGCTCCCTTGACTCCGTGGGCTGTCCTGCCTTTCTGGTTTTTAGACTTTTTTCGCCTGGCCCTTTTGCCCCGGGGGGGGGGGCGAGAGATTTCTTTGTAGTGCTGATTTGCTCTCCCAGGTTGCTTGGTTGGCCAAAAAGGGCGTATGCGTTTTTTCCTGAATATATTCAGGAAAAAACGCATACGCCCTTTTTGGCCAACCGCATCATTGTCCACGTTCTGGCGCTTTTCATGTGCTATCGGGGCCATTCCGATGTACCCGTTGACATCCGTTTCCTGCAGTTCTGCCTTGCGTTCAGCGCCTCTTCGTAGCCTGACCTCAATATATTTTGGGGCGATAGTTATCGTTTAGAACTCTGCAGGTTTGGGAAGTGCAGTGCCCCTGAGCTCCATTTCCCAAGTCGCTTTTTTGTGAGTGGGACCCAACACGGCTGGATGGCTTCACGCCCTATTGTCGATCCGGGGTGGCAGGCTGAACCGCTGGTGAATTCTTCTTCGTGATGGGAAATGAGAGTGACATGTGCCCGACCAAACACCTCCAGCGAGTCTCTCATTGGTTCCCCCTCTTGCAGTTCATCCTGCGGACAAATTGCAGACGGTACGAAAGAGGCATGGAAAGGCGCCGAGTCTCCAAGTGGGGAGATTGTTAGTAAGGGGGCCTGAATGGAGAACACGAGCACCAGGAGATGAAAACTGAGGTGAGTTTCAGAAAGCTTTCCCGATCCCACGGTGTAGCAACCGCTGGGTTTCCAATGAGTGCTTTCGCTGTCGGAAGATTGCGTTGAACCTGGAGAGCTGGGACCCATGGAATGGGGAGCACGCAGGATTCCTTTCAAGGGTCTGCATTTGCTTTCCCAACCTCACCAATCGTCTCAGCCCCAAGAGTGTCCAGCCTTATGTCTTCTGCCGCTGGGGCTGTAGATGTGGTCAATCCTGGTTGCATGCCAGTCCCTGAACGCATTTTGGAAGAATTTCTCTCTGTTTTGCCCTGCTTGTTTCTTCTTTATGTTGGAAATGTATCCTCAGAAAGGGTCTGAGCTGATTTTCCCTGCTGGTTTTAGGCCGCTTTACACACACTTGATGCACTTACACAGAGATATCAAGACTTAGCTTTTAAGATGCTTACTAGTCGGATAGATACTTGTGCGATGAACAGGGTCTGGTGAGTCCAGTTGATTGAGCAAGGAGTAGGTCGTGTCCATTCCATATTCGGTTTTCGGAAGGGTATCTGTGCTCATTTCAAACTCGAGTTTTATGCGTCACCCCACCTCACCTTTCCCCTGAAGTAGGCATAAGTGTGTTTTCTAAAAGCGTGACTCTGTTCTGTTTGGGGATTCAGTGCATGGGGAGCGATTTTTACATTCCCTCGATAAGTGATATCATAAGTTTCTTTTTTTGTGGGACTTATTTCACGGAGGATGATCGTACCTAAATCCACTCAGGATGCTGCTACCAGCCTCATGACGTGGATTTCATGGCTGAGTGACACTCCATTGGACCTACGTAGCACCACTTGTCCACTTGTCCACTTGTCCACTTGTCTTTGTCCACTTGTCCACTCGTCTTTGTCCACTTGGCTCTTTCCTGGGATATGAAACGTGTACCGGAGTGGAGGTTCTTGTCAAGACAGCAGCCCTCAACTTTGGGGTCCCTGTGTCTGGTTGATTTTTTCATTTTCCCAAGGTCAACGCCCATGTGTGGAAGTGCCCTATGCTCTGTGGTTCTGTGTTATCCATGGTTTGGGAAAGAGGATACACTTGTGAAGATTGGCTGTTGGCCATTGACATCCCGCCCATCAGCTTAACAAGGCTCCCTTGACTCCGTGGGCTGTCCTGCCTTTCTGGTTTTTAGACTTTTTTCGCCTGGCCCTTTTGCCCCGGGGGGGGGGCCGAGAGATTTCTTTGTAGTGCTGATTTGCTCTCCCAGGTTGCTTGGTTGGCCAAAAAGGGCGTATGTGTTTTTTCCTGAATATATTCAGGAAAAAACGCATACGCCCTTTTTGGCCAACCGCATCATTGTCCACGTTCTGGCGCTTTTCATGTGCTATCGGGGCCATTCCGATGTACCCGTTGACATCCTTTTCCGGCAGTTCTGCCTTGCGTTCAGCGCCTCTTCGTAGCCTGACCTCAATATATTTTGGGGCGATAGTTATCGTTTAGAACTCTGCAGGTTTGGGAAGTGCAGGGCCCCTGAGCTCCATTTCCCAAGTCGCTTTTTTGTGAGTGGGACGCAACACGGCTGGATGGCTTCACGCCCTATTGTCGATCCGGGGTGGCAGGCTGAACCGCTGGTGAATTCTTCTTCGTGATGGGAAATGAGAGTGACATGTGCCCGACCAAACACCTCCAGCGAGTCTCTCATTGGTTCCCCCTCTTGCAGTTCATCCTGCGGACAAATTGCAGACGGTACGAAAGAGGCATGGAAAGGCGCCGTGTCTCCAAGTGTGGAGATTGTTAGTAAGGGGGCCTGAATGGAGAACACGAGCACCAGGAGATGAAAACTGAGGTGAGTTTCAGAAAGCTTTCCCGATCCCACGGTGTAGCATCCGCTGGGTTTCCAATGAGTGCTTTCGCTGTCGTTAGATTGCGTTGAACCTGGAGAGTTGGGACCCATGGAATGGGGAGCACGCAGGATTCCTTTCAAGGGTCTGCATTTGCTTTCCCAACCTCACCAATCGTCTCAGCCCCAAGAGTGTCCAGCCTTATGTCTTCTGCCGCTGGGGCTGTAGATGTGGTCAATCCTGGTTGCATGCCAGTCCCTGAACGCATTTTGGAAGAATTTCTCTCTGTTTTGCCCTGCTTGTTTCTTCTTTATGTTGGAAATGTATCCTCAGAATGGGTCTGAGCTGATTTTCCCTGCTGGTTTTAGGCCGCTTTACACACACTTGATGCACTTACACAGAGATATCAAGACTTAGCTTTTAAGATGCTTACTAGTCGGATAGATACTTGTGCGATGAACAGGGTCTGGTGAGTCCAGTTGATTGAGCAAGGAGTAGGTCGTGTCCATTCCATATTCGGTTTTCGGAAGGGTATCTGTGCTCATTTCAAACTCGAGTTTTATGCGTCACCCCACCTCACCTTTCCCCTGAAGCAGGCATAAGTGTGTTTTCTAAAAGCGTGACTCTGTTCTGTTTGGGGATTCAGTGCATGGGGAGCGATTTTTACATTCCCTCGATAAGTGATATCATAAGTTTCTTTTTTTGTGGGACTTATTTCACTGAGGATGATCGTACCTAAATCCACTCAGGATGCTGCTACCAGCCTCATGACGTGGATTTCATGGCTGAGTGACACTCCATTGGACCTACGTAGCACCACTTGTCCACTTGTCCACTTGTCTTTGTCCACTTGTCCACTGGGCTCTTTCCTGGGATATGAAACGTGTACCGGAGTGGAGGTTCTTGTCAAGACAGCAGCCCTCAACTTTGGGGTCCCTGTGTCTGGTTGATTTTTTCATTTTCCCAAGGTCAACGCCCATGTGTGGAAGTGCCCTATGCTCTGTGGTTCTGTGTTTTCCATGGTTTGGGAAAGAGGATACACTTGTGAAGATTGGCTGTTGGCCATTGACATCCCGCCCATCAGCTTAACAAGGCTCCCTTGACTCCGTGGGCTGTCCTGCCTTTCTGGTTTTTAGACTTTTTTCGCCTGGCCCTTTTGCCCCGGGGGGGGGGGGCGAGAGATTTCTTTGTAGTGCTGATTTGCTCTCCCAGGTTGCTTGGTTGGCCAAAAAGGGCGTATGCGTTTTTTCCTGAATATATTCAGGAAAAAACGCATACGCCCTTTTTGGCCAACCGCATCATTGTCCACGTTCTGGCGCTTTTCATGTGCTATCGGGGCCATTCCGATGTACCCGTTGACATCCGTTTCCTGCAGTTCTGCCTTGCGTTCAGCGCCTCTTCGTAGCCTGACCTCAATATATTTTGGGGCGATAGTTATCGTTTAGAACTCTGCAGGTTTGGGAAGTGCAGTGCCCCTGAGCTCCATTTCCCAAGTCGCTTTTTTGTGAGTGGGACGCAACACGGCTGGATGGCTTCACGCCCTATTGTCGATCCGGGGTGGGAGGCTGAACCGCTGGTGAATTCTTCTTCGTGATGGGAAATGAGAGTGACATGTGCCCGACCAAACACCTCCAGCGAGTCTCTCATTGGTTCCCCCTCTTGCAGTTCATCCTGCGGACAAATTGCAGACGGTACGAAAGAGGCATGGAAAGGCGCCGTGTCTCCAAGTGGGGAGATTGTTAGTAAGGGGGCCTGAATGGAGAACACGAGCACCAGGAGATGAAAACTGAGGTGAGTTTCAGAAAGCTTTCCCGATCCCACGGTGTAGCATCCGCTGGGTTTCCAATGAGTGCTTTCGCTGTCGGAAGATTGCGTTGAACCTGGAGAGTTGGGACCCATGGAATGGGGAGCACGCAGGATTCCTTTCAAGGGTCTGCATTTGCTTTCCCAACCTCACCAATCGTCTCAGCCCCAAGAGTGTCCAGCCTTATGTCTTCTGCCGCTGGGGCTGTAGATGTGGTCAATCCTGGTTGCATGCCAGTCCCTGAACGCATTTTGGAAGAATTTCTCTCTGTTTTGCCCTGCTTGTTTCTTCTTTATGTTGGAAATGTATCCTCAGAATGGGTCTGAGCTGATTTTCCCTGCTGGTTTTAGGCCGCTTTACACACACTTGATGCACTTACACAGAGATATCAAGACTTAGCTTTTAAGATGCTTACTAGTCGGATAGATACTTGTGCGATGAACAGGGTCTGGTGAGTCCAGTTGATTGAGCAAGGAGTAGGTCGTGTCCATTCCATATTCGGTTTTCGGAAGGGTATCTGTGCTCATTTCAAACTCGAGTTTTATGCGTCACCCCACCTCACCTTTCCCCTGAAGCAGGCATAAGTGTGTTTTCTAAAAGCGTGACTCTGTTCTGTTTGGGGATTCAGTGCATGGGGAGCGATTTTTACATTCCCTCGATAAGTGATATCATAAGTTTCTTTTTTTGTGGGACTTATTTCACTGAGGATGATCGTACCTAAATCCACTCAGGATGCTGCTACCAGCCTCATGACGTGGATTTCATGGCTGAGTGACACTCCATTGGACCTACGTAGCACCACTTGTCCACTTGTCCACTTGTCTTTGTCCACTTGTCCACTCGTCTTTGTCCACTTGGCTCTTTCCTGGGATATGAAACGTGTACCGGAGTGGAGGTTCTTGTCAAGACAGCAGCCCTCAACTTTGGGGTCCCTGTGTCTGGTTGATTTTTTCATTTTCCCAAGGTCAACGCCCATGTGTGGAAGTGCCCTATGCTCTGTGGTTCTGTGTTTTCCATGGTTTGGGAAAGAGGATACACTTGTGAAGATTGGCTGTTGGCCATTGACATCCCGCCCATCAGCTTAACAAGGCTCCCTTGACTCCGTGGGCTGTCCTGCCTTTCTGGTTTTTAGACTTTTTTCGCCTGGCCCTTTTGCCCCGGGGGGGGGGGGGCGAGAGATTTCTTTGTAGTGCTGATTTGCTCTCCCAGGTTGCTTGGTTGGCCAAAAAGGGCGTATGCGTTTTTTCCTGAATATATTCAGGAAAAAACGCATACGCCCTTTTTGGCCAACCGCATCATTGTCCACGTTCTGGCGCTTTTCATGTGCTATCGGGGCCATTCCGATGTACCCGTTGACATCCGTTTCCTGCAGTTCTGCCTTGCGTTCAGCGCCTCTTCGTAGCCTGACCTCAATATATTTTGGGGCGATAGTTATCGTTTAGAACTCTGCAGGTTTGGGAAGTGCAGTGCCCCTGAGCTCCATTTCCCAAGTCGCTTTTTTGTGAGTGGGACCCAACACGGCTGGATGGCTTCACGCCCTATTGTCGATCCGGGGTGGCAGGCTGAACCGCTGGTGAATTCTTCTTCGTGATGGGAAATGAGAGTGACATGTGCCCGACCAAACACCTCCAGCGAGTCTCTCATTGGTTCCCCCTCTTGCAGTTCATCCTGCGGACAAATTGCAGACGGTACGAAAGAGGCATGGAAAGGCGCCGAGTCTCCAAGTGGGGAGATTGTTAGTAAGGGGGCCTGAATGGAGAACACGAGCACCAGGAGATGAAAACTGAGGTGAGTTTCAGAAAGCTTTCCCGATCCCACGGTGTAGCAACCGCTGGGTTTCCAATGAGTGCTTTCGCTGTCGGAAGATTGCGTTGAACCTGGAGAGCTGGGACCCATGGAATGGGGAGCACGCAGGATTCCTTTCAAGGGTCTGCATTTGCTTTCCCAACCTCACCAATCATCTCAGCCCCAAGAGTGTCCAGCCTTATGTCTTCTGCCGCTGGGGCTGTAGATGTGGTCAATCCTGGTTGCATGCCAGTCCCTGAACGCATTTTGGAAGAATTTCTCTCTGTTTTGCCCTGCTTGTTTCTTCTTTATGTTGGAAATGTATCCTCAGAAAGGGTCTGAGCTGATTTTCCCTGCTGGTTTTAGGCCGCTTTACACACACTTGATGCACTTACACAGAGATATCAAGACTTAGCTTTTAAGATGCTTACTAGTCGGATAGATACTTGTGCGATGAACAGGGTCTGGTGAGTCCAGTTGATTGAGCAAGGAGTAGGTCGTGTCCATTCCATATTCGGTTTTCGGAAGGGTATCTGTGCTCATTTCAAACTCGAGTTTTATGCGTCACCCCACCTCACCTTTCCCCTGAAGCAGGCATAAGTGTGTTTTCTAAAAGCGTGACTCTGTTCTGTTTGGGGATTCAGTGCATGGGGAGCGATTTTTACATTCCCTCGATAAGTGATATCATAAGTTTCTTTTTTTGTGGGACTTATTTCACGGAGGATGATCGTACCTAAATCCACTCAGGATGCTGCTACCAGCCTCATGACGTGGATTTCATGGCTGAGTGACACTCCATTGGACCTACGTAGCACCACTTGTCCACTTGTCCACTTGTCCACTTGTCTTTGTCCACTTGTCCACTCGTCTTTGTCCACTTGGCTCTTTCCTGGGATATGAAACGTGTACCGGAGTGGAGGTTCTTGTCAAGACAGCAGCCCTCAACTTTGGGGTCCCTGTGTCTGGTTGATTTTTTCATTTTCCCAAGGTCAACGCCCATGTGTGGAAGTGCCCTATGCTCTGTGGTTCTGTGTTATCCATGGTTTGGGAAAGAGGATACACTTGTGAAGATTGGCTGTTGGCCATTGACATCCCGCCCATCAGCTTAACAAGGCTCCCTTGACTCCGTGGGCTGTCCTGCCTTTCTGGTTTTTAGACTTTTTTCGCCTGGCCCTTTTGCCCCGGGGGGGGGGCCGAGAGATTTCTTTGTAGTGCTGATTTGCTCTCCCAGGTTGCTTGGTTGGCCAAAAAGGGCGTATGCGTTTTTTCCTGAATATATTCAGGAAAAAACGCATACGCCCTTTTTGGCCAACCGCATCATTGTCCACGTTCTGGCGCTTTTCATGTGCTATCGGGGCCATTCCGATGTACCCGTTGACATCCTTTTCCGGCAGTTCTGCCTTGCGTTCAGCGCCTCTTCGTAGCCTGACCTCAATATATTTTGGGGCGATAGTTATCGTTTAGAACTCTGCAGGTTTGGGAAGTGCAGGGCCCCTGAGCTCCATTTCCCAAGTCGCTTTTTTGTGAGTGGGACGCAACACGGCTGGATGGCTTCACGCCCTATTGTCGATCCGGGGTGGCAGGCTGAACCGCTGGTGAATTCTTCTTCGTGATGGGAAATGAGAGTGACATGTGCCCGACCAAACACCTCCAGCGAGTCTCTCATTGGTTCCCCCTCTTGCAGTTCATCCTGCGGACAAATTGCAGACGGTACGAAAGAGGCATGGAAAGGCGCCGTGTCTCCAAGTGGGGAGATTGTTAGTAAGGGGGCCTGAATGGAGAACACGAGCACCAGGAGATGAAAACTGAGGTGAGTTTCAGAAAGCTTTCCCGATCCCACGGTGTAGCATCCGCTGGGTTTCCAATGAGTGCTTTCGCTGTCGGAAGATTGCGTTGAACCTGGAGAGTTGGGACCCATGGAATGGGGAGCACGCAGGATTCCTTTCAAGGGTCTGCATTTGCTTTCCCAACCTCACCAATCGTCTCAGCCCCAAGAGTGTCCAGCCTTATGTCTTCTGCCGCTGGGGCTGTAGATGTGGTCAATCCTGGTTGCATGCCAGTCCCTGAACGCATTTTGGAAGAATTTCTCTCTGTTTTGCCCTGCTTGTTTCTTCTTTATGTTGGAAATGTATCCTCAGAATGGGTCTGAGCTGATTTTCCCTGCTGGTTTTAGGCCGCTTTACACACACTTGATGCACTTACACAGAGATATCAAGACTTAGCTTTTAAGATGCTTACTAGTCGGATAGATACTTGTGCGATGAACAGGGTCTGGTGAGTCCAGTTGATTGAGCAAGGAGTAGGTCGTGTCCATTCCATATTCGGTTTTCGGAAGGGTATCTGTGCTCATTTCAAACTCGAGTTTTATGCGTCACCCCACCTCACCTTTCCCCTGAAGCAGGCATAAGTGTGTTTTCTAAAAGCGTGACTCTGTTCTGTTTGGGGATTCAGTGCATGGGGAGCGATTTTTACATTCCCTCGATAAGTGATATCATAAGTTTCTTTTTTTGTGGGACTTATTTCACTGAGGATGATCGTACCTAAATCCACTCAGGATGCTGCTACCAGCCTCATGACGTGGATTTCATGGCTGAGTGACACTCCATTGGACCTACGTAGCACCACTTGTCCACTTGTCCACTTGTCTTTGTCCACTTGTCCACTTGGCTCTTTCCTGGGATATGAAACGTGTACCGGAGTGGAGGTTCTTGTCAAGACAGCAGCCCTCAACTTTGGGGTCCCTGTGTCTGGTTGATTTTTTCATTTTCCCAAGGTCAACGCCCATGTGTGGAAGTGCCCTATGCTCTGTGGTTCTGTGTTTTACATGGTTTGGGAAAGAGGATACACTTGTGAAGATTGGCTGTTGGCCATTGACATCCCGCCCATCAGCTTAACAAGGCTCCCTTGACTCCGTGGGCTGTCCTGCCTTTCTGGTTTTTAGACTTTTTTCGCCTGGCCCTTTTGCCCCGGGGGGGGGCGAGAGATTTCTTTGTAGTGCTGATTTGCTCTCCCAGGTTGCTTGGTTGGCCAAAAAGGGCGTATGCGTTTTTTCCTGAATATATTCAGGAAAAAACGCATACGCCCTTTTTGGCCAACCGCATCATTGTCCACGTTCTGGCGCTTTTCATGTGCTATCGGGGCCATTCCGATGTACCCGTTGACATCCGTTTCCTGCAGTTCTGCCTTGCGTTCAGCGCCTCTTCGTAGCCTGACCTCAATATATTTTGGGGCGATAGTTATCGTTTAGAACTCTGCAGGTTTGGGAAGTGCAGTGCCCCTGAGCTCCATTTCCCAAGTCGCTTTTTTGTGAGTGGGACGCAACACGGCTGGATGGCTTCACGCCCTATTGTCGATCCGGGGTGGCAGGCTGAACCGCTGGTGAGTTCTTCTTCGTGATGGGAAATGAGAGTGACATGTGCCCGACCAAACACCTCCAGCGAGTCTGTCATTGGTTCCCCCTCTTGCAGTTCATCCTGCGGACAAATTGCAGACGGTACGAAAGAGGCATGGAAAGGCGCCGAGTCTCCAAGTGGGGAGATTGTTAGTAAGGGGGCCTGAATGGAGAACACGAGCACCAGGAGATGAAAACTGAGGTGAGTTTCAGAAAGCTTTCCCGATCCCACGGTGTAGCATCCGCTGGGTTTCCAATGAGTGCTTTCGCTGTCGGAAGATTGCGTTGAACCTGGAGAGTTGGGACCCATGGAATGGGGAGCACGCAGGATTCCTTTCAAGGGTCTGCATTTGCTTTCCCAACCTCACCAATCGTCTCAGCCCCAAGAGTGTCCAGCCTTATGTCTTCTGCCGCTGGGGCTGTAGATGTGGTCAATCCTGGTTGCATGCCAGTCCCTGAACGCATTTTGGAAGAATTTCTCTCTGTTTTGCCCTGCTTGTTTCTTCTTTATGTTGGAAATGTATCCTCAGAATGGGTCTGAGCTGATTTTCCCTGCTGGTTTTAGGCCGCTTTACACACACTTGATGCACTTACACAGAGATATCAAGACTTAGCTTTTAAGATGCTTACTAGTCGGATAGATACTTGTGCGATGAACAGGGTCTGGTGAGTCCAGTTGATTGAGCAAGGAGTAGGTCGTGTCCATTCCATATTCGGTTTTCGGAAGGGTATCTGTGCTCATTTCAAACTCGAGTTTTATGCGTCACCCCACCTCACCTTTCCCCTGAAGCAGGCATAAGTGTGTTTTCTAAAAGCGTGACTCTGTTCTGTTTGGGGATTCAGTGCATGGGGAGCGATTTTTACATTCCCTCGATAAGTGATATCATAAGTTTCTTTTTTTGTGGGACTTATTTCACGGAGGATGATCGTACCTAAATCCACTCAGGATGCTGCTACCAGCCTCATGACGTGGATTTCATGGCTGAGTGACACTCCATTGGACCTACGTAGCACCACTTGTCCACTTGTCCACTTGTCCACTTGTCTTTGTCCACTTGTCCACTCGTCTTTGTCCACTTGGCTCTTTCCTGGGATATGAAACGTGTACCGGAGTGGAGGTTCTTGTCAAGACAGCAGCCCTCAACTTTGGGGTCCCTGTGTCTGGTTGATTTTTTCATTTTCCCAAGGTCAACGCCCATGTGTGGAAGTGCCCTATGCTCTGTGGTTCTGTGTTATCCATGGTTTGGGAAAGAGGATACACTTGTGAAGATTGGCTGTTGGCCATTGACATCCCGCCCATCAGCTTAACAAGGCTCCCTTGACTCCGTGGGCTGTCCTGCCTTTCTGGTTTTTAGACTTTTTTCGCCTGGCCCTTTTGCCCCGGGGGGGGGGCCGAGAGATTTCTTTGTAGTGCTGATTTGCTCTCCCAGGTTGCTTGGTTGGCCAAAAAGGGCGTATGCGTTTTTTCCTGAATATATTCAGGAAAAAACGCATACGCCCTTTTTGGCCAACCGCATCATTGTCCACGTTCTGGCGCTTTTCATGTGCTATCGGGGCCATTCCGATGTACCCGTTGACATCCTTTTCCGGCAGTTCTGCCTTGCGTTCAGCGCCTCTTCGTAGCCTGACCTCAATATATTTTGGGGCGATAGTTATCGTTTAGAACTCTGCAGGTTTGGGAAGTGCAGGGCCCCTGAGCTCCATTTCCCAAGTCGCTTTTTTGTGAGTGGGACGCAACACGGCTGGATGGCTTCACGCCCTATTGTCGATCCGGGGTGGCAGGCTGAACCGCTGGTGAATTCTTCTTCGTGATGGGAAATGAGAGTGACATGTGCCCGACCAAACACCTCCAGCGAGTCTCTCATTGGTTCCCCCTCTTGCAGTTCATCCTGCGGACAAATTGCAGACGGTACGAAAGAGGCATGGAAAGGCGCCGTGTCTCCAAGTGGGGAGATTGTTAGTAAGGGGGCCTGAATGGAGAACACGAGCACCAGGAGATGAAAACTGAGGTGAGTTTCAGAAAGCTTTCCCGATCCCACGGTGTAGCATCCGCTGGGTTTCCAATGAGTGCTTTCGCTGTCGGAAGATTGCGTTGAACCTGGAGAGTTGGGACCCATGGAATGGGGAGCACGCAGGATTCCTTTCAAGGGTCTGCATTTGCTTTCCCAACCTCACCAATCGTCTCAGCCCCAAGAGTGTCCAGCCTTATGTCTTCTGCCGCTGGGGCTGTAGATGTGGTCAATCCTGGTTGCATGCCAGTCCCTGAACGCATTTTGGAAGAATTTCTCTCTGTTTTGCCCTGCTTGTTTCTTCTTTATGTTGGAAATGTATCCTCAGAATGGGTCTGAGCTGATTTTCCCTGCTGGTTTTAGGCCGCTTTACACACACTTGATGCACTTACACAGAGATATCAAGACTTAGCTTTTAAGATGCTTACTAGTCGGATAGATACTTGTGCGATGAACAGGGTCTGGTGAGTCCAGTTGATTGAGCAAGGAGTAGGTCGTGTCCATTCCATATTCGGTTTTCGGAAGGGTATCTGTGCTCATTTCAAACTCGAGTTTTATGCGTCACCCCACCTCACCTTTCCCCTGAAGCAGGCATAAGTGTGTTTTCTAAAAGCGTGACTCTGTTCTGTTTGGGGATTCAGTGCATGGGGAGCGATTTTTACATTCCCTCGATAAGTGATATCATAAGTTTCTTTTTTTGTGGGACTTATTTCACGGAGGATGATCGTACCTAAATCCACTCAGGATGCTGCTACCAGCCTCATGACGTGGATTTCATGGCTGAGTGACACTCCATTGGACCTACGTAGCACCACTTGTCCACTTGTCCACTTGTCTTTGTCCACTTGTCCACTTGGCTCTTTCCTGGGATATGAAACGTGTACCGGAGTGGAGGTTCTTGTCAAGACAGCAGCCCTCAACTTTGGGGTCCCTGTGTCTGGTTGATTTTTTCATTTTCCCAAGGTCAACGCCCATGTGTGGAAGTGCCCTATGCTCTGTGGTTCTGTGTTTTACATGGTTTGGGAAAGAGGATACACTTGTGAAGATTGGCTGTTGGCCATTGACATCCCGCCCATCAGCTTAACAAGGCTCCCTTGACTCCGTGGGCTGTCCTGCCTTTCTGGTTTTTAGACTTTTTTCGCCTGGCCCTTTTGCCCCGGGGGGGGGCGAGAGATTTCTTTGTAGTGCTGATTTGCTCTCCCAGGTTGCTTGGTTGGCCAAAAAGGGCGTATGCGTTTTTTCCTGAATATATTCAGGAAAAAACGCATACGCCCTTTTTGGCCAACCGCATCATTGTCCACGTTCTGGCGCTTTTCATGTGCTATCGGGGCCATTCCGATGTACCCGTTGACATCCGTTTCCTGCAGTTCTGCCTTGCGTTCAGCGCCTCTTCGTAGCCTGACCTCAATATATTTTGGGGCGATAGTTATCGTTTAGAACTCTGCAGGTTTGGGAAGTGCAGTGCCCCTGAGCTCCATTTCCCAAGTCGCTTTTTTGTGAGTGGGACGCAACACGGCTGGATGGCTTCACGCCCTATTGTCGATCCGGGGTGGCAGGCTGAACCGCTGGTGAGTTCTTCTTCGTGATGGGAAATGAGAGTGACATGTGCCCGACCAAACACCTCCAGCGAGTCTGTCATTGGTTCCCCCTCTTGCAGTTCATCCTGCGGACAAATTGCAGACGGTACGAAAGAGGCATGGAAAGGCGCCGAGTCTCCAAGTGGGGAGATTGTTAGTAAGGGGGCCTGAATGGAGAACACGAGCACCAGGAGATGAAAACTGAGGTGAGTTTCAGAAAGCTTTCCCGATCCCACGGTGTAGCATCCGCTGGGTTTCCAATGAGTGCTTTCGCTGTCGGAAGATTGCGTTGAACCTGGAGAGTTGGGACCCATGGAATGGGGAGCACGCAGGATTCCTTTCAAGGGTCTGCATTTGCTTTCCCAACCTCACCAATCGTCTCAGCCCCAAGAGTGTCCAGCCTTATGTCTTCTGCCGCTGGGGCTGTAGATGTGGTCAATCCTGGTTGCATGCCAGTCCCTGAACGCATTTTGGAAGAATTTCTCTCTGTTTTGCCCTGCTTGTTTCTTCTTTATGTTGGAAATGTATCCTCAGAATGGGTCTGAGCTGATTTTCCCTGCTGGTTTTAGGCCGCTTTACACACACTTGATGCACTTACACAGAGATATCAAGACTTAGCTTTTAAGATGCTTACTAGTCGGATAGATACTTGTGCGATGAACAGGGTCTGGTGAGTCCAGTTGATTGAGCAAGGAGTAGGTCGTGTCCATTCCATATTCGGTTTTCGGAAGGGTATCTGTGCTCATTTCAAACTCGAGTTTTATGCGTCACCCCACCTCACCTTTCCCCTGAAGCAGGCATAAGTGTGTTTTCTAAAAGCGTGACTCTGTTCTGTTTGGGGATTCAGTGCATGGGGAGCGATTTTTACATTCCCTCGATAAGTGATATCATAAGTTTCTTTTTTTGTGGGACTTATTTCACGGAGGATGATCGTACCTAAATCCACTCAGGATGCTGCTACCAGCCTCATGACGTGGATTTCATGGCTGAGTGACACTCCATTGGACCTACGTAGCACCACTTGTCCACTTGTCCACTTGTCTTTGTCCACTTGTCCACTCGTCTTTGTCCACTTGGCTCTTTCCTGGGATATGAAACGTGTACCGGAGTGGAGGTTCTTGTCAAGACAGCAGCCCTCAACTTTGGGGTCCCTGTGTCTGGTTGATTTTTTCATTTTCCCAAGGTCAACGCCCATGTGTGGAAGTGCCCTATGCTCTGTGGTTCTGTGTTTTACATGGTTTGGGAAAGAGGATACACTTGTGAAGATTGGCTGTTGGCCATTGACATCCCGCCCATCAGCTTAACAAGGCTCCCTTGACTCCGTGGGCTGTCCTGCCTTTCTGGTTTTTAGACTTTTTTCGCCTGGCCCTTTTGCCCCGGGGGGGGGGGGCCGAGAGATTTCTTTGTAGTGCTGATTTGCTCTCCCAGGTTGCTTGGTTGGCCAAAAAGGGCGTATGCGTTTTTTCCTGAATATATTCAGGAAAAAACGCATACGCCCTTTTTGGCCAACCGCATCATTGTCCACGTTCTGGCGCTTTTCATGTGCTATCGGGGCCATTCCGATGTACCCGTTGACATCCGTTTCCTGCAGTTCTGCCTTGCGTTCAGCGCCTCTTCGTAGCCTGACCTCAATATATTTTGGGGCGATAGTTATCGTTTAGAACTCTGCAGGTTTGGGAAGTGCAGTGCCCCTGAGCTCCATTTCCCAAGTCGCTTTTTTGTGAGTGGGACGCAACACGGCTGGATGGCTTCACGCCCTATTGTCGATCCGGGGTGGCAGGCTGAACCGCTGGTGAATTCTTCTTCGTGATGGGAAATGAGAGTGACATGTGCCCGACCAAACACCTCCAGCGAGTCTCTCATTGGTTCCCCCACTTGCAGTTCATCCTGCGGACAAATTGCAGACGGTACGAAAGAGGCATGGAAAGGCGCCGAGTCTCCAAGTGGGGAGATTGTTAGTAAGGGGGCCTGAATGGAGAACACGAGCACCAGGAGATGAAAACTGAGGTGAGTTTCAGAAAGCTTTCCCGATCCCACGGTGTAGCATCCGCTGGGTTTCCAATGAGTGCTTTCGCTGTCGGAAGATTGCGTTGAACCTGGAGAGTTGGGACCCATGGAATGGGGAGCACGCAGGATTCCTTTCAAGGGTCTGCATTTGCTTTCCCAACCTCACCAATCGTCTCAGCCCCAAGAGTGTCCAGCCTTATGTCTTCTGCCGCTGGGGCTGTAGATGTGGTCAATCCTGGTTGCATGCCAGTCCCTGAACGCATTTTGGAAGAATTTCTCTCTGTTTTGCCCTGCTTGTTTCTTCTTTATGTTGGAAATGTATCCTCAGAATGGGTCTGAGCTGATTTTCCCTGCTGGTTTTAGGCCGCTTTACACACACTTGATGCACTTACACAGAGATATCAAGACTTAGCTTTTAAGATGCTTACTAGTCGGATAGATACTTGTGCGATGAACAGGGTCTGGTGAGTCCAGTTGATTGAGCAAGGAGTAGGTCGTGTCCATTCCATATTCGGTTTTCGGAAGGGTATCTGTGCTCATTTCAAACTCGAGTTTTATGCGTCACCCCACCTCACCTTTCCCCTGAAGCAGGCATAAGTGTGTTTTCTAAAAGCGTGACTCTGTTCTGTTTGGGGATTCAGTGCATGGGGAGCGATTTTTACATTCCCTCGATAAGTGATATCATAAGTTTCTTTTTTTGTGGGACTTATTTCACTGAGGATGATCGTACCTAAATCCACTCAGGATGCTGCTACCAGCCTCATGACGTGGATTTCATGGCTGAGTGACACTCCATTGGACCTACGTAGCACCACTTGTCCACTTGTCTTTGTCCACTTGTCCACTCGTCTTTGTCCACTTGGCTCTTTCCTGGGATATGAAACGTGTACCGGAGTGGAGGTTCTTGTCAAGACAGCAGCCCTCAACTTTGGGGTCCCTGTGTCTGGTTGATTTTTTCATTTTCCCAAGGTCAACGCCCATGTGTGGAAGTGCCCTATGCTCTGTGGTTCTGTGTTTTCCATGGTTTGGGAAAGAGGATACACTTGTGAAGATTGGCTGTTGGCCATTGACATCCCGCCCATCAGCTTAACAAGGCTCCCTTGACTCCGTGGGCTGTCCTGCCTTTCTGGTTTTTAGACTTTTTTCGCCTGGCCCTTTTGCCCCGGGGGGGGGGGCCGAGAGATTTCTTTGTAGTGCTGATTTGCTCTCCCAGGTTGCTTGGTTGGCCAAAAAGGGCGTATGCGTTTTTTCCTGAATATATTCAGGAAAAAACGCATACGCCCTTTTTGGCCAACCGCATCATTGTCCACGTTCTGGCGCTTTTCATGTGCTATCGGGGCCATTCCGATGTACCCGTTGACATCCGTTTCCTGCAGTTCTGCCTTGCGTTCAGCGCCTCTTCGTAGCCTGACCTCAATATATTTTGGGGCGATAGTTATCGTTTAGAACTCTGCAGGTTTGGGAAGTGCAGTGCCCCTGAGCTCCATTTCCCAAGTCGCTTTTTTGTGAGTGGGACGCAACACGGCTGGATGGCTTCACGCCCTATTGTCGATCCGGGGTGGCAGGCTGAACCGCTGGTGAATTCTTCTTCGTGATGGGAAATGAGAGTGACATGTGCCCGACCAAACACCTCCAGCGAGTCTCTCATTGGTTCCCCCTCTTGCAGTTCATCCTGCGGACAAATTGCAGACGGTACGAAAGAGGCATGGAAAGGCGCCGAGTCTCCAAGTGGGGAGATTGTTAGTAAGGGGGCCTGAATGGAGAACACGAGCACCAGGAGATGAAAACTGAGGTGAGTTTCAGAAAGCTTTCCCGATCCCACGGTGTAGCAACCGCTGGGTTTCCAATGAGTGCTTTCGCTGTCGGAAGATTGCGTTGAACCTGGAGAGTTGGGACCCATGGAATGGGGAGCACGCAGGATTCCTTTCAAGGGTCTGCATTTGCTTTCCCAACCTCACCAATCGTCTCAGCCCCAAGAGTGTCCAGCCTTATGTCTTCTGCCGCTGGGGCTGTAGATGTGGTCAATCCTGGTTGCATGCCAGTCCCTGAACGCATTTTGGAAGAATTTCTCTCTGTTTTGCCCTGCTTGTTTCTTCTTTATGTTGGAAATGTATCCTCAGAATGGGTCTGAGCTGATTTTCCCTGCTGGTTTTAGGCCGCTTTACACACACTTGATGCACTTACACAGAGATATCAAGACTTAGCTTTTAAGATGCTTACTAGTCGGATAGATACTTGTGCGATGAACAGGGTCTGGTGAGTCCAGTTGATTGAGCAAGGAGTAGGTCGTGTCCATTCCATATTCGGTTTTCGGAAGGGTATCTGTGCTCATTTCAAACTCGAGTATTATGCGTCACCCCACCTCACCTTTCCCCTGAAGCAGGCATAAGTGTGTTTTCTAAAAGCGTGACTCTGTTCTGTTTGGGGATTCAGTGCATGGGGAGCGATTTTTACATTCCCTCGATAAGTGATATCATAAGTTTCTTTTTTTGTGGGACTTATTTCACTGAGGATGATCGTACCTAAATCCACTCAGGATGCTGCTACCAGCCTCATGACGTGGATTTCATGGCTGAGTGACACTCCATTGGACCTACGTAGCACCACTTGTCCACTTGTCCACTTGTCTTTGTCCACTTGTCCACTCGTCTTTGTCCACTTGGCTCTTTCCTGGGATATGAAACGTGTACCGGAGTGGAGGTTCTTGTCAAGACAGCAGCCCTCAACTTTGGGGTCCCTGTGTCTGGTTGATTTTTTCATTTTCCCAAGGTCAACGCCCATGTGTGGAAGTGCCCTATGCTCTGTGGTTCTGTGTTTTCCATGGTTTGGGAAAGAGGATACACTTGTGAAGATTGGCTGTTGGCCATTGACATCCCGCCCATCAGCTTAACAAGGCTCCCTTGACTCCGTGGCCTGTCCTGCCTTTCTGGTTTTTAGACTTTTTTCGCCTGGCCCTTTTGCCCCGGGGGGGGGGGGGGGCGAGAGATTTCTTTGTAGTGCTGATTTGCTCTCCCAGGTTGCTTGGTTGGCCAAAAAGGGCGTATGCGTTTTTTCCTGAATATATTCAGGAAAAAACGCATACGCCCTTTTTGGCCAACCGCATCATTGTCCACGTTCTGGCGCTTTTCATGTGCTATCGGGGCCATTCCGATGTACCCGTTGACATCCGTTTCCTGCAGTTCTGCCTTGCGTTCAGCGCCTCTTCGTAGCCTGACCTCAATATATTTTGGGGCGATAGTTATCGTTTAGAACTCTGCAGGTTTGGGAAGTGCAGTGCCCCTGAGCTCCATTTCCCAAGTCGCTTTTTTGTGAGTGGGACGCAACACGGCTGGATGGCTTCACGCCCTATTGTCGATCCGGGGTGGCAGGCTGAACCGCTGGTGAATTCTTCTTCGTGATGGGAAATGAGAGTGACATGTGCCCGACCAAACACCTCCAGCGAGTCTCTCATTGGTTCCCCCTCTTGCAGTTCATCCTGCGGACAAATTGCAGACGGTACGAAAGAGGCATGGAAAGGCGCCGAGTCTCCAAGTGGGGAGATTGTTAGTAAGGGGGCCTGAATGGAGAACACGAGCACCAGGAGATGAAAACTGAGGTGAGTTTCAGAAAGCTTTCCCGATCCCACGGTGTAGCAACCGCTGGGTTTCCAATGAGTGCTTTCGCTGTCGGAAGATTGCGTTGAACCTGGAGAGTTGGGACCCATGGAATGGGGAGCACGCAGGATTCCTTTCAAGGGTCTGCATTTGCTTTCCCAACCTCACCAATCGTCTCAGCCCCAAGAGTGTCCAGCCTTATGTCTTCTGCCGCTGGGGCTGTAGATGTGGTCAATCCTGGTTGCATGCCAGTCCCTGAACGCATTTTGGAAGAATTTCTCTCTGTTTTGCCCTGCTTGTTTCTTCTTTATGTTGGAAATGTATCCTCAGAATGGGTCTGAGCTGATTTTCCCTGCTGGTTTTAGGCCGCTTTACACACACTTGATGCACTTACACAGAGATATCAAGACTTAGCTTTTAAGATGCTTACTAGTCGGATAGATACTTGTGCGATGAACAGGGTCTGGTGAGTCCAGTTGATTGAGCAAGGAGTAGGTCGTGTCCATTCCATATTCGGTTTTCGGAAGGGTATCTGTGCTCATTTCAAACTCGAGTATTATGCGTCACCCCACCTCACCTTTCCCCTGAAGCAGGCATAAGTGTGTTTTCTAAAAGCGTGACTCTGTTCTGTTTGGGGATTCAGTGCATGGGGAGCGATTTTTACATTCCCTCGATAAGTGATATCATAAGTTTCTTTTTTTGTGGGACTTATTTCACTGAGGATGATCGTACCTAAATCCACTCAGGATGCTGCTACCAGCCTCATGACGTGGATTTCATGGCTGAGTGACACTCCATTGGACCTACGTAGCACCACTTGTCCACTTGTCCACTTGTCTTTGTCCACTTGTCCACTCGTCTTTGTCCACTTGGCTCTTTCCTGGGATATGAAACGTGTACCGGAGTGGAGGTTCTTGTCAAGACAGCAGCCCTCAACTTTGGGGTCCCTGTGTCTGGTTGATTTTTTCATTTTCCCAAGGTCAACGCCCATGTGTGGAAGTGCCCTATGCTCTGTGGTTCTGTGTTTTCCATGGTTTGGGAAAGAGGATACACTTGTGAAGATTGGCTGTTGGCCATTGACATCCCGCCCATCAGCTTAACAAGGCTCCCTTGACTCCGTGGGCTGTCCTGCCTTTCTGGTTTTTAGACTTTTTTCGCCTGGCCCTTTTGCCCCGGGGGGGGGGGTCGAGAGATTTCTTTGTAGTGCTGATTTGCTCTCCCAGGTTGCTTGGTTGGCCAAAAAGGGCGTATGCGTTTTTTCCTGAATATATTCAGGAAAAAACGCATACGCCCTTTTTGGCCAACCGCATCATTGTCCACGTTCTGGCGCTTTTCATGTGCTATCGGGGCCATTCCGATGTACCCGTTGACATCCGTTTCCTGCAGTTCTGCCTTGCGTTCAGCGCCTCTTCGTAGCCTGACCTCAATATATTTTGGGGCGATAGTTATCGTTTAGAACTCTGCAGGTTTGGGAAGTGCAGTGCCCCTGAGCTCCATTTCCCAAGTCGCTTTTTTGTGAGTGGGACGCAACACGGCTGGATGGCTTCACGCCCTACTGTCGATCCGGGGTGGCAGGCTGAACCGCTGGTGAATTCTTCTTCGTGATGGGAAATGAGAGTGACATGTGCCCGACCAAACACCTCCAGCGAGTCTCTCATTGGTTCCCCCTCTTGCAGTTCATCCTGCGGACAAATTGCAGACGGTACGAAAGAGGCATGGAAAGGCGCCGAGTCTCCAAGTGGGGAGATTGTTAGTAAGGGGGCCTGAATGGAGAACACGAGCACCAGGAGAGGAAAACTGAGGTGAGTTTCAGAAAGCTTTCCCGATCCCACGGTGTAGCAACCGCTGGGTTTCCAATGAGTGCTTTCGCTGTCGGAAGATTGCGTTGAACCTGGAGAGTTGGGACCCATGGAATGGGGAGCACGCAGGATTCCTTTCAAGGGTCTGCATTTGCTTTCCCAACCTCACCAATCGTCTCAGCCCCAAGAGTGTCCAGCCTTATGTCTTCTGCCGCTGGGGCTGTAGATGTGGTCAATCCTGGTTGCATGCCAGTCCCTGAACGCATTTTGGAAGAATTTCTCTCTGTTTTGCCCTGCTTGTTTCTTCTTTATGTTGGAAATGTATCCTCAGAATGGGTCTGAGCTGATTTTCCCTGCTGGTTTTAGGCCGCTTTACACACACTTGATGCACTTACACAGAGATATCAAGACTTAGCTTTTAAGATGCTTACTAGTCGGATAGATACTTGTGCGATGAACAGGGTCTGGTGAGTCCAGTTGATTGAGCAAGGAGTAGGTCGTGTCCATTCCATATTCGGTTTTCGGAAGGGTATCTGTGCTCATTTCAAACTCGAGTATTATGCGTCACCCCACCTCACCTTTCCCCTGAAGCAGGCATAAGTGTGTTTTCTAAAAGCGTGACTCTGTTCTGTTTGGGGATTCAGTGCATGGGGAGCGATTTTTACATTCCCTCGATAAGTGATATCATAAGTTTCTTTTTTTGTGGGACTTATTTCACTGAGGATGATCGTACCTAAATCCACTCAGGATGCTGCTACCAGCCTCATGACGTGGATTTCATGGCTGAGTGACACTCCATTGGACCTACGTAGCACCACTTGTCCACTTGTCCACTTGTCTTTGTCCACTTGTCCACTCGTCTTTGTCCACTTGGCTCTTTCCTGGGATATGAAACGTGTACCGGAGTGGAGGTTCTTGTCAAGACAGCAGCCCTCAACTTTGGGGTCCCTGTGTCTGGTTGATTTTTTCATTTTCCCAAGGTCAACGCCCATGTGTGGAAGTGCCCTATGCTCTGTGGTTCTGTGTTTTCCATGGTTTGGGAAAGAGGATACACTTGTGAAGATTGGCTGTTGGCCATTGACATCCCGCCCATCAGCTTAACAAGGCTCCCTTGACTCCGTGGCCTGTCCTGCCTTTCTGGTTTTTAGACTTTTTTCGCCTGGCCCTTTTGCCCCGGGGGGGGGCGAGAGATTTCTTTGTAGTGCTGATTTGCTCTCCCAGGTTGCTTGGTTGGCCAAAAAGGGCGTATGCGTTTTTTCCTGAATATATTCAGGAAAAAACGCATACGCCCTTTTTGGCCAACCGCATCATTGTCCACGTTCTGGCGCTTTTCATGTGCTATCGGGGCCATTCCGATGTACCCGTTGACATCCGTTTCCTGCAGTTCTGCCTTGCGTTCAGCGCCTCTTCGTAGCCTGACCTCAATATATTTTGGGGCGATAGTTATCGTTTAGAACTCTGCAGGTTTGGGAAGTGCAGTGCCCCTGAGCTCCATTTCCCAAGTCGCTTTTTTGTGAGTGGGACGCAACACGGCTGGATGGCTTCACGCCCTATTGTCGATCCGGGGTGGCAGGCTGAACCGCTGGTGAATTCTTCTTCGTGATGGGAAATGAGAGTGACATGTGCCCGACCAAACACCTCCAGCGAGTCTCTCATTGGTTCCCCCTCTTGCAGTTCATCCTGCGGACAAATTGCAGACGGTACGAAAGAGGCATGGAAAGGCGCCGAGTCTCCAAGTGGGGAGATTGTTAGTAAGGGGGCCTGAATGGAGAACACGAGCACCAGGAGAGGAAAACTGAGGTGAGTTTCAGAAAGCTTTCCCGATCCCACGGTGTAGCATCCGCTGGGTTTCCAATGAGTGCTTTCGCTGTCGGAAGATTGCGTTGAACCTGGAGAGTTGGGACCCATGGAATGGGGAGCACGCAGGATTCCTTTCAAGGGTCTGCATTTGCTTTCCCAACCTCACCAATCGTCTCAGCCCCAAGAGTGTCCAGCCTTATGTCTTCTGCCGCTGGGGCTGTAGATGTGGTCAATCCTGGTTGCATGCCAGTCCCTGAACGCATTTTGGAAGAATTTCTCTCTGTTTTGCCCTGCTTGTTTCTTCTTTATGTTGGAAATGTATCCTCAGAATGGGTCTGAGCTGATTTTCCCTGCTGGTTTTAGGCCGCTTTACACACACTTGATGCACTTACACAGAGATATCAAGACTTAGCTTTTAAGATGCTTACTAGTCGGATAGATACTTGTGCGATGAACAGGGTCTGGTGAGTCCAGTTGATTGAGCAAGGAGTAGGTCGTGTCCATTCCATATTCGGTTTTCGGAAGGGTATCTGTGCTCATTTCAAACTCGAGTTTTATGCGTCACCCCACCTCACCTTTCCCCTGAAGCAGGCATAAGTGTGTTTTCTAAAAGCGTGACTCTGTTCTGTTTGGGGATTCAGTGCATGGGGAGCGATTTTTACATTCCCTCGATAAGTGATATCATAAGTTTCTTTTTTTGTGGGACTTATTTCACTGAGGATGATCGTACCTAAATCCACTCAGGATGCTGCTACCAGCCTCATGACGTGGATTTCATGGCTGAGTGACACTCCATTGGACCTACGTAGCACCACTTGTCCACTTGTCCACTTGTCTTTGTCCACTTGTCCACTCGTCTTTGTCCACTTGGCTCTTTCCTGGGATATGAAACGTGTACCGGAGTGGAGGTTCTTGTCAAGACAGCAGCCCTCAACTTTGGGGTCCCTGTGTCTGGTTGATTTTTTCATTTTCCCAAGGTCAACGCCCATGTGTGGAAGTGCCCTATGCTCTGTGGTTCTGTGTTTTCCATGGTTTGGGAAAGAGGATACACTTGTGAAGATTGGCTGTTGGCCATTGACATCCCGCCCATCAGCTTAACAAGGCTCCCTTGACTCCGTGGCCTGTCCTGCCTTTCTGGTTTTTAGACTTTTTTCGCCTGGCCCTTTTGCCCCGGGGGGGGGGGCGAGAGATTTCTTTGTAGAGCTGATTTGCTCTCCCAGGTTGCTTGGTTGGCCAAAAAGGGCGTATGCGTTTTTTCCTGAATATATTCAGGAAAAAACGCATACGCCCTTTTTGGCCAACCGCATCATTGTCCACGTTCTGGCGCTTTTCATGTGCTATCGGGGCCATTCCGATGTACCCGTTGACATCCGTTTCCTGCAGTTCTGCCTTGCGTTCAGCGCCTCTTCGTAGCCTGACCTCAATATATTTTGGGGCGATAGTTATCGTTTAGAACTCTGCAGGTTTGGGAAGTGCAGTGCCCCTGAGCTCCATTTCCCAAGTCGCTTTTTTGTGAGTGGGACGCAACACGGCTGGATGGCTTCACGCCCTATTGTCGATCCGGGGTGGCAGGCTGAACCGCTGGTGAATTCTTCTTCGTGATGGGAAATGAGAGTGACATGTGCCCGACCAAACACCTCCAGCGAGTCTCTCATTGGTTCCCCCTCTTGCAGTTCATCCTGCGGACAAATTGCAGACGGTACGAAAGAGGCATGGAAAGGCGCCGAGTCTCCAAGTGGGGAGATTGTTAGTAAGGGGGCCTGAATGGAGAACACGAGCACCAGGAGATGAAAACTGAGGTGAGTTTCAGAAAGCTTTCCCGATCCCACGGTGTAGCATCCGCTGGGTTTCCAATGAGTGCTTTCGCTGTCGGAAGATTGCGTTGAACCTGGAGAGTTGGGAGCCATGGAATGGGGAGCACGCAGGATTCCTTTCAAGGGTCTGCATTTGCTTTCCCAACCTCACCAATCGTCTCAGCCCCAAGAGTGTCCAGCCTTATGTCTTCTGCCGCTGGGGCTGTAGATGTGGTCAATCCTGGTTGCATGCCAGTCCCTGAACGCATTTTGGAAGAATTTCTCTCTGTTTTGCCCTGCTTGTTTCTTCTTTATGTTGGAAATGTATCCTCAGAATGGGTCTGAGCTGATTTTCCCTGCTGGTTTTAGGCCGCTTTACACACACTTGATGCACTTACACAGAGATATCAAGACTTAGCTTTTAAGATGCTTACTAGTCGGATAGATACTTGTGCGATGAACAGGGTCTGGTGAGTCCAGTTGATTGAGCAAGGAGTAGGTCGTGTCCATTCCATATTCGGTTTTCGGAAGGGTATCTGTGCTCATTTCAAACTCGAGTTTTATGCGTCACCCCACCTCACCTTTCCCCTGAAGCAGGCATAAGTGTGTTTTCTAAAAGCGTGACTCTGTTCTGTTTGGGGATTCAGTGCATGGGGAGCGATTTTTACATTCCCTCGATAAGTGATATCATAAGTTTCTTTTTTTGTGGGACTTATTTCACGGAGGATGATCGTACCTAAATCCACTCAGGATGCTGCTACCAGCCTCATGACGTGGATTTCATGGCTGAGTGACACTCCATTGGACCTACGTAGCACCACTTGTCCACTTGTCTTTGTCCACTTGTCCACTCGTCTTTGTCCACTTGGCTCTTTCCTGGGATATGAAACGTGTACCGGAGTGGAGGTTCTTGTCAAGACAGCAGCCCTCAACTTTGGGGTCCCTGTGTCTGGTTGATTTTTTCATTTTCCCAAGGTCAACGCCCATGTGTGGAAGTGCCCTATGCTCTGTGGTTCTGTGTTTTACATGGTTTGGGAAAGAGGATACACTTGTGAAGATTGGCTGTTGGCCATTGACATCCCGCCCATCAGCTTAACAAGGCTCCCTTGACTCCGTGGGCTGTCCTGCCTTTCTGGTTTTTAGACTTTTTTCGCCTGGCCCTTTTGCCCCGGGGGGGGGGGGGCGAGAGATTTCTTTGTAGTGCTGATTTGCTCTCCCAGGTTGCTTGGTTGGCCAAAAAGGGCATATGCGTTTTTTCCTGAATATATTCAGGAAAAAACGCATACGCCCTTTTTGGCCAACCGCATCATTGTCCACGTTCTGGCGCTTTTCATGTGCTATCGGGGCCATTCCGATGTACCCGTTGACATCCGTTTCCTGCAGTTCCGCCTTGCGTTCAGCGCCTCTTCGTAGCCTGACCTCAATATATTTGGGGGCGATAGTTATCGTTTAGAACTCTGCAGGTTTGGGAAGTGCAGGGCCCCTGAGCTCCATTTCCCAAGTCGCTTTTTTGTGAGTGGGACGCAACACGGCTGGATGGCTTCACGCCCTATTGTCGATCCGCGGTGGCAGGCTGAACCGCTGGTGAATTCTTCTTCGTGATGGGAAATGAGAGTGACATGTGCCCGACCAAACACCTCCAGCGAGTCTCTCATTGGTTCCCCCTCTTGCAGTTCATCCTGCGGACAAATTGCAGACGGTACGAAAGAGGCATGGAAAGGCGCCGAGTCTCCAAGTGGGGAGATTGTTAGTAAGGGGGCCTGAATGGAGAACACGAGCACCAGAAGAGGAAAACTGAGGTGAGTTTCAGAAAGCTTTCCCGATCCCACGGTGTAGCATCCGCTGGGTTTCCAATGAGTGCTTTCGCTGTCGGAAGATTGCGTTGAACCTGGAGAGTTGGGAGCCATGGAATGGGGAGCACGCAGGATTCCTTTCAAGGGTCTGCATTTGCTTTCCCAACCTCACCAATCGTCTCAGCCCCAAGAGTGTCCAGCCTTCTGTCTTCTGCCGCTGGGGCTGTAGATGTGGTCAATCCTGGTTGCATGCCAGTCCCTGAACGCATTTTGGAAGAATTTCTCTCTGTTTTGCCCTGCTTGTTTCTTCTTTGTGTTGGAAATGTATCCTCAGAATGGGTCTGAGCTGATTTTCCCTGCTGGTTTTAGGCCGCTTTACACACCCTTGATGCACTTACACAGAGATATCAAGACTTAGCTTTTAAGATGCTTACTAGTCGGATAGATACTTGTGCGATGAACAGGGTCTGGTGAGTCCAGTTGATTGAGCAAGGAGTAGGTCGTGTCCATTCCATATTCGGTTTTCGGAAGGGTATCTGTGCTCATTTCAAACTCGAGTTTTATGCGTCACCGCACCTCACCTTTCCCCTGAAGCAGGCATAAGTGTGTTTTCTAAAAGCGTGACTCTGTTCTGTTTGGGGATTCCGTTCATGGGGAGCGATTTTTACATTCCCTCGATAAGTGATATCATAAGTTTCTTTTTTTGTGGGACTTATTTCACTGAGGATGATCGTACCTAAATCCACTCAGGATGCTGCTACCAGCCTCATGACGTGGATTTCATGGCTGAGTGACACTCCATTGGACCTACGTAGCACCACTTGTCCACTTGTCCACTTGTCTTTGTCCACTTGTCCACTCGTCTTTGTCCACTTGGCTCTTTCCTGGGATATGAAACGTGTACCGGAGTGGAGGTTCTTGTCAAGACAGCAGCCCTCAACTTTGGGGTCCCTGTGTCTGGTTGATTTTTTCATTTTCCCAAGGTCAACGCCCATGTGTGGAAGTGCCCTATGCTCTGTGGTTCTGTGTTTTACATGGTTTGGGAAAGAGGATACACTTGTGAAGATTGGCTGTTGGCCATTGACATCCCGCCCATCAGCTTAACAAGGCTCCCTTGACTCCGTGGGCTGTCCTGCCTTTCTGGTTTTTAGACTTTTTTCGCCTGGCCCTTTTGCCCCGGGGGGGGGGGGCGAGAGATTTCTTTGTAGTGCTGATTTGCTCTCCCAGGTTGCTTGGTTGGCCAAAAAGGGCGTATGCGTTTTTTCCTGAATATATTCAGGAAAAAACGCATACGCCCTTTTTGGCCAACCGCATCATTGTCCACGTTCTGGCGCTTTTCATGTGCTATCGGGGCCATTCCGATGTACCCGTTGACATCCGTTTCCTGCAGTTCTGCCTTGCGTTCAGCGCCTCTTCGTAGCCTGCGCTCAATATATTTTGGGGCGATAGTTATCGTTTAGAACTCTGCAGGTTTGGGAAGTGCAGGGCCCCTGAGCTCCATTTCCCAAGTCGCTTTTTTGTGAGTGGGACGCAACACGGCTGGATGGCTTCACGCCCTATTGTCGATCCGCGGTGGCAGGCTGAACCGCTGGTGAATTCTTCTTCGTGATGGGAAATGAGAGTGACATGTGCCCGACCAAACACCTCCAGCGAGTCTCTCATTGGTTCCCCCTCTTGCAGTTCATCCTGCGGACAAATTGCAGACGGTACGAAAGAGGCATGGAAAGGCGCCGAGTCTCCAAGTGGGGAGATTGTTAGTAAGGGGGCCTGAATGGAGAACACGAGCACCAGGAGAGGAAAACTGAGGTGAGTTTCAGAAAGCTTTCCCGATCCCACGGTGTAGCATCCGCTGGGTTTCCAATGAGTGCTTTCGCTGTCGGAAGATTGCGTTGAACCTGGAGAGTTGGGAGCCATGGAATGGGGAGCACGCAGGATTCCTTTCAAGGGTCTGCATTTGCTTTCCCAACCTCACCAATCGTCTCAGCCCCAAGAGTGTCCAGCCTTCTGTCTTCTGCCGCTGGGGCTGTAGATGTGGTCAATCCTGGTTGCATGCCAGTCCCTGAACGCATTTTGGAAGAATTTCTCTCTGTTTTGCCCTGCTTGTTTCTTCTTTATGTTGGAAATGTATCCTCAGAATGGGTCTGAGCTGATTTTCCCTGCTGGTTTTAGGCCGCTTTACACACACTTGATGCACTTACACAGAGATATCAAGACTTAGCTTTTAAGATGCTTACTAGTCGGATAGATACTTGTGCGATGAACAGGGTCTGGTGAGTCCAGTTGATTGAGCAAGGAGTAGGTCGTGTCCATTCCATATTCGGTTTTCGGAAGGGTATCTGTGCTCATTTCAAACTCGAGTATTATGCGTCACCCCACCTCACCTTTCCCCTGAAGCAGGCATAAGTGTGTTTTCTAAAAGCGTGACTCTGTTCTGTTTGGGGATTCAGTGCATGGGGAGCGATTTTTACATTCCCTCGATAAGTGATATCATAAGTTTCTTTTTTTGTGGGACTTATTTCACTGAGGATGATCGTACCTAAATCCACTCAGGATGCTGCTACCAGCCTCATGACGTGGATTTCATGGCTGAGTGACACTCCATTGGACCTACGTAGCACCACTTGTCCACTTGTCCACTTGTCTTTGTCCACTTGTCCACTCGTCTTTGTCCACTTGGCTCTTTCCTGGGATATGAAACGTGTACCGGAGTGGAGGTTCTTGTCAAGACAGCAGCCCTCAACTTTGGGGTCCCTGTGTCTGGTTGATTTTTTCATTTTCCCAAGGTCAACGCCCATGTGTGGAAGTGCCCTATGCTCTGTGGTTCTGTGTTTTCCATGGTTTGGGAAAGAGGATACACTTGTGAAGATTGGCTGTTGGCCATTGACATCCCGCCCATCAGCTTAACAAGGCTCCCTTGACTCCGTGGCCTGTCCTGCCTTTCTGGTTTTTAGACTTTTTTCGCCTGGCCCTTTTGCCCCGGGGGGGGGCGAGAGATTTCTTTGTAGTGCTGATTTGCTCTCCCAGGTTGCTTGGTTGGCCAAAAAGGGCGTATGCGTTTTTTCCTGAATATATTCAGGAAAAAACGCATACGCCCTTTTTGGCCAACCGCATCATTGTCCACGTTCTGGCGCTTTTCATGTGCTATCGGGGCCATTCCGATGTACCCGTTGACATCCGTTTCCTGCAGTTCTGCCTTGCGTTCAGCGCCTCTTCGTAGCCTGACCTCAATATATTTTGGGGCGATAGTTATCGTTTAGAACTCTGCAGGTTTGGGAAGTGCAGTGCCCCTGAGCTCCATTTCCCAAGTCGCTTTTTTGTGAGTGGGACGCAACACGGCTGGATGGCTTCACGCCCTATTGTCGATCCGGGGTGGCAGGCTGAACCGCTGGTGAATTCTTCTTCGTGATGGGAAATGAGAGTGACATGTGCCCGACCAAACACCTCCAGCGAGTCTCTCATTGGTTCCCCCTCTTGCAGTTCATCCTGCGGACAAATTGCAGACGGTACGAAAGAGGCATGGAAAGGCGCCGAGTCTCCAAGTGGGGAGATTGTTAGTAAGGGGGCCTGAATGGAGAACACGAGCACCAGGAGAGGAAAACTGAGGTGAGTTTCAGAAAGCTTTCCCGATCCCACGGTGTAGCATCCGCTGGGTTTCCAATGAGTGCTTTCGCTGTCGGAAGATTGCGTTGAACCTGGAGAGTTGGGACCCATGGAATGGGGAGCACGCAGGATTCCTTTCAAGGGTCTGCATTTGCTTTCCCAACCTCACCAATCGTCTCAGCCCCAAGAGTGTCCAGCCTTATGTCTTCTGCCGCTGGGGCTGTAGATGTGGTCAATCCTGGTTGCATGCCAGTCCCTGAACGCATTTTGGAAGAATTTCTCTCTGTTTTGCCCTGCTTGTTTCTTCTTTATGTTGGAAATGTATCCTCAGAATGGGTCTGAGCTGATTTTCCCTGCTGGTTTTAGGCCGCTTTACACACACTTGATGCACTTACACAGAGATATCAAGACTTAGCTTTTAAGATGCTTACTAGTCGGATAGATACTTGTGCGATGAACAGGGTCTGGTGAGTCCAGTTGATTGAGCAAGGAGTAGGTCGTGTCCATTCCATATTCGGTTTTCGGAAGGGTATCTGTGCTCATTTCAAACTCGAGTTTTATGCGTCACCCCACCTCACCTTTCCCCTGAAGCAGGCATAAGTGTGTTTTCTAAAAGCGTGACTCTGTTCTGTTTGGGGATTCAGTGCATGGGGAGCGATTTTTACATTCCCTCGATAAGTGATATCATAAGTTTCTTTTTTTGTGGGACTTATTTCACTGAGGATGATCGTACCTAAATCCACTCAGGATGCTGCTACCAGCCTCATGACGTGGATTTCATGGCTGAGTGACACTCCATTGGACCTACGTAGCACCACTTGTCCACTTGTCCACTTGTCTTTGTCCACTTGTCCACTCGTCTTTGTCCACTTGGCTCTTTCCTGGGATATGAAACGTGTACCGGAGTGGAGGTTCTTGTCAAGACAGCAGCCCTCAACTTTGGGGTCCCTGTGTCTGGTTGATTTTTTCATTTTCCCAAGGTCAACGCCCATGTGTGGAAGTGCCCTATGCTCTGTGGTTCTGTGTTTTCCATGGTTTGGGAAAGAGGATACACTTGTGAAGATTGGCTGTTGGCCATTGACATCCCGCCCATCAGCTTAACAAGGCTCCCTTGACTCCGTGGCCTGTCCTGCCTTTCTGGTTTTTAGACTTTTTTCGCCTGGCCCTTTTGCCCCGGGGGGGGGGGCGAGAGATTTCTTTGTAGAGCTGATTTGCTCTCCCAGGTTGCTTGGTTGGCCAAAAAGGGCGTATGCGTTTTTTCCTGAATATATTCAGGAAAAAACGCATACGCCCTTTTTGGCCAACCGCATCATTGTCCACGTTCTGGCGCTTTTCATGTGCTATCGGGGCCATTCCGATGTACCCGTTGACATCCGTTTCCTGCAGTTCTGCCTTGCGTTCAGCGCCTCTTCGTAGCCTGACCTCAATATATTTTGGGGCGATAGTTATCGTTTAGAACTCTGCAGGTTTGGGAAGTGCAGTGCCCCTGAGCTCCATTTCCCAAGTCGCTTTTTTGTGAGTGGGACGCAACACGGCTGGATGGCTTCACGCCCTATTGTCGATCCGGGGTGGCAGGCTGAACCGCTGGTGAATTCTTCTTCGTGATGGGAAATGAGAGTGACATGTGCCCGACCAAACACCTCCAGCGAGTCTCTCATTGGTTCCCCCTCTTGCAGTTCATCCTGCGGACAAATTGCAGACGGTACGAAAGAGGCATGGAAAGGCGCCGAGTCTCCAAGTGGGGAGATTGTTAGTAAGGGGGCCTGAATGGAGAACACGAGCACCAGGAGATGAAAACTGAGGTGAGTTTCAGAAAGCTTTCCCGATCCCACGGTGTAGCATCCGCTGGGTTTCCAATGAGTGCTTTCGCTGTCGGAAGATTGCGTTGAACCTGGAGAGTTGGGACCCATGGAATGGGGAACACGCAGGATTCCTTTCAAGGGTCTGCATTTGCTTTCCCAACCTCACCAATCGTCTCAGCCCCAAGAGTGTCCAGCCTTATGTCTTCTGCCGCTGGGGCTGTAGATGTGGTCAATCCTGGTTGCATGCCAGTCCCTGAACGCATTTTGGAAGAATTTCTCTCTGTTTTGCCCTGCTTGTTTCTTCTTTATGTTGGAAATGTATCCTCAGAATGGGTCTGAGCTGATTTTCCCTGCTGGTTTTAGGCCGCTTTACACACACTTGATGCACTTACACAGAGATATCAAGACTTAGCTTTTAAGATGCTTACTAGTCGGATAGATACTTGTGCGATGAACAGGGTCTGGTGAGTCCAGTTGATTGAGCAAGGAGTAGGTCGTGTCCATTCCATATTCGGTTTTCGGAAGGGTATCTGTGCTCATTTCAAACTCGAGTTTTATGCGTCACCCCACCTCACCTTTCCCCTGAAGCAGGCATAAGTGTGTTTTCTAAAAGCGTGACTCTGTTCTGTTTGGGGATTCAGTGCATGGGGAGCGATTTTTACATTCCCTCGATAAGTGATATCATAAGTTTCTTTTTTTGTGGGACTTATTTCACGGAGGATGATCGTACCTAAATCCACTCAGGATGCTGCTACCAGCCTCATGACGTGGATTTCATGGCTGAGTGACACTCCATTGGACCTACGTAGCACCACTTGTCCACTTGTCCACTTGTCCACTTGTCTTTGTCCACTTGTCCACTCGTCTTTGTCCACTTGGCTCTTTCCTGGGATATGAAACGTGTACCGGAGTGGAGGTTCTTGTCAAGACAGCAGCCCTCAACTTTGGGGTCCCTGTGTCTGGTTGATTTTTTCATTTTCCCAAGGTCAACGCCCATGTGTGGAAGTGCCCTATGCTCTGTGGTTCTGTGTTTTCCATGGTTTGGGAAAGAGGATACACTTGTGAAGATTGGCTGTTGGCCATTGACATCCCGCCCATCAGCTTAACAAGGCTCCCTTGACTCCGTGGGCTGTCCTGCCTTTCTGGTTTTTAGACTTTTTTCGCCTGGCCCTTTTGCCCCGGGGGGGGGGGGCCGAGAGATTTCTTTGTAGTGCTGATTTGCTCTCCCAGGTTGCTTGGTTGGCCAAAAAGGGCGTATGCGTTTTTTCCTGAATATATTCAGGAAAAAACGCATACGCCCTTTTTGGCCAACCGCATCATTGTCCACGTTCTGGCGCTTTTCATGTGCTATCGGGGCCATTCCGATGTACCCGTTGACATCCGTTTCCTGCAGTTCTGCCTTGCGTTCAGCGCCTCTTCGTAGCCTGACCTCAATATATTTTGGGGCGATAGTTATCGTTTAGAACTCTGCAGGTTTGGGAAGTGCAGTGCCCCTGAGCTCCATTTCCCAAGTCGCTTTTTTGTGAGTGGGACGCAACACGGCTGGATGGCTTCACGCCCTATTGTCGATCCGGGGTGGCAGGCTGAACCGCTGGTGAATTCTTCTTCGTGATGGGAAATGAGAGTGACATGTGCCCGACCAAACACCTCCAGCGAGTCTCTCATTGGTTCCCCCTCTTGCAGTTCATCCTGCGGACAAATTGCAGACGGTACGAAAGAGGCATGGAAAGGCGCCGAGTCTCCAAGTGGGGAGATTGTTAGTAAGGGGGCCTGAATGGAGAACACGAGCACCAGGAGATGAAAACTGAGGTGAGTTTCAGAAAGCTTTCCCGATCCCACGGTGTAGCATCCGCTGGGTTTCCAATGAGTGCTTTCGCTGTCGGAAGATTGCGTTGAACCTGGAGAGTTGGGAGCCATGGAATGGGGAGCACGCAGGATTCCTTTCAAGGGTCTGCATTTGCTTTCCCAACCTCACCAATCGTCTCAGCCCCAAGAGTGTCCAGCCTTATGTCTTCTGCCGCTGGGGCTGTAGATGTGGTCAATCCTGGTTGCATGCCAGTCCCTGAACGCATTTTGGAAGAATTTCTCTCTGTTTTGCCCTGCTTGTTTCTTCTTTATGTTGGAAATGTATCCTCAGAATGGGTCTGAGCTGATTTTCCCTGCTGGTTTTAGGCCGCTTTACACACACTTGATGCACTTACACAGAGATATCAAGACTTAGCTTTTAAGATGCTTACTAGTCGGATAGATACTTGTGCGATGAACAGGGTCTGGTGAGTCCAGTTGATTGAGCAAGGAGTAGGTCGTGTCCATTCCATATTCGGTTTTCGGAAGGGTATCTGTGCTCATTTCAAACTCGAGTTTTATGCGTCACCCCACCTCACCTTTCCCCTGAAGCAGGCATAAGTGTGTTTTCTAAAAGCGTGACTCTGTTCTGTTTGGGGATTCAGTGCATGGGGAGCGATTTTTACATTCCCTCGATAAGTGATATCATAAGTTTCTTTTTTTGTGGGACTTATTTCACTGAGGATGATCGTACCTAAATCCACTCAGGATGCTGCTACCAGCCTCATGACGTGGATTTCATGGCTGAGTGACACTCCATTGGACCTACGTAGCACCACTTGTCCACTTGTCTTTGTCCACTTGTCCACTCGTCTTTGTCCACTTGGCTCTTTCCTGGGATATGAAACGTGTACCGGAGTGGAGGTTCTTGTCAAGACAGCAGCCCTCAACTTTGGGGTCCCTGTGTCTGGTTGATTTTTTCATTTTCCCAAGGTCAACGCCCATGTGTGGAAGTGCCCTATGCTCTGTGGTTCTGTGTTTTACATGGTTTGGGAAAGAGGATACACTTGTGAAGATTGGCTGTTGGCCATTGACATCCCGCCCATCAGCTTAACAAGGCTCCCTTGACTCCGTGGGCTGTCCTGCCTTTCTGGTTTTTAGACTTTTTTCGCCTGGCCCTTTTGCCCCGGGGGGGGGGGGGCGAGAGATTTCTTTGTAGTGCTGATTTGCTCTCCCAGGTTGCTTGGTTGGCCAAAAAGGGCGTATGCGTTTTTTCCTGAATATATTCAGGAAAAAACGCATACGCCCTTTTTGGCCAACCGCATCATTGTCCACGTTCTGGCGCTTTTCATGTGCTATCGGGGCCATTCCGATGTACCCGTTGACATCCGTTTCCTGCAGTTCCGCCTTGCGTTCAGCGCCTCTTCGTAGCCTGACCTCAATATATTTGGGGGCGATAGTTATCGTTTAGAACTCTGCAGGTTTGGGAAGTGCAGGGCCCCTGAGCTCCATTTCCCAAGTCGCTTTTTTGTGAGTGGGACGCAACACGGCTGGATGGCTTCACGCCCTATTGTCGATCCGCGGTGGCAGGCTGAACCGCTGGTGAATTCTTCTTCGTGATGGGAAATGAGAGTGACATGTGCCCGACCAAACACCTCCAGCGAGTCTCTCATTGGTTCCCCCTCTTGCAGTTCATCCTGCGGACAAATTGCAGACGGTACGAAAGAGGCATGGAAAGGCGCCGAGTCTCCAAGTGGGGAGATTGTTAGTAAGGGGGCCTGAATGGAGAACACGAGCACCAGAAGAGGAAAACTGAGGTGAGTTTCAGAAAGCTTTCCCGATCCCACGGTGTAGCATCCGCTGGGTTTCCAATGAGTGCTTTCGCTGTCGGAAGATTGCGTTGAACCTGGAGAGTTGGGAGCCATGGAATGGGGAGCACGCAGGATTCCTTTCAAGGGTCTGCATTTGCTTTCCCAACCTCACCAATCGTCTCAGCCCCAAGAGTGTCCAGCCTTCTGTCTTCTGCCGCTGGGGCTGTAGATGTGGTCAATCCTGGTTGCATGCCAGTCCCTGAACGCATTTTGGAAGAATTTCTCTCTGTTTTGCCCTGCTTGTTTCTTCTTTGTGTTGGAAATGTATCCTCAGAATGGGTCTGAGCTGATTTTCCCTGCTGGTTTTAGGCCGCTTTACACACACTTGATGCACTTACACAGAGATATCAAGACTTAGCTTTTAAGATGCTTACTAGTCGGATAGATACTTGTGCGATGAACAGGGTCTGGTGAGTCCAGTTGATTGAGCAAGGAGTAGGTCGTGTCCATTCCATATTCGGTTTTCGGAAGGGTATCTGTGCTCATTTCAAACTCGAGTTTTATGCGTCACCGCACCTCACCTTTCCCCTGAAGCAGGCATAAGTGTGTTTTCTAAAAGCGTGACTCTGTTCTGTTTGGGGATTCCGTTCATGGGGAGCGATTTTTACATTCCCTCGATAAGTGATATCATAAGTTTCTTTTTTTGTGGGACTTATTTCACTGAGGATGATCGTACCTAAATCCACTCAGGATGCTGCTACCAGCCTCATGACGTGGATTTCATGGCTGAGTGACACTCCATTGGACCTACGTAGCACCACTTGTCCACTTGTCCACTTGTCTTTGTCCACTTGTCCACTCGTCTTTGTCCACTTGGCTCTTTCCTGGGATATGAAACGTGTACCGGAGTGGAGGTTCTTGTCAAGACAGCAGCCCTCAACTTTGGGGTCCCTGTGTCTGGTTGATTTTTTCATTTTCCCAAGGTCAACGCCCATGTGTGGAAGTGCCCTATGCTCTGTGGTTCTGTGTTTTACATGGTTTGGGAAAGAGGATACACTTGTGAAGATTGGCTGTTGGCCATTGACATCCCGCCCATCAGCTTAACAAGGCTCCCTTGACTCCGTGGGCTGTCCTGCCTTTCTGGTTTTTAGACTTTTTTCGCCTGGCCCTTTTGCCCCGGGGGGGGGGGGGCGAGAGATTTCTTTGTAGTGCTGATTTGCTCTCCCAGGTTGCTTGGTTGGCCAAAAAGGGCGTATGCGTTTTTTCCTGAATATATTCAGGAAAAAACGCATACGCCCTTTTTGGCCAACCGCATCATTGTCCACGTTCTGGCGCTTTTCATGTGCTATCGGGGCCATTCCGATGTACCCGTTGACATCCGTTTCCTGCAGTTCTGCCTTGCGTTCAGCGCCTCTTCGTAGCCTGCGCTCAATATATTTTGGGGCGATAGTTATCGTTTAGAACTCTGCAGGTTTGGGAAGTGCAGGGCCCCTGAGCTCCATTTCCCAAGTCGCTTTTTTGTGAGTGGGACGCAACACGGCTGGATGGCTTCACGCCCTATTGTCGATCCGCGGTGGCAGGCTGAACCGCTGGTGAATTCTTCTTCGTGATGGGAAATGAGAGTGACATGTGCCCGACCAAACACCTCCAGCGAGTCTCTCATTGGTTCCCCCTCTTGCAGTTCATCCTGCGGACAAATTGCAGACGGTACGAAAGAGGCATGGAAAGGCGCCGAGTCTCCAAGTGGGGAGATTGTTAGTAAGGGGGCCTGAATGGAGAACACGAGCACCAGGAGAGGAAAACTGAGGTGAGTTTCAGAAAGCTTTCCCGATCCCACGGTGTAGCATCCGCTGGGTTTCCAATGAGTGCTTTCGCTGTCGGAAGATTGCGTTGAACCTGGAGAGTTGGGAGCCATGGAATGGGGAGCACGCAGGATTCCTTTCAAGGGTCTGCATTTGCTTTCCCAACCTCACCAATCGTCTCAGCCCCAAGAGTGTCCAGCCTTCTGTCTTCTGCCGCTGGGGCTGTAGATGTGGTCAATCCTGGTTGCATGCCAGTCCCTGAACGCATTTTGGAAGAATTTCTCTCTGTTTTGCCCTGCTTGTTTCTTCTTTGTGTTGGAAATGTATCCTCAGAATGGGTCTGAGCTGATTTTCCCTGCTGGTTTTAGGCCGCTTTACACACACTTGATGCACTTACACAGAGATATCAAGACTTAGCTTTTAAGATGCTTACTAGTCGGATAGATACTTGTGCGATGAACAGGGTCTGGTGAGTCCAGTTGATTGAGCAAGGAGTAGGTCGTGTCCATTCCATATTCGGTTTTCGGAAGGGTATCTGTGCTCATTTCAAACTCGAGTTTTATGCGTCACCGCACCTCACCTTTCCCCTGAAGCAGGCATAAGTGTGTTTTCTAAAAGCGTGACTCTGTTCTGTTTGGGGATTCCGTTCATGGGGAGCGATTTTTACATTCCCTCGATAAGTGATATCATAAGTTTCTTTTTTTGTGGGACTTATTTCACTGAGGATGATCGTACCTAAATCCACTCAGGATGCTGCTACCAGCCTCATGACGTGGATTTCATGGCTGAGTGACACTCCATTGGACCTACGTAGCACCACTTGTCCACTTGTCCACTTGTCTTTGTCCACTTGTCCACTCGTCTTTGTCCACTTGGCTCTTTCCTGGGATATGAAACGTGTACCGGAGTGGAGGTTCTTGTCAAGACAGCAGCCCTCAACTTTGGGGTCCCTGTGTCTGGTTGATTTTTTCATTTTCCCAAGGTCAACGCCCATGTGTGGAAGTGCCCTATGCTCTGTGGTTCTGTGTTTTACATGGTTTGGGAAAGAGGATACACTTGTGAAGATTGGCTGTTGGCCATTGACATCCCGCCCATCAGCTTAACAAGGCTCCCTTGACTCCGTGGGCTGTCCTGCCTTTCTGGTTTTTAGACTTTTTTCGCCTGGCCCTTTTGCCCCGGGGGGGGGGGGGCGAGAGATTTCTTTGTAGTGCTGATTTGCTCTCCCAGGTTGCTTGGTTGGCCAAAAAGGGCGTATGCGTTTTTTCCTGAATATATTCAGGAAAAAACGCATACGCCCTTTTTGGCCAACCGCATCATTGTCCACGTTCTGGCGCTTTTCATGTGCTATCGGGGCCATTCCGATGTACCCGTTGACATCCGTTTCCTGCAGTTCTGCCTTGCGTTCAGCGCCTCTTCGTAGCCTGCCCTTAATATATTTTGGGGCGATAGTTATCGTTTAGAACTCTGCAGGTTTGGGAAGTGCAGGGCCCCTGAGCTCCATTTCCCAAGTCGCTTTTTTGTGAGTGGGACGCAACACGGCTGGATGGCTTCACGCCCTATTGTCGATCCGCGGTTGCAGGCTGAACCGCTGGTGAATTCTTCTTCGTGATGGGAAATGAGAGTGACATGTGCCCGACCAAACACCTCCAGCGAGTCTCTCATTGGTTCCCCCTCTTGCAGTTCATCCTGCGGACAAATTGCAGACGGTACGAAAGAGGCATGGAAAGGCGCCGAGTCTCCAAGTGGGGAGATTGTTAGTAAGGGGGCCTGAATGGAGAACACGAGCACCAGGAGAGGAAAACTGAGGTGAGTTTCAGAAAGCTTTCCCGATCCCACGGTGTAGCATCCGCTGGGTTTCCAATGAGTGCTTTCGCTGTCGGAAGATTGCGTTGAACCTGGAGAGTTGGGAGCCATGGAATGGGGAGCACGCAGGATTCCTTTCAAGGGTCTGCATTTGCTTTCCCAACCTCACCAATCGTCTCAGCCCCAAGAGTGTCCAGCCTTATGTCTTCTGCCGCTGGGGCTGTAGATGTGGTCAATCCTGGTTGCATGCCAGTCCCTGAACGCATTTTGGAAGAATTTCTCTCTGTTTTGCCCTGCTTGTTTCTTCTTTGTGTTGGAAATGTATCCTCAGAATGGGTCTGAGCTGATTTTCCCTGCTGGTTTTAGGCCGCTTTACACACACTTGATGCACTTACACAGAGATATCAAGACTTAGCTTTTAAGATGCTTACTAGTCGGATAGATACTTGTGCGATGAACAGGGTCTGGTGAGTCCAGTTGATTGAGCAAGGAGTAGGTCGTGTCCATTCCATATTCGGTTTTCGGAAGGGTATCTGTGCTCATTTCAAACTCGAGTTTTATGCGTCACCGCACCTCACCTTTCCCCTGAAGCAGGCATAAGTGTGTTTTCTAAAAGCGTGACTCTGTTCTGTTTGGGGATTCCGTTCATGGGGAGCGATTTTTACATTCCCTCGATAAGTGATATCATAAGTTTCTTTTTTTGTGGGACTTATTTCACTGAGGATGATCGTACCTAAATCCACTCAGGATGCTGCTACCAGCCTCATGACGTGGATTTCATGGCTGAGTGACACTCCATTGGACCTACGTAGCACCACTTGTCCACTTGTCCACTTGTCTTTGTCCACTTGTCCACTCGTCTTTGTCCACTTGGCTCTTTCCTGGGATATGAAACGTGTACCGGAGTGGAGGTTCTTGTCAAGACAGCAGCCCTCAACTTTGGGGTCCCTGTGTCTGGTTGATTTTTTCATTTTCCCAAGGTCAACGCCCATGTGTGGAAGTGCCCTATGCTCTGTGGTTCTGTGTTTTACATGGTTTGGGAAAGAGGATACACTTGTGAAGATTGGCTGTTGGCCATTGACATCCCGCCCATCAGCTTAACAAGGCTCCCTTGACTCCGTGGGCTGTCCTGCCTTTCTGGTTTTTAGACTTTTTTCGCCTGGCCCTTTTGCCCCCGGGGGGGGGGGCGAGAGATTTCTTTGTAGTGCTGATTTGCTCTCCCAGGTTGCTTGGTTGGCCAAAAAGGGCGTATGCGTTTTTTCCTGAATATATTCAGGAAAAAACGCATACGCCCTTTTTGGCCAACCGCATCATTGTCCACGTTCTGGCGCTTTTCATGTGCTATCGGGGCCATTCCGATGTACCCGTTGACATCCGTTTCCTGCAGTTCTGCCTTGCGTTCAGCGCCTCTTCGTCGCCTGACCTCAATATATTTTGGGGCGATAGTTATCGTTTAGAACTCTGCAGGTTTGGGAAGTGCAGGGCCCCTGAGCTCCATTTCCCAAGTCGCTTTTTTGTGAGTGGGACGCAACACGGCTGGATGGCTTCACGCCCTATTGTCGATCCGCGGTTGCAGGCTGAACCGCTGGTGAATTCTTCTTCGTGATGGGAAATGAGAGTGACATGTGCCCGACCAAACACCTCCAGCGAGTCTCTCATTGGTTCCCCCTCTTGCAGTTCATCCTGCGGACAAATTGCAGACGGTACGAAAGAGGCATGGAAAGGCGCCGAGTCTCCAAGTGGGGAGATTGTTAGTAAGGGGGCCTGAATGGAGAACACGAGCACCAGGAGAGGAAAACTGAGGTGAGTTTCAGAAAGCTTTCCCGATCCCACGGTGTAGCATCCGCTGGGTTTCCAATGAGTGCTTTCGCTGTCGGAAGATTGCGTTGAACCTGGAGAGTTGGGAGCCATGGAATGGGGAGCACGCAGGATTCCTTTCAAGGGTCTGCATTTGCTTTCCCAACCTCACCAATCGTCTCAGCCCCAAGAGTGTCCAGCCTTATGTCTTCTGCCGCTGGGGCTGTAGATGTGGTCAATCCTGGTTGCATGCCAGTCCCTGAACGCATTTTGGAAGAATTTCTCTCTGTTTTGCCCTGCTTGTTTCTTCTTTGTGTTGGAAATGTATCCTCAGAATGGGTCTGAGCTGATTTTCCCTGCTGGTTTTAGGCCGCTTTACACACACTTGATGCACTTACACAGAGATATCAAGACTTAGCTTTTAAGATGCTTACTAGTCGGATAGATACTTGTGCGATGAACAGGGTCTGGTGAGTCCAGTTGATTGAGCAAGGAGTAGGTCGTGTCCATTCCATATTCGGTTTTCGGAAGGGTATCTGTGCTCATTTCAAACTCGAGTTTTATGCGTCACCGCACCTCACCTTTCCCCTGAAGCAGGCATAAGTGTGTTTTCTAAAAGCGTGACTCTGTTCTGTTTGGGGATTCCGTTCATGGGGAGCGATTTTTACATTCCCTCGATAAGTGATATCATAAGTTTCTTTTTTTGTGGGACTTATTTCACTGAGGATGATCGTACCTAAATCCACTCAGGATGCTGCTACCAGCCTCATGACGTGGATTTCATGGCTGAGTGACACTCCATTGGACCTACGTAGCACCACTTGTCCACTTGTCCACTTGTCTTTGTCCACTTGTCCACTCGTCTTTGTCCACTTGGCTCTTTCCTGGGATATGAAACGTGTACCGGAGTGGAGGTTCTTGTCAAGACAGCAGCCCTCAACTTTGGGGTCCCTGTGTCTGGTTGATTTTTTCATTTTCCCAAGGTCAACGCCCATGTGTGGAAGTGCCCTATGCTCTGTGGTTCTGTGTTTTACATGGTTTGGGAAAGAGGATACACTTGTGAAGATTGGCTGTTGGCCATTGACATCCCGCCCATCAGCTTAACAAGGCTCCCTTGACTCCGTGGGCTGTCCTGCCTTTCTGGTTTTTAGACTTTTTTCGCCTGGCCCTTTTGCCCCGGGGGGGGGGCGAGAGATTTCTTTGTAGTGCTGATTTGCTCTCCCAGGTTGCTTGGTTGGCCAAAAAGGGCGTATGCGTTTTTTCCTGAATATATTCAGGAAAAAACGCATACGCCCTTTTTGGCCAACCGCATCATTGTCCACGTTCTGGCGCTTTTCATGTGCTATCGGGGCCATTCCGATGTACCCGTTGACATCCGTTTCCTGCAGTTCTGCCTTGCGTTCAGCGCCTCTTCGTAGCCTGACCTCAATATATTTTGGGGCGATAGTTATCGTTTAGAACTCTGCAGGTTTGGGAAGTGCAGGGCCCCTGAGCTCCATTTCCCAAGTCGCTTTTTTGTGAGTGGGACGCAACACGGCTGGATGGCTTCACGCCCTATTGTCGATCCGCGGTTGCAGGCTGAACCGCTGGTGAATTCTTCTTCGTGATGGGAAATGAGAGTGACATGTGCCCGACCAAACACCTCCAGCGAGTCTCTCATTGGTTCCCCCTCTTGCAGTTCATCCTGCGGACAAATTGCAGACGGTACGAAAGAGGCATGGAAAGGCGCCGAGTCTCCAAGTGGGGAGATTGTTAGTAAGGGGGCCTGAATGGAGAACACGAGCACCAGGAGAGGAAAACTGAGGTGAGTTTCAGAAAGCTTTCCCGATCCCACGGTGTAGCATCCGCTGGGTTTCCAATGAGTGCTTTCGCTGTCGGAAGATTGCGTTGAACCTGGAGAGTTGGGAGCCATGGAATGGGGAGCACGCAGGATTCCTTTCAAGGGTCTGCATTTGCTTTCCCAACCTCACCAATCGTCTCAGCCCCAAGAGTGTCCAGCCTTATGTCTTCTGCCGCTGGGGCTGTAGATGTGGTCAATCCTGGTTGCATGCCAGTCCCTGAACGCATTTTGGAAGAATTTCTCTCTGTTTTGCCCTGCTTGTTTCTTCTTTGTGTTGGAAATGTATCCTCAGAATGGGTCTGAGCTGATTTTCCCTGCTGGTTTTAGGCCGCTTTACACACCCTTGATGCACTTACACAGAGATATCAAGACTTAGCTTTTAAGATGCTTACTAGTCGGATAGATACTTGTGCGATGAACAGGGTCTGGTGAGTCCAGTTGATTGAGCAAGGAGTAGGTCGTGTCCATTCCATATTCGGTTTTCGGAAGGGTATCTGTGCTCATTTCAAACTCGAGTTTTATGCGTCACCGCACCTCACCTTTCCCCTGAAGCAGGCATAAGTGTGTTTTCTAAAAGCGTGACTCTGTTCTGTTTGGGGATTCCGTTCATGGGGAGCGATTTTTACATTCCCTCGATAAGTGATATCATAAGTTTCTTTTTTTGTGGGACTTATTTCACTGAGGATGATCGTACCTAAATCCACTCAGGATGCTGCTACCAGCCTCATGACGTGGATTTCATGGCTGAGTGACACTCCATTGGACCTACGTAGCACCACTTGTCCACTTGTCCACTTGTCTTTGTCCACTTGTCCACTCGTCTTTGTCCACTTGGCTCTTTCCTGGGATATGAAACGTGTACCGGAGTGGAGGTTCTTGTCAAGACAGCAGCCCTCAACTTTGGGGTCCCTGTGTCTGGTTGATTTTTTCATTTTCCCAAGGTCAACGCCCATGTGTGGAAGTGCCCTATGCTCTGTGGTTCTGTGTTTTACATGGTTTGGGAAAGAGGATACACTTGTGAAGATTGGCTGTTGGCCATTGACATCCCGCCCATCAGCTTAACAAGGCTCCCTTGACTCCGTGGGCTGTCCTGCCTTTCTGGTTTTTAGACTTTTTTCGCCTGGCCCTTTTGCCCCGGGGGGGGGGGGCGAGAGATTTCTTTGTAGTGCTGATTTGCTCTCCCAGGTTGCTTGGTTGGCCAAAAAGGGCGTATGCGTTTTTTCCTGAATATATTCAGGAAAAAACGCATACGCCCTTTTTGGCCAACCGCATCATTGTCCACGTTCTGGCGCTTTTCATGTGCTATCGGGGCCATTCCGATGTACCCGTTGACATCCGTTTCCTGCAGTTCTGCCTTGCGTTCCGCGCCTCTTCGTAGCCTGCCCTCAATATATTTTGGGGCGATAGTTATCGTTTAGAACTCTGCAGGTTTGGGAAGTGCAGGGCCCCTGAGCTCCATTTCCCAAGTCGCTTTTTTGTGAGTGGGACGCAACACGGCTGGATGGCTTCACGCCCTATTGTCGATCCGCGGTTGCAGGCTGAACCGCTGGTGAATTCTTCTTCGTGATGGGAAATGAGAGTGACATGTGCCCGACCAAACACCTCCAGCGAGTCTCTCATTGGTTCCCCCTCTTGCAGTTCATCCTGCGGACAAATTGCAGACGGTACGAAAGAGGCATGGAAAGGCGCCGAGTCTCCAAGTGGGGAGATTGTTAGTAAGGGGGCCTGAATGGAGAACACGAGCACCAGGAGAGGAAAACTGAGGTGAGTTTCAGAAAGCTTTCCCGATCCCACGGTGTAGCATCCGCTGGGTTTCCAATGAGTGCTTTCGCTGTCGGAAGATTGCGTTGAACCTGGAGAGTTGGGAGCCATGGAATGGGGAGCACGCAGGATTCCTTTCAAGGGTCTGCATTTGCTTTCCCAACCTCACCAATCGTCTCAGCCCCAAGAGTGTCCAGCCTTATGTCTTCTGCCGCTGGGGCTGTAGATGTGGTCAATCCTGGTTGCATGCCAGTCCCTGAACGCATTTTGGAAGAATTTCTCTCTGTTTTGCCCTGCTTGTTTCTTCTTTGTGTTGGAAATGTATCCTCAGAATGGGTCTGAGCTGATTTTCCCTGCTGGTTTTAGGCCGCTTTACACACCCTTGATGCACTTACACAGAGATATCAAGACTTAGCTTTTAAGATGCTTACTAGTCGGATAGATACTTGTGCGATGAACAGGGTCTGGTGAGTCCAGTTGATTGAGCAAGGAGTAGGTCGTGTCCATTCCATATTCGGTTTTCGGAAGGGTATCTGTGCTCATTTCAAACTCGAGTTTTATGCGTCACCGCACCTCACCTTTCCCCTGAAGCAGGCATAAGTGTGTTTTCTAAAAGCGTGACTCTGTTCTGTTTGGGGATTCCGTTCATGGGGAGCGATTTTTACATTCCCTCGATAAGTGATATCATAAGTTTCTTTTTTTGTGGGACTTATTTCACTGAGGATGATCGTACCTAAATCCACTCAGGATACTGCTACCAGCCTCATGACGTGGATTTCATGGCTGAGTGACACTCCATTGGACCTACGTAGCACCACTTGTCCACTTGTCCACTTGTCTTTGTCCACTTGTCCACTCGTCTTTGTCCACTTGGCTCTTTCCTGGGATATGAAACGTGTACCGGAGTGGAGGTTCTTGTCAAGACAGCAGCCCTCAACTTTGGGGTCCCTGTGTCTGGTTGATTTTTTCATTTTCCCAAGGTCAACGCCCATGTGTGGAAGTGCCCTATGCTCTGTGGTTCTGTGTTTTACATGGTTTGGGAAAGAGGATACACTTGTGAAGATTGGCTGTTGGCCATTGACATCCCGCCCATCAGCTTAACAAGGCTCCCTTGACTCCGTGGGCTGTCCTGCCTTTCTGGTTTTTAGACTTTTTTCGCCTGGCCCTTTTGCCCCCGGGGGGGGGGGCGAGAGATTTCTTTGTAGTGCTGATTTGCTCTCCCAGGTTGCTTGGTTGGCCAAAAAGGGCGTATGCGTTTTTTCCTGAATATATTCAGGAAAAAACGCATACGCCCTTTTTGGCCAACCGCATCATTGTCCACGTTCTGGCGCTTTTCATGTGCTATCGGGGCCATTCCGATGTACCCGTTGACATCCGTTTCCTGCAGTTCTGCCTTGCCTTCAGCGCCTCTTCGTAGCCTGCCCTCAATATATTTTGGGGCGATAGTTATCGTTTAGAACTCTGCAGGTTTGGGAAGTGCAGTGCCCCTGAGCTCCATTTCCCAAGTCGCTTTTTTGTGAGTGGGACGCAACACGGCTGGATGGCTTCACGCCCTATTGTCGATCCGCGGTTGCAGGCTGAACCGCTGGTGAATTCTTCTTCGTGATGGGAAATGAGAGTGACATGTGCCCGACCAAACACCTCCAGCGAGTCTCTCATTGGTTCCCCCTCTTGCAGTTCATCCTGCGGACAAATTGCAGACGGTACGAAAGAGGCATGGAAAGGCGCCGAGTCTCCAAGTGGGGAGATTGTTAGTAAGGGGGCCTGAATGGAGAACACGAGCACCAGGAGAGGAAAACTGAGGTGAGTTTCAGAAAGCTTTCCCGATCCCACGGTGTAGCATCCGCTGGGTTTCCAATGAGTGCTTTCGCTGTCGGAAGATTGCGTTGAACCTGGAGAGTTGGGAGCCATGGAATGGGGAGCACGCAGGATTCCTTTCAAGGGTCTGCATTTGCTTTCCCAACCTCACCAATCGTCTCAGCCCCAAGAGTGTCCAGCCTTCTGTCTTCTGCCGCTGGGGCTGTAGATGTGGTCAATCCTGGTTGCATGCCAGTCCCTGAACGCATTTTGGAAGAATTTCTCTCTGTTTTGCCCTGCTTGTTTCTTCTTTGTGTTGGAAATGTATACTCAGAATGGGTCTGAGCTGATTTTCCCTGCTGGTTTTAGGCCGCTTTACACACCCTTGATGCACTTACACAGAGATATCAAGACTTAGCTTTTAAGATGCTTACTAGTCGGATAGATACTTGTGCGATGAACAGGGTCTGGTGAGTCCAGTTGATTGAGCAAGGAGTAGGTCGTGTCCATTCCATATTCGGTTTTCGGAAGGGTATCTGTGCTCATTTCAAACTCGAGTTTTATGCGTCACCGCACCTCACCTTTCCCCTGAAGCAGGCATAAGTGTGTTTTCTAAAAGCGTGACTCTGTTCTGTTTGGGGATTCCGTTCATGGGGAGCGATTTTTACATTCCCTCGATAAGTGATATCATAAGTTTCTTTTTTTGTGGGACTTATTTCACTGAGGATGATCGTACCTAAATCCACTCAGGATGCTGCTACCAGCCTCATGACGTGGATTTCATGGCTGAGTGACACTCCATTGGACCTACGTAGCACCACTTGTCCACTTGTCCACTTGTCTTTGTCCACTTGTCCACTCGTCTTTGTCCACTTGGCTCTTTCCTGGGATATGAAACGTGTACCGGAGTGGAGGTTCTTGTCAAGACAGCAGCCCTCAACTTTGGGGTCCCTGTGTCTGGTTGATTTTTTCATTTTCCCAAGGTCAACGCCCATGTGTGGAAGTGCCCTATGCTCTGTGGTTCTGTGTTTTACATGGTTTGGGAAAGAGGATACACTTGTGAAGATTGGCTGTTGGCCATTGACATCCCGCCCATCAGCTTAACAAGGCTCCCTTGACTCCGTGGGCTGTCCTGCCTTTCTGGTTTTTAGACTTTTTTCGCCTGGCCCTTTTGCCCCGGGGGGGGGCGAGAGATTTCTTTGTAGTGCTGATTTGCTCTCCCAGGTTGCTTGGTTGGCCAAAAAGGGCGTATGCGTTTTTTCCTGAATATATTCAGGAAAAAACGCATACGCCCTTTTTGGCCAACCGCATCATTGTCCACGTTCTGGCGCTTTTCATGTGCTATCGGGGCCATTCCGATGTACCCGTTGACATCCGTTTCCTGCAGTTCTGCCTTGCGTTCAGCGCCTCTTCGTAGCCTGACCTCAATATATTTTGGGGCGATAGTTATCGTTTAGAACTCTGCAGGTTTGGGAAGTGCAGTGCCCCTGAGCTCCATTTCCCAAGTCGCTTTTTTGTGAGTGGGACGCAACACGGCTGGATGGCTTCACGCCCTATTGTCGATCCGCGGTTGCAGGCTGAACCGCTGGTGAATTCTTCTTCGTGATGGGAAATGAGAGTGACATGTGCCCGACCAAACACCTCCAGCGAGTCTCTCATTGGTTCCCCCTCTTGCAGTTCATCCTGCGGACAAATTGCAGACGGTACGAAAGAGGCATGGAAAGGCGCCGAGTCTCCAAGTGGGGAGATTGTTAGTAAGGGGGCCTGAATGGAGAACACGAGCACCAGGAGAGGAAAACTGAGGTGAGTTTCAGAAAGCTTTCCCGATCCCACGGTGTAGCATCCGCTGGGTTTCCAATGAGTGCTTTCGCTGTCGGAAGATTGCGTTGAACCTGGAGAGTTGGGACCCATGGAATGGGGAGCACGCAGGATTCCTTTCAAGGGTCTGCATTTGCTTTCCCAACCTCACCAATCGTCTCAGCCCCAAGAGTGTCCAGCCTTCTGTCTTCTGCCGCTGGGGCTGTAGATGTGGTCAATCCTGGTTGCATGCCAGTCCCTGAACGCATTTTGGAAGAATTTCTCTCTGTTTTGCCCTGCTTGTTTCTTCTTTGTGTTGGAAATGTATCCTCAGAATGGGTCTGAGCTGATTTTCCCTGCTGGTTTTAGGCCGCTTTACACACACTTGATGCACTTACACAGAGATATCAAGACTTAGCTTTTAAGATGCTTACTAGTCGGATAGATACTTGTGCGATGAACAGGGTCTGGTGAGTCCAGTTGATTGAGCAAGGAGTAGGTCGTGTCCATTCCATATTCGGTTTTCGGAAGGGTATCTGTGCTCATTTCAAACTCGAGTTTTATGCGTCACCGCACCTCACCTTTCCCCTGAAGCAGGCATAAGTGTGTTTTCTAAAAGCGTGACTCTGTTCTGTTTGGGGATTCCGTTCATGGGGAGCGATTTTTACATTCCCTCGATAAGTGATATCATAAGTTTCTTTTTTTGTGGGACTTATTTCACTGAGGATGATCGTACCTAAATCCACTCAGGATGCTGCTACCAGCCTCATGACGTGGATTTCATGGCTGAGTGACACTCCATTGGACCTACGTAGCACCACTTGTCCACTTGTCCACTTGTCTTTGTCCACTTGTCCACTCGTCTTTGTCCACTTGGCTCTTTCCTGGGATATGAAACGTGTACCGGAGTGGAGGTTCTTGTCAAGACAGCAGCCCTCAACTTTGGGGTCCCTGTGTCTGGTTGATTTTTTCATTTTCCCAAGGTCAACGCCCATGTGTGGAAGTGCCCTATGCTCTGTGGTTCTGTGTTTTACATGGTTTGGGAAAGAGGATACACTTGTGAAGATTGGCTGTTGGCCATTGACATCCCGCCCATCAGCTTAACAAGGCTCCCTTGACTCCGTGGGCTGTCCTGCCTTTCTGGTTTTTAGACTTTTTTCGCCTGGCCCTTTTGCCCCCGGGGGGGGGGGGCGAGAGATTTCTTTGTAGTGCTGATTTGCTCTCCCAGGTTGCTTGGTTGGCCAAAAAGGGCGTATGCGTTTTTTCCTGAATATATTCAGGAAAAAACGCATACGCCCTTTTTGGCCAACCGCATCATTGTCCACGTTCTGGCGCTTTTCATGTGCTATCGGGGCCATTCCGATGTACCCGTTGACATCCGTTTCCTGCAGTTCTGCCTTGCGTTCAGCGCCTCTTCGTAGCCTGCCCTCAATATATTTTGGGGCGATAGTTATCGTTTAGAACTCTGCAGGTTTGGGAAGTGCAGGGCCCCTGAGCTCCATTTCCCAAGTCGCTTTTTTGTGAGTGGGACGCAACACGGCTGGATGGCTTCACGCCCTATTGTCGATCCGCGGTTGCAGGCTGAACCGCTGGTGAATTCTTCTTCGTGATGGGAAATGAGAGTGACATGTGCCCGACCAAACACCTCCAGCGAGTCTCTCATTGGTTCCCCCTCTTGCAGTTCATCCTGCGGACAAATTGCAGACGGTACGAAAGAGGCATGGAAAGGCGCCGAGTCTCCAAGTGGGGAGATTGTTAGTAAGGGGGCCTGAATGGAGAACACGAGCACCAGGAGAGGAAAACTGAGGTGAGTTTCAGAAAGCTTTCCCGATCCCACGGTGTAGCATCCGCTGGGTTTCCAATGAGTGCTTTCGCTGTCGGAAGATTGCGTTGAACCTGGAGAGTTGGGAGCCATGGAATGGGGAGCACGCAGGATTCCTTTCAAGGGTCTGCATTTGCTTTCCCAACCTCACCAATCGTCTCAGCCCCAAGAGTGTCCAGCCTTATGTCTTCTGCCGCTGGGGCTGTAGATGTGGTCAATCCTGGTTGCATGCCAGTCCCTGAACGCATTTTGGAAGAATTTCTCTCTGTTTTGCCCTGCTTGTTTCTTCTTTGTGTTGGAAATGTATCCTCAGAATGGGTCTGAGCTGATTTTCCCTGCTGGTTTTAGGCCGCTTTACACACACTTGATGCACTTACACAGAGATATCAAGACTTAGCTTTTAAGATGCTTACTAGTCGGATAGATACTTGTGCGATGAACAGGGTCTGGTGAGTCCAGTTGATTGAGCAAGGAGTAGGTCGTGTCCATTCCATATTCGGTTTTCGGAAGGGTATCTGTGCTCATTTCAAACTCGAGTTTTATGCGTCACCGCACCTCACCTTTCCCCTGAAGCAGGCATAAGTGTGTTTTCTAAAAGCGTGACTCTGTTCTGTTTGGGGATTCCGTTCATGGGGAGCGATTTTTACATTCCCTCGATAAGTGATATCATAAGTTTCTTTTTTTGTGGGACTTATTTCACTGAGGATGATCGTACCTAAATCCACTCAGGATGCTGCTACCAGCCTCATGACGTGGATTTCATGGCTGAGTGACACTCCATTGGACCTACGTAGCACCACTTGTCCACTTGTCCACTTGTCTTTGTCCACTTGTCCACTCGTCTTTGTCCACTTGGCTCTTTCCTGGGATATGAAACGTGTACCGGAGTGGAGGTTCTTGTCAAGACAGCAGCCCTCAACTTTGGGGTCCCTGTGTCTGGTTGATTTTTTCATTTTCCCAAGGTCAACGCCCATGTGTGGAAGTGCCCTATGCTCTGTGGTTCTGTGTTTTACATGGTTTGGGAAAGAGGATACACTTGTGAAGATTGGCTGTTGGCCATTGACATCCCGCCCATCAGCTTAACAAGGCTCCCTTGACTCCGTGGGCTGTCCTGCCTTTCTGGTTTTTAGACTTTTTTCGCCTGGCCCTTTTGCCCCGGGGGGGGGGGCGAGAGATTTCTTTGTAGTGCTGATTTGCTCTCCCAGGTTGCTTGGTTGGCCAAAAAGGGCGTATGCGTTTTTTCCTGAATATATTCAGGAAAAAACGCATACGCCCTTTTTGGCCAACCGCATCATTGTCCACGTTCTGGCGCTTTTCATGTGCTATCTGGGCCATTCCGATGTACCCGTTGACATCCGTTTCCTGCAGTTCTGCCTTGCGTTCAGCGCCTCTTCGTAGCCTGCCCTCAATATATTTTGGGGCGATAGTTATCGTTTAGAACTCTGCAGGTTTGGGAAGTGCAGGGCCCCTGAGCTCCATTTCCCAAGTCGCTTTTTTGTGAGTGGGACGCAACACGGCTGGATGGCTTCACGCCCTATTGTCGATCCGCGGTTGCAGGCTGAACCGCTGGTGAATTCTTCTTCGTGATGGGAAATGAGAGTGACATGTGCCCGACCAAACACCTCCAGCGAGTCTCTCATTGGTTCCCCCTCTTGCAGTTCATCCTGCGGACAAATTGCAGACGGTACGAAAGAGGCATGGAAAGGCGCCGAGTCTCCAAGTGGGGAGATTGTTAGTAAGGGGGCCTGAAAGGAGAACACGAGCACCAGGAGAGGAAAACTGAGGTGAGTTTCAGAAAGCTTTCCCGATCCCACGGTGTAGCATCCGCTGGGTTTCCAATGAGTGCTTTCGCTGTCGGAAGATTGCGTTGAACCTGGAGAGTTGGGAGCCATGGAATGGGGAGCACGCAGGATTCCTTTCAAGGGTCTGCATTTGCTTTCCCAACCTCACCAATCGTCTCAGCCCCAAGAGTGTCCAGCCTTCTGTCTTCTGCCGCTGGGGCTGTAGATGTGGTCAATCCTGGTTGCATGCCAGTCCCTGAACGCATTTTGGAAGAATTTCTCTCTGTTTTGCCCTGCTTGTTTCTTCTTTGTGTTGGAAATGTATCCTCAGAATGGCTCTGAGCTGATTTTCCCTGCTGGTTTTAGGCCGCTTTACACACACTTGATGCACTTACACAGAGATATCAAGACTTAGCTTTTAAGATGCTTACTAGTCGGATAGATACTTGTGCGATGAACAGGGTCTGGTGAGTCCAGTTGATTGAGCAAGGAGTAGGTCGTGTCCATTCCATATTCGGTTTTCGGAAGGGTATCTGTGCTCATTTCAAACTCGAGTTTTATGCGTCACCGCACCTCACCTTTCCCCTGAAGCAGGCATAAGTGTGTTTTCTAAAAGCGTGACTCTGTTCTGTTTGGGGATTCCGTTCATGGGGAGCGATTTTTACATTCCCTCGATAAGTGATATCATAAGTTTCTTTTTTTGTGGGACTTATTTCACTGAGGATGATCGTACCTAAATCCACTCAGGATGCTGCTACCAGCCTCATGACGTGGATTTCATGGCTGAGTGACACTCCATTGGACCTACGTAGCACCACTTGTCCACTTGTCCACTTGTCTTTGTCCACTTGTCCACTCGTCTTTGTCCACTTGGCTCTTTCCTGGGATATGAAACGTGTACCGGAGTGGAGGTTCTTGTCAAGACAGCAGCCCTCAACTTTGGGGTCCCTGTGTCTGGTTGATTTTTTCATTTTCCCAAGGTCAACGCCCATGTGTGGAAGTGCCCTATGCTCTGTGGTTCTGTGTTTTACATGGTTTGGGAAAGAGGATACACTTGTGAAGATTGGCTGTTGGCCATTGACATCCCGCCCATCAGCTTAACAAGGCTCCCTTGACTCCGTGGGCTGTCCTGCCTTTCTGGTTTTTAGACTTTTTTCGCCTGGCCCTTTTGCCCCGGGGGGGGGGGCGCGAGAGATTTCTTTGTAGTGCTGATTTGCTCTCCCAGGTTGCTTGGTTGGCCAAAAAGGGCGTATGCGTTTTTTCCTGAATATATTCAGGAAAAAACGCATACGCCCTTTTTGGCCAACCGCATCATTGTCCACGTTCTGGCGCTTTTCATGTGCTATCGGGGCCATTCCGATGTACCCGTTGACATCCGTTTCCTGCAGTTCTGCCTTGCGTTCAGCGCCTCTTCGTAGCCTGCCCTCAATATATTTTGGGGCGATAGTTATCGTTTAGAACTCTGCAGGTTTGGGAAGTGCAGGGCCCCTGAGCTCCATTTCCCAAGTCGCTTTTTTGTGAGTGGGACGCAACACGGCTGGATGGCTTCACGCCCTATTGTCGATCCGCGGTGGCAGGCTGAACCGCTGGTGAATTCTTCTTCGTGATGGGAAATGAGAGTGACATGTGCCCGACCAAACACCTCCAGCGAGTCTCTCATTGGTTCCCCCTCTTGCAGTTCATCCTGCGGACAAATTGCAGACGGTACGAAAGAGGCATGGAAAGGCGCCGAGTCTCCAAGTGGGGAGATTGTTAGTAAGGGGGCCTGAATGGAGAACACGAGCACCAGGAGAGGAAAACTGAGGTGAGTTTCAGAAAGCTTTCCCGATCCCACGGTGTAGCATCCGCTGGGTTTCCAATGAGTGCTTTCGCTGTCGGAAGATTGCGTTGAACCTGGAGAGTTGGGAGCCATGGAATGGGGAGCACGCAGGATTCCTTTCAAGGGTCTGCATTTGCTTTCCCAACCTCACCAATCGTCTCAGCCCCAAGAGTGTCCAGCCTTCTGTCTTCTGCCGCTGGGGCTGTAGATGTGGTCAATCCTGGTTGCATGCCAGTCCCTGAACGCATTTTGGAAGAATTTCTCTCTGTTTTGCCCTGCTTGTTTCTTCTTTGTGTTGGAAATGTATCCTCAGAATGGCTCTGAGCTGATTTTCCCTGCTGGTTTTAGGCCGCTTTACACACACTTGATGCACTTACACAGAGATATCAAGACTTAGCTTTTAAGATGCTTACTAGTCGGATAGATACTTGTGCGATGAACAGGGTCTGGTGAGTCCAGTTGATTGAGCAAGGAGTAGGTCGTGTCCATTCCATATTCGGTTTTCGGAAGGGTATCTGTGCTCATTTCAAACTCGAGTTTTATGCGTCACCGCACCTCACCTTTCCCCTGAAGCAGGCATAAGTGTGTTTTCTAAAAGCGTGACTCTGTTCTGTTTGGGGATTCCGTTCATGGGGAGCGATTTTTACATTCCCTCGATAAGTGATATCATAAGTTTCTTTTTTTGTGGGACTTATTTCACTGAGGATGATCGTACCTAAATCCACTCAGGATGCTGCTACCAGCCTCATGACGTGGATTTCATGGCTGAGTGACACTCCATTGGACCTACGTAGCACCACTTGTCCACTTGTCCACTTGTCTTTGTCCACTTGTCCACTCGTCTTTGTCCACTTGGCTCTTTCCTGGGATATGAAACGTGTACCGGAGTGGAGGTTCTTGTCAAGACAGCAGCCCTCAACTTTGGGGTCCCTGTGTCTGGTTGATTTTTTCATTTTCCCAAGGTCAACGCCCATGTGTGGAAGTGCCCTATGCTCTGTGGTTCTGTGTTTTACATGGTTTGGGAAAGAGGATACACTTGTGAAGATTGGCTGTTGGCCATTGACATCCCGCCCATCAGCTTAACAAGGCTCCCTTGACTCCGTGGGCTGTCCTGCCTTTCTGGTTTTTAGACTTTTTTCGCCTGGCCCTTTTGCCCCGGGGGGGGGGGGGGGCGAGAGATTTCTTTGTAGTGCTGATTTGCACTCCCAGGTTGCTTGGTTGGCCAAAAAGGGCGTATGCGTTTTTTCCTGAATATATTCAGGAAAAAACGCATACGCCCTTTTTGGCCAACCGCATCATTGTCCACGTTCTGGCGCTTTTCATGTGCTATCGGGGCCATTCCGATGTACCCGTTGACATCCGTTTCCTGCAGTTCTGCCTTGCGTTCAGCGCCTCTTCGTAGCCTGACCTCAATATATTTTGGGGCGATAGTTATCGTTTAGAACTCTGCAGGTTTGGGAAGTGCAGGGCCCCTGAGCTCCATTTCCCAAGTCGCTTTTTTGTGAGTGGGACGCAACACGGCTGGATGGCTTCACGCCCTATTGTCGATCCGCGGTGGCAGGCTGAACCGCTGGTGAATTCTTCTTCGTGATGGGAAATGAGAGTGACATGTGCCCGACCAAACACCTCCAGCGAGTCTCTCATTGGTTCCCCCTCTTGCAGTTCATCCTGCGGACAAATTGCAGACGGTACGAAAGAGGCATGGAAAGGCGCCGAGTCTCCAAGTGGGGAGATTGTTAGTAAGGGGGCCTGAATGGAGAACACGAGCACCAGGAGAGGAAAACTGAGGTGAGTTTCAGAAAGCTTTCCCGATCCCACGGTGTAGCATCCGCTGGGTTTCCAATGAGTGCTTTCGCTGTCGGAAGATTGCGTTGAACCTGGAGAGTTGGGAGCCATGGAATGGGGAGCACGCAGGATTCCTTTCAAGGGTCTGCATTTGCTTTCCCAACCTCACCAATCGTCTCAGCCCCAAGAGTGTCCAGCCTTCTGTCTTCTGCCGCTGGGGCTGTAGATGTGGTCAATCCTGGTTGCATGCCAGTCCCTGAACGCATTTTGGAAGAATTTCTCTCTGTTTTGCCCTGCTTGTTTCTTCTTTGTGTTGGAAATGTATCCTCAGAATGGGTCTGAGCTGATTTTCCCTGCTGGTTTTAGGCCGCTTTACACACACTTGATGCACTTACACAGAGATATCAAGACTTAGCTTTTAAGATGCTTACTAGTCGGATAGATACTTGTGCGATGAACAGGGTCTGGTGAGTCCAGTTGATTGAGCAAGGAGTAGGTCGTGTCCATTCCATATTCGGTTTTCGGAAGGGTATCTGTGCTCATTTCAAACTCGAGTTTTATGCGTCACCGCACCTCACCTTTCCCCTGAAGCAGGCATAAGTGTGTTTTCTAAAAGCGTGACTCTGTTCTGTTTGGGGATTCCGTTCATGGGGAGCGATTTTTACATTCCCTCGATAAGTGATATCATAAGTTTCTTTTTTTGTGGGACTTATTTCACTGAGGATGATCGTACCTAAATCCACTCAGGATGCTGCTACCAGCCTCATGACGTGGATTTCATGGCTGAGTGACACTCCATTGGACCTACGTAGCACCACTTGTCCACTTGTCCACTTGTCTTTGTCCACTTTTCCACTCGTCTTTGTCCACTTGGCTCTTTCCTGGGATATGAAACGTGTACCGGAGTGGAGGTTCTTGTCAAGACAGCAGCCCTCAACTTTGGGGTCCCTGTGTCTGGTTGATTTTTTCATTTTCCCAAGGTCAACGCCCATGTGTGGAAGTGCCCTATGCTCTGTGGTTCTGTGTTTTACATGGTTTGGGAAAGAGGATACACTTGTGAAGATTGGCTGTTGGCCATTGACATCCCGCCCATCAGCTTAACAAGGCTCCCTTGACTCCGTGGGCTGTCCTGCCTTTCTGGTTTTTAGACTTTTTTCGCCTGGCCCTTTTGCCCCGGGGGGGGGGGGGGCGAGAGATTTCTTTGTAGTGCTGATTTGCTCTCCCAGGTTGCTTGGTTGGCCAAAAAGGGCGTATGCGTTTTTTCCTGAATATATTCAGGAAAAAACGCATACGCCCTTTTTGGCCAACCGCATCATTGTCCACGTTCTGGCGCTTTTCATGTGCTATCGGGGCCATTCCGATGTACCCGTTGACATCCGTTTCCTGCAGTTCTTCCTTGCGTTCAGCGCCTCTTCGTAGCCTGACCTCAATATATTTTGGGGCGATAGTTATCGTTTAGAACTCTGCAGGTTTGGGAAGTGCAGTGCCCCTGAGCTCCATTTCCCAAGTCGCTTTTTTGTGAGTGGGACGCAACACGGCTGGATGGCTTCACGCCCTATTGTCGATCCGCGGTGGCAGGCTGAACCGCTGGTGAATTCTTCTTCGTGATGGGAAATGAGAGTGACATGTGCCCGACCAAACACCTCCAGCGAGTCTCTCATTGGTTCCCCCTCTTGCAGTTCATCCTGCGGACAAATTGCAGACGGTACGAAAGAGGCATGGAAAGGCGCCGAGTCTCCAAGTGGGGAGATTGTTAGTAAGGGGGCCCGAATGGAGAACACGAGCACCAGGAGAGGAAAACTGAGGTGAGTTTCAGAAAGCTTTCCCGATCCCACGGTGTAGCATCCGCTGGGTTTCCAATGAGTGCTTTCGCTGTCGGAAGATTGCGTTGAACCTGGAGAGTTGGGAGCCATGGAATGGGGAGCACGCAGGATTCCTTTCAAGGGTCTGCATTTGCTTTCCCAACCTCACCAATCGTCTCAGCCCCAAGAGTGTCCAGCCTTATGTCTTCTGCCGCTGGGGCTGTAGATGTGGTCAATCCTGGTTGCATGCCAGTCCCTGAACGCATTTTGGAAGAATTTCTCTCTGTTTTGCCCTGCTTGTTTCTTCTTTGTGTTGGAAATGTATCCTCAGAATGGGTCTGAGCTGATTTTCCCTGCTGGTTTTAGGCCGCTTTACACACACTTGATGCACTTACACAGAGATATCAAGACTTAGCTTTTAAGATGCTTACTAGTCGGATAGATACTTGTGCGATGAACAGGGTCTGGTGAGTCCAGTTGATTGAGCAAGGAGTAGGTCGTGTCCATTCCATATTCGGTTTTCGGAAGGGTATCTGTGCTCATTTCAAACTCGAGTTTTATGCGTCACCGCACCTCACCTTTCCCCTGAAGCAGGCATAAGTGTGTTTTCTAAAAGCGTGACTCTGTTCTGTTTGGGGATTCCGTTCATGGGGAGCGATTTTTACATTCCCTCGATAAGTGATATCATAAGTTTCTTTTTTTGTGGGACTTATTTCACTGAGGATGATCGTACCTAAATCCACTCAGGATGCTGCTACCAGCCTCATGACGTGGATTTCATGGCTGAGTGACACTCCATTGGACCTACGTAGCACCACTTGTCCACTTGTCCACTTGTCTTTGTCCACTTGTCCACTCGTCTTTGTCCACTTGGCTCTTTCCTGGGATATGAAACGTGTACCGGAGTGGAGGTTCTTGTCAAGACAGCAGCCCTCAACTTTGGGGTCCCTGTGTCTGGTTGATTTTTTCATTTTCCCAAGGTCAACGCCCATGTGTGGAAGTGCCCTATGCTCTGTGGTTCTGTGTTTTACATGGTTTGGGAAAGAGGATACACTTGTGAAGATTGGCTGTTGGCCATTGACATCCCGCCCATCAGCTTAACAAGGCTCCCTTGACTCCGTGGGCTGTCCTGCCTTTCTGGTTTTTAGACTTTTTTCGCCTGGCCCTTTTGCCCCCGGGGGGGGGGGCGAGAGATTTCTTTGTAGTGCTGATTTGCTCTCCCAGGTTGCTTGGTTGGCCAAAAAGGGCGTATGCGTTTTTTCCTGAATATATTCAGGAAAAAACGCATACGCCCTTTTTGGCCAACCGCATCATTGTCCACGTTCTGGCGCTTTTCATGTGCTATCGGGGCCATTCCGATGTACCCGTTGACATCCGTTTCCTGCAGTTCTGCCTTGCGTTCAGCGCCTCTTCGTAGCCTGACCTCAATATATTTTGGGGCGATAGTTATCGTTTAGAACTCTGCAGGTTTGGGAAGTGCAGGGCCCCTGAGCTCCATTTCCCAAGTCGCTTTTTTGTGAGTGGGACGCAACACGGCTGGATGGCTTCACGCCCTATTGTCGATCCGCGGTGGCAGGCTGAACCGCTGGTGAATTCTTCTTCGTGATGGGAAATGAGAGTGACATGTGCCCGACCAAACACCTCCAGCGAGTCTCTCATTGGTTCCCCCTCTTGCAGTTCATCCTGCGGACAAATTGCAGACGGTACGAAAGAGGCATGGAAAGGCGCCGAGTCTCCAAGTGGGGAGATTGTTAGTAAGGGGGCCTGAATGGAGAACACGAGCACCAGAAGAGGAAAACTGAGGTGAGTTTCAGAAAGCTTTCCCGATCCCACGGTGTAGCATCCGCTGGGTTTCCAATGAGTGCTTTCGCTGTCGGAAGATTGCGTTGAACCTGGAGAGTTGGGAGCCATGGAATGGGGAGCACGCAGGATTCCTTTCAAGGGTCTGCATTTGCTTTCCCAACCTCACCAATCGTCTCAGCCCCAAGAGTGTCCAGCCTTATGTCTTCTGCCGCTGGGGCTGTAGATGTGGTCAATCCTGGTTGCATGCCAGTCCCTGAACGCATTTTGGAAGAATTTCTCTCTGTTTTGCCCTGCTTGTTTCTTCTTTGTGTTGGAAATGTATCCTCAGAATGGGTCTGAGCTGATTTTCCCTGCTGGTTTTAGGCCGCTTTACACACACTTGATGCACTTACACAGAGATATCAAGACTTAGCTTTTAAGATGCTTACTAGTCGGATAGATACTTGTGCGATGAACAGGGTCTGGTGAGTCCAGTTGATTGAGCAAGGAGTAGGTCGTGTCCATTCCATATTCGGTTTTCGGAAGGTTATCTGTGCTCATTTCAAACTCGAGTTTTATGCGTCACCGCACCTCACCTTTCCCCTGAAGCAGGCATAAGTGTGTTTTCTAAAAGCGTGACTCTGTTCTGTTTGGGGATTCCGTTCATGGGGAGCGATTTTTACATTCCCTCGATAAGTGATATCATAAGTTTCTTTTTTTGTGGGACTTATTTCACTGAGAATGATCGTTCCTAAATCCACTCAGGATGCTGCTACCAGCCTCATGACGTGGATTTCATGGCTGAGTGACACTCCATTGGACCTACGTAGCACCACTTGTCCACTTGTCCACTTGTCTTTGTCCACTTGTCCACTCGTCTTTGTCCACTTGGCTCTTTCCTGGGATATGAAACGTGTACCGGAGTGGAGGTTCTTGTCAAGACAGCAGCCCTCAACTTTGGGGTCCCTGTGTCTGGTTGATTTTTTCATTTTCCCAAGGTCAACGCCCATGTGTGGAAGTGCCCTATGCTCTGTGGTTCTGTGTTTTACATGGTTTGGGAAAGAGGATACACTTGTGAAGATTGGCTGTTGGCCATTGACATCCCGCCCATCAGCTTAACAAGGCTCCCTTGACTCAGTGGGCTGTCCTGCCTTTCTGGTTTTTAGACTTTTTTCGCCTGGCCCTTTTGCCCCGGGGGGGGGGGCGAGAGATTTCTTTGTAGTGCTGATTTGCTCTCCCAGGTTGCTTGGTTGGCCAAAAAGGGCGTATGCGTTTTTTCCTGAATATATTCAGGAAAAAACGCATACGCCCTTTTTGGCCAACCGCATCATTGTCCACGTTCTGGCGCTTTTCATGTGCTATCGGGGCCATTCCGATGTACCCGTTGACATCCGTTTCCTGCAGTTCCGCCTTGCGTTCAGCGCCTCTTCGTAGCCTGACCTCAATATATTTTGGGGCGATAGTTATCGTTTAGAACTCTGCAGGTTTGGGAAGTGCAGGGCCCCTGAGCTCCATTTCCCAAGTCGCTTTTTTGTGAGTGGGACGCAACACGGCTGGATGGCTTCACGCCCTATTGTCGATCCGCGGTGGCAGGCTGAACCGCTGGTGAATTCTTCTTCGTGATGGGAAATGAGAGTGACATGTGCCCGACCAAACACCTCCAGCGAGTCTCTCATTGGTTCCCCCTCTTGCAGTTCATCCTGCGGACAAATTGCAGACGGTACGAAAGAGGCATGGAAAGGCGCCGAGTCTCCAAGTGGGGAGATTGTTAGTAAGGGGGCCTGAATGGAGAACACGAGCACCAGAAGAGGAAAACTGAGGTGAGTTTCAGAAAGCTTTCCCGATCCCACGGTGTAGCATCCGCTGGGTTTCCAATGAGTGCTTTCGCTGTCGGAAGATTGCGTTGAACCTGGAGAGTTGGGAGCCATGGAATGGGGAGCACGCAGGATTCCTTTCAAGGGTCTGCATTTGCTTTCCCAACCTCACCAATCGTCTCAGCCCCAAGAGTGTCCAGCCTTCTGTCTTCTGCCGCTGGGGCTGTAGATGTGGTCAATCCTGGTTGCATGCCAGTCCCTGAACGCATTTTGGAAGAATTTCTCTCTGTTTTGCCCTGCTTGTTTCTTCTTTGTGTTGGAAATGTATCCTCAGAATGGGTCTGAGCTGATTTTCCCTGCTGGTTTTAGGCCGCTTTACACACACTTGATGCACTTACACAGAGATATCAAGACTTAGCTTTTAAGATGCTTACTAGTCGGATAGATACTTGTGCGATGAACAGGGTCTGGTGAGTCCAGTTGATTGAGCAAGGAGTAGGTCGTGTCCATTCCATATTCGGTTTTCGGAAGGGTATCTGTGCTCATTTCAAACTCGAGTTTTATGCGTCACCGCACCTCACCTTTCCCCTGAAGCAGGCATAAGTGTGTTTTCTAAAAGCGTGACTCTGTTCTGTTTGGGGATTCCGTTCATGGGGAGCGATTTTTACATTCCCTCGATAAGTGATATCATAAGTTTCTTTTTTTGTGGGACTTATTTCACTGAGGATGATCGTACCTAAATCCACTCAGGATGCTGCTACCAGCCTCATGACGTGGATTTCATGGCTGAGTGACACTCCATTGGACCTACGTAGCACCACTTGTCCACTTGTCCACTTGTCTTTGTCCACTTGTCCACTCGTCTTTGTCCACTTGGCTCTTTCCTGGGATATGAAACGTGTACCGGAGTGGAGGTTCTTGTCAAGACAGCAGCCCTCAACTTTGGGGTCCCTGTGTCTGGTTGATTTTTTCATTTTCCCAAGGTCAACGCCCATGTGTGGAAGTGCCCTATGCTCTGTGGTTCTGTGTTTTACATGGTTTGGGAAAGAGGATACACTTGTGAAGATTGGCTGTTGGCCATTGACATCCCGCCCATCAGCTTAACAAGGCTCCCTTGACTCCGTGGGCTGTCCTGCCTTTCTGGTTTTTAGACTTTTTTCGCCTGGCCCTTTTGCCCCGGGGGGGGGGGGGGCGAGAGATTTCTTTGTAGTGCTGATTTGCTCTCCCAGGTTGCTTGGTTGGCCAAAAAGGGCGTATGCGTTTTTTCCTGAATATATTCAGGAAAAAACGCATACGCCCTTTTTGGCCAACCGCATCATTGTCCACGTTCTGGCGCTTTTCATGTGCTATCGGGGCCATTCCGATGTACCCGTTGACATCCGTTTCCTGCAGTTCTGCCTTGCGTTCAGCGCCTCTTCGTAGCCTGCGCTCAATATATTTTGGGGCGATAGTTATCGTTTAGAACTCTGCAGGTTTGGGAAGTGCAGGGCCCCTGAGCTCCATTTCCCAAGTCGCTTTTTTGTGAGTGGGACGCAACACGGCTGGATGGCTTCACGCCCTATTGTCGATCCGCGGTGGCAGGCTGAACCGCTGGTGAATTCTTCTTCGTGATGGGAAATGAGAGTGACATGTGCCCGACCAAACACCTCCAGCGAGTCTCTCATTGGTTCCCCCTCTTGCAGTTCATCCTGCGGACAAATTGCAGACGGTACGAAAGAGGCATGGAAAGGCGCCGAGGCTCCAAGTGGGGAGATTGTTAGTAAGGGGGCCTGAATGGAGAACACGAGCACCAGGAGAGGAAAACTGAGGTGAGTTTCAGAAAGCTTTCCCGATCCCACGGTGTAGCATCCGCTGGGTTTCCAATGAGTGCTTTCGCTGTCGGAAGATTGCGTTGAACCTGGAGAGTTGGGAGCCATGGAATGGGGAGCACGCAGGATTCCTTTCAAGGGTCTGCATTTGCTTTCCCAACCTCACCAATCGTCTCAGCCCCAAGAGTGTCCAGCCTTATGTCTTCTGCCGCTGGGGCTGTAGATGTGGTCAATCCTGGTTGCATGCCAGTCCCTGAACGCATTTTGGAAGAATTTCTCTCTGTTTTGCCCTGCTTGTTTCTTCTTTGTGTTGGAAATGTATCCTCAGAATGGGTCTGAGCTGATTTTCCCTGCTGGTTTTAGGCCGCTTTACACACCCTTGATGCACTTACACAGAGATATCAAGACTTAGCTTTTAAGATGCTTACTAGTCGGATAGATACTTGTGCGATGAACAGGGTCTGGTGAGTCCAGTTGATTGAGCAAGGAGTAGGTCGTGTCCATTCCATATTCGGTTTTCGGAAGGGTATCTGTGCTCATTTCAAACTCGAGTTTTATGCGTCACCGCACCTCACCTTTCCCCTGAAGCAGGCATAAGTGTGTTTTCTAAAAGCGTGACTCTGTTCTGTTTGGGGATTCCGTTCATGGGGAGCGATTTTTACATTCCCTCGATAAGTGATATCATAAGTTTCTTTTTTTGTGGGACTTATTTCACTGAGGATGATCGTACCTAAATCCACTCAGGATGCTGCTACCAGCCTCATGACGTGGATTTCATGGCTGAGTGACACTCCATTGGACCTACGTAGCACCACTTGTCCACTTGTCCACTTGTCTTTGTCCACTTGTCCACTCGTCTTTGTCCACTTGGCTCTTTCCTGGGATATGAAACGTGTACCGGAGTGGAGGTTCTTGTCAAGACAGCAGCCCTCAACTTTGGGGTCCCTGTGTCTGGTTGATTTTTTCATTTTCCCAAGGTCAACGCCCATGTGTGGAAGTGCCCTATGCTCTGTGGTTCTGTGTTTTACATGGTTTGGGAAAGAGGATACACTTGTGAAGATTGGCTGTTGGCCATTGACATCCCGCCCATCAGCTTAACAAGGCTCCCTTGACTCCGTGGGCTGTCCTGCCTTTCTGGTTTTTAGACTTTTTTCGCCTGGCCCTTTTGCCCCCGGGGGGGGGGGGCGAGAGATTTCTTTGTAGTGCTGATTTGCTCTCCCAGGTTGCTTGGTTGGCCCAAAAGGGCGTATGCGTTTTTTCCTGAATATATTCAGGAAAAAACGCATACGCCCTTTTTGGCCAACCGCATCATTGTCCACGTTCTGGCGCTTTTCATGTGCTATCGGGGCCATTCCGATGTACCCGTTGACATCCGTTTCCTGCAGTTCTGCCTTGCGTTCAGCGCCTCTTCGTAGCCTGCGCTCAATATATTTTGGGGCGATAGTTATCGTTTAGAACTCTGCAGGTTTGGGAAGTGCAGGGCCCCTGAGCTCCATTTCCCAAGTCGCTTTTTTGTGAGTGGGACGCAACACGGCTGGATGGCTTCACGCCCTATTGTCGATCCGCGGTTGCAGGCTGAACCGCTGGTGAATTCTTCTTCGTGATGGGAAATGAGAGTGACATGTGCCCGACCAAACACCTCCAGCGAGTCTCTCATTGGTTCCCCCTCTTGCAGTTCATCCTGCGGACAAATTGCAGACGGTACGAAAGAGGCATGGAAAGGCGCCGAGGCTCCAAGTGGGGAGATTGTTAGTAAGGGGGCCTGAATGGAGAACACGAGCACCAGGAGAGGAAAACTGAGGTGAGTTTCAGAAAGCTTTCCCGATCCCACGGTGTAGCATCCGCTGGGTTTCCAGTGAGTGCTTTCGCTGTCGGAAGATTGCGTTGAACCTGGAGAGTTGGGAGCCATGGAATGGGGAGCACGCAGGATTCCTTTCAAGGGTCTGCATTTGCTTTCCCAACCTCACCAATCGTCTCAGCCCCAAGAGTGTCCAGCCTTATGTCTTCTGCCGCTGGGGCTGTAGATGTGGTCAATCCTGGTTGCATGCCAGTCCCTGAACGCATTTTGGAAGAATTTCTCTCTGTTTTGCCCTGCTTGTTTCTTCTTTGTGTTGGAAATGTATCCTCAGAATGGGTCTGAGCTGATTTTCCCTGCTGGTTTTAGGCCGCTTTACACACCCTTGATGCACTTACACAGAGATATCAAGACTTAGCTTTTAAGATGCTTACTAGTCGGATAGATACTTGTGCGATGAACAGGGTCTGGTGAGTCCAGTTGATTGAGCAAGGAGTAGGTCGTGTCCATTCCATATTCGGTTTTCGGAAGGGTATCTGTGCTCATTTCAAACTCGAGTTTTATGCGTCACCGCACCTCACCTTTCCCCTGAAGCAGGCATAAGTGTGTTTTCTAAAAGCGTGACTCTGTTCTGTTTGGGGATTCCGTTCATGGGGAGCGATTTTTACATTCCCTCGATAAGTGATATCATAAGTTTCTTTTTTTGTGGGACTTATTTCACTGAGGATGATCGTACCTAAATCCACTCAGGATGCTGCTACCAGCCTCATGACGTGGATTTCATGGCTGAGTGACACTCCATTGGACCTACGTAGCACCACTTGTCCACTTGTCCACTTGTCTTTGTCCACTTGTCCACTCGTCTTTGTCCACTTGGCTCTTTCCTGGGATATGAAACGTGTACCGGAGTGGAGGTTCTTGTCAAGACAGCAGCCCTCAACTTTGGGGTCCCTGTGTCTGGTTGATTTTTTCATTTTCCCAAGGTCAACGCCCATGTGTGGAAGTGCCCTATGCTCTGTGGTTCTGTGTTTTACATGGTTTGGGAAAGAGGATACACTTGTGAAGATTGGCTGTTGGCCATTGACATCCCGCCCATCAGCTTAACAAGGCTCCCTTGACTCCGTGGGCTGTCCTGCCTTTCTGGTTTTTAGACTTTTTTCGCCTGGCCCTTTTGCCCCCGGGGGGGGGGGGCGAGAGATTTCTTTGTAGTGCTGATTTGCTCTCCCAGGTTGCTTGGTTGGCCCAAAAGGGCGTATGCGTTTTTTCCTGAATATATTCAGGAAAAAACGCATACGCCCTTTTTGGCCAACCGCATCATTGTCCACGTTCTGGCGCTTTTCATGTGCTATCGGGGCCATTCCGATGTACCCGTTGACATCCGTTTCCTGCAGTTCTGCCTTGCGTTCAGCGCCTCTTCGTAGCCTGCGCTCAATATATTTTGGGGCGATAGTTATCGTTTAGAACTCTGCAGGTTTGGGAAGTGCAGGGCCCCTGAGCTCCATTTCCCAAGTCGCTTTTTTGTGAGTGGGACGCAACACGGCTGGATGGCTTCACGCCCTATTGTCGATCCGCGGTTGCAGGCTGAACCGCTGGTGAATTCTTCTTCGTGATGGGAAATGAGAGTGACATGTGCCCGACCAAACACCTCCAGCGAGTCTCTCATTGGTTCCCCCTCTTGCAGTTCATCCTGCGGACAAATTGCAGACGGTACGAAAGAGGCATGGAAAGGCGCCGAGGCTCCAAGTGGGGAGATTGTTAGTAAGGGGGCCTGAATGGAGAACACGAGCACCAGGAGAGGAAAACTGAGGTGAGTTTCAGAAAGCTTTCCCGATCCCACGGTGTAGCATCCGCTGGGTTTCCAGTGAGTGCTTTCGCTGTCGGAAGATTGCGTTGAACCTGGAGAGTTGGGAGCCATGGAATGGGGAGCACGCAGGATTCCTTTCAAGGGTCTGCATTTGCTTTCCCAACCTCACCAATCGTCTCAGCCCCAAGAGTGTCCAGCCTTATGTCTTCTGCCGCTGGGGCTGTAGATGTGGTCAATCCTGGTTGCATGCCAGTCCCTGAACGCATTTTGGAAGAATTTCTCTCTGTTTTGCCCTGCTTGTTTCTTCTTTGTGTTGGAAATGTATCCTCAGAATGGGTCTGAGCTGATTTTCCCTGCTGGTTTTAGGCCGCTTTACACACCCTTGATGCACTTACACAGAGATATCAAGACTTAGCTTTTAAGATGCTTACTAGTCGGATAGATACTTGTGCGATGAACAGGGTCTGGTGAGTCCAGTTGATTGAGCAAGGAGTAGGTCGTGTCCATTCCATATTCGGTTTTCGGAAGGGTATCTGTGCTCATTTCAAACTCGAGTTTTATGCGTCACCGCACCTCACCTTTCCCCTGAAGCAGGCATAAGTGTGTTTTCTAAAAGCGTGACTCTGTTCTGTTTGGGGATTCCGTTCATGGGGAGCGATTTTTACATTCCCTCGATAAGTGATATCATAAGTTTCTTTTTTTGTGGGACTTATTTCACTGAGGATGATCGTACCTAAATCCACTCAGGATGCTGCTACCAGCCTCATGACGTGGATTTCATGGCTGAGTGACACTCCATTGGACCTACGTAGCACCACTTGTCCACTTGTCCACTTGTCTTTGTCCACTTGTCCACTCGTCTTTGTCCACTTGGCTCTTTCCTGGGATATGAAACGTGTACCGGAGTGGAGGTTCTTGTCAAGACAGCAGCCCTCAACTTTGGGGTCCCTGTGTCTGGTTGATTTTTTCATTTTCCCAAGGTCAACGCCCATGTGTGGAAGTGCCCTATGCTCTGTGGTTCTGTGTTTTACATGGTTTGGGAAAGAGGATACACTTGTGAAGATTGGCTGTTGGCCATTGACATCCCGCCCATCAGCTTAACAAGGCTCCCTTGACTCCGTGGGCTGTCCTGCCTTTCTGGTTTTTAGACTTTTTTCGCCTGGCCCTTTTGCCCCGGGGGGGGGGCGAGAGATTTCTTTGTAGTGCTGATTTGCTCTCCCAGGTTGCTTGGTTGGCCAAAAAGGGCGTATGCGTTTTTTCCTGAATATATTCAGGAAAAAACGCATACGCCCTTTTTGGCCAACCGCATCATTGTCCACGTTCTGGCGCTTTTCATGTGCTATCGGGGCCATTCCGATGTACCCGTTGACATCCGTTTCCTGCAGTTCTGCCTTGCGTTCAGCGCCTCTTCGTAGCCTGAGCTCAATATATTTTGGGGCGATAGTTATCGTTTAGAACTCTGCAGGTTTGGGAAGTGCAGGGCCCCTGAGCTCCATTTCACAAGTCGCTTTTTTGTGAGTGGGAAGCAACACGGCTGGATGGCTTCACGCCCTATTGTCGATCCGCGGTGGCAGGCTGAACCGCTGGTGAATTCTTCTTCGTGATGGGAAATGAGAGTGACATGTGCCCGACCAAACACCTCCAGCGAGTCTCTTTGGTTCCCCCTCTTGCAGTTCATCCTGCGGACAAATTGCAGACGGTACGAAAGAGGCATGGAAAGGCGCCGAGTCTCCAAGTGGGGAGATTGTTAGTAAGGGGGCCTGAATGGAGAACACGAGCACCAGGAGAGGAAAACTGAGGTGAGTTTCAGAAAGCTTTCCCGATCCCACGGTGTAGCATCCGCTGGGTTTCCAATGAGTGCTTTCGCTGTCGGAAGATTGCGTTGAACCTGGAGAGTTGGGAGCCATGGAATGGGGAGCACGCAGGATTCCTTTCAAGGGTCTGCATTTGCTTTCCCAACCTCACCAATCGTCTCAGCCCCAAGAGTGTCCAGCCTTCTGTCTTCTGCCGCTGGGGCTGTAGATGTGGTCAATCCTGGTTGCATGCCAGTCCCTGAACGCATTTTGGAAGAATTTCTCTCTGTTTTGCCCTGCTTGTTTCTTCTTTGTGTTGGAAATGTATCCTCAGAATGGGTCTGAGCTGATTTTCCCTGCTGGTTTTAGGCCGCTTTACACACACTTGATGCACTTACACAGAGATATCAAGACTTAGCTTTTAAGATGCTTACTAGTCGGATAGATACTTGTGCGATGAACAGGGTCTGGTGAGTCCAGTTGATTGAGCAAGGAGTAGGTCGTGTCCATTCCATATTCGGTTTTCGGAAGGTTATCTGTGCTCATTTCAAACTCGAGTTTTATGCGTCACCGCACCTCACCTTTCCCCTGAAGCAGGCATAAGTGTGTTTTCTAAAAGCGTGACTCTGTTCTGTTTGGGGATTCCGTTCATGGGGAGCGATTTTTACATTCCCTCGATAAGTGATATCATAAGTTTCTTTTTTTGTGGGACTTATTTCACTGAGAATGATCGTACCTAAATCCACTCGGGATGCTGCTACCAGCCTCATGACGTGGATTTCATGGCTGAGTGACACTCCATTGGACCTACGTAGCACCACTTGTCCACTTGTCCACTTGTCTTTGTCCACTTGTCCACTCGTCTTTGTCCACTTGGCTCTTTCCTGGGATATGAAACGTGTACCGGAGTGGAGGTTCTTGTCAAGACAGCAGCCCTCAACTTTGGGGTCCCTGTGTCTGGTTGATTTTTTCATTTTCCCAAGGTCAACGCCCATGTGTGGAAGTGCCCTATGCTCTGTGGTTCTGTGTTTTACATGGTTTGGGAAAGAGGATACACTTGTGAAGATTGGCTGTTGGCCATTGACATCCCGCCCATCAGCTTAACAAGGCTCCCTTGACTCCGTGGGCTGTCCTGCCTTTCTGGTTTTTAGACTTTTTTCGCCTGGCCCTTTTGCCCCGGGGGGGGGGGGCGAGAGATTTCTTTGTAGTGCTGATTTGCTCTCCCAGGTTGCTTGGTTGGCCAAAAAGGGCGTATGCGTTTTTTCCTGAATATATTCAGGAAAAAACGCATACGCCCTTTTTGGCCAACCGCATCATTGTCCACGTTCTGGCGCTTTTCATGTGCTATCGGGGCCATTCCGATGTACCCGTTGACATCCGTTTCCTGCAGTTCTGCCTTGCGTTCAGCGCCTCTTCGTAGCCTGCGCTCAATATATTTTGGGGCGATAGTTATCGTTTAGAACTCTGCAGGTTTGGGAAGTGCAGGGCCCCTGAGCTCCATTTCCCAAGTCGCTTTTTTGTGAGTGGGACGCAACACGGCTGGATGGCTTCACGCCCTATTGTCGATCCGCGGTGGCAGGCTGAACCGCTGGTGAATTCTTCTTCGTGATGGGAAATGAGAGTGACATGTGCCCGACCAAACACCTCCAGCGAGTCTCTCATTGGTTCCCCCTCTTGCAGTTCATCCTGCGGACAAATTGCAGACGGTACGAAAGAGGCATGGAAAGGCGCCGAGTCTCCAAGTGGGGAGATTGTTAGTAAGGGGGCCTGAATGGAGAACACGAGCACCAGGAGAGGAAAACTGAGGTGAGTTTCAGAAAGCTTTCCCGATCCCACGGTGTAGCATCCGCTGGGTTTCCAATGAGTGCTTTCGCTGTCGGAAGATTGCGTTGAACCTGGAGAGTTGGGAGCCATGGAATGGGGAGCACGCAGGATTCCTTTCAAGGGTCTGCATTTGCTTTCCCAACCTCACCAATCGTCTCAGCCCCAAGAGTGTCCAGCCTTATGTCTTCTGCCGCTGGGGCTGTAGATGTGGTCAATCCTGGTTGCATGCCAGTCCCTGAACGCATTTTGGAAGAATTTCTCTCTGTTTTGCCCTGCTTGTTTCTTCTTTGTGTTGGAAATGTATCCTCAGAATGGGTCTGAGCTGATTTTCCCTGCTGGTTTTAGGCCGCTTTACACACACTTGATGCACTTACACAGAGATATCAAGACTTAGCTTTTAAGATGCTTACTAGTCGGATAGATACTTGTGCGATGAACAGGGTCTGGTGAGTCCAGTTGATTGAGCAAGGAGTAGGTCGTGTCCATTCCATATTCGGTTTTCGGAAGGGTATCTGTGCTCATTTCAAACTCGAGTTTTATGCGTCACCGCACCTCACCTTTCCCCTGAAGCAGGCATAAGTGTGTTTTCTAAAAGCGTGACTCTGTTCTGTTTGGGGATTCCGTTCATGGGGAGCGATTTTTACATTCCCTCGATAAGTGATATCATAAGTTTCTTTTTTTGTGGGACTTATTTCACTGAGGATGATCGTACCTAAATCCACTCAGGATGCTGCTACCAGCCTCATGACGTGGATTTCATGGCTGAGTGACACTCCATTGGACCTACGTAGCACCACTTGTCCACTTGTCCACTTGTCTTTGTCCACTTGTCCACTCGTCTTTGTCCACTTGGCTCTTTCCTGGGATATGAAACGTGTACCGGAGTGGAGGTTCTTGTCAAGACAGCAGCCCTCAACTTTGGGGTCCCTGTGTCTGGTTGATTTTTTCATTTTCCCAAGGTCAACGCCCATGTGTGGAAGTGCCCTATGCTCTGTGGTTCTGTGTTTTACATGGTTTGGGAAAGAGGATACACTTGTGAAGATTGGCTGTTGGCCATTGACATCCCGCCCATCAGCTTAACAAGGCTCCCTTGACTCCGTGGGCTGTCCTGCCTTTCTGGTTTTTAGACTTTTTTCGCCTGGCCCTTTTGCCCCCGGGGGGGGGGGGCGAGAGATTTCTTTGTAGTGCTGATTTGCTCTCCCAGGTTGCTTGGTTGGCCAAAAAGGGCGTATGCGTTTTTTCCTGAATATATTCAGGAAAAAACGCATACGCCCTTTTTGGCCAACCGCATCATTGTCCACGTTCTGGCGCTTTTCATGTGCTATCGGGGCCATTCCGATGTACCCGTTGACATCCGTTTCCTGCAGTTCTGCCTTGCGTTCAGCGCCTCTTCGTAGCCTGCGCTCAATATATTTTGGGGCGATAGTTATCGTTTAGAACTCTGCAGGTTTGGGAAGTGCAGGGCCCCTGAGCTCCATTTCCCAAGTCGCTTTTTTGTGAGTGGGACGCAACACGGCTGGATGGCTTCACGCCCTATTGTCGATCCGCGGTTGCAGGCTGAACCGCTGGTGAATTCTTCTTCGTGATGGGAAATGAGAGTGACATGTGCCCGACCAAACACCTCCAGCGAGTCTCTCATTGGTTCCCCCTCTTGCAGTTCATCCTGCGGACAAATTGCAGACGGTACGAAAGAGGCATGGAAAGGCGCCGAGGCTCCAAGTGGGGAGATTGTTAGTAAGGGGGCCTGAATGGAGAACACGAGCACCAGGAGAGGAAAACTGAGGTGAGTTTCAGAAAGCTTTCCCGATCCCACGGTGTAGCATCCGCTGGGTTTCCAATGAGTGCTTTCGCTGTCGGAAGATTGCGTTGAACCTGGAGAGTTGGGAGCCATGGAATGGGGAGCACGCAGGATTCCTTTCAAGGGTCTGCATTTGCTTTCCCAACCTCACCAATCGTCTCAGCCCCAAGAGTGTCCAGCCTTATGTCTTCTGCCGCTGGGGCTGTAGATGTGGTCAATCCTGGTTGCATGCCAGTCCCTGAACGCATTTTGGAAGAATTTCTCTCTGTTTTGCCCTGCTTGTTTCTTCTTTGTGTTGGAAATGTATCCTCAGAATGGGTCTGAGCTGATTTTCCCTGCTGGTTTTAGGCCGCTTTACACACCCTTGATGCACTTACACAGAGATATCAAGACTTAGCTTTTAAGATGCTTACTAGTCGGATAGATACTTGTGCGATGAACAGGGTCTGGTGAGTCCAGTTGATTGAGCAAGGAGTAGGTCGTGTCCATTCCATATTCGGTTTTCGGAAGGGTATCTGTGCTCATTTCAAACTCGAGTTTTATGCGTCACCGCACCTCACCTTTCCCCTGAAGCAGGCATAAGTGTGTTTTCTAAAAGCGTGACTCTGTTCTGTTTGGGGATTCCGTTCATGGGGAGCGATTTTTACATTCCCTCGATAAGTGATATCATAAGTTTCTTTTTTTGTGGGACTTATTTCACTGAGGATGATCGTACCTAAATCCACTCAGGATGCTGCTACCAGCCTCATGACGTGGATTTCATGGCTGAGTGACACTCCATTGGACCTACGTAGCACCACTTGTCCACTTGTCCACTTGTCTTTGTCCACTTTTCCACTCGTCTTTGTCCACTTGGCTCTTTCCTGGGATATGAAACGTGTACCGGAGTGGAGGTTCTTGTCAAGACAGCAGCCCTCAACTTTGGGGTCCCTGTGTCTGGTTGATTTTTTCATTTTCCCAAGGTCAACGCCCATGTGTGGAAGTGCCCTATGCTCTGTGGTTCTGTGTTTTACATGGTTTGGGAAAGAGGATACACTTGTGAAGATTGGCTGTTGGCCATTGACATCCCGCCCATCAGCTTAACAAGGCTCCCTTGACTCCGTGGGCTGTCCTGCCTTTCTGGTTTTTAGACTTTTTTCGCCTGGCCCTTTTGCCCCCGGGGGGGGGGCGAGAGATTTCTTTGTAGTGCTGATTTGCTCTCCCAGGTTGCTTGGTTGGCCAAAAAGGGCGTATGCGTTTTTTCCTGAATATATTCAGGAAAAAACGCATACGCCCTTTTTGGCCAACCGCATCATTGTCCACGTTCTGGCGCTTTTCATGTGCTATCGGGGCCATTCCGATGTACCCGTTGACATCCGTTTCCTGCAGTTCTGCCTTGCGTTCAGCGCCTCTTCGTAGCCTGCGCTCAATATATTTTGGGGCGATAGTTATCGTTTAGAACTCTGCAGGTTTGGGAAGTGCAGGGCCCCTGAGCTCCATTTCCCAAGTCGCTTTTTTGTGAGTGGGACGCAACACGGCTGGATGGCTTCACGCCCTATTGTCGATCCGCGGTTGCAGGCTGAACCGCTGGTGAATTCTTCTTCGTGATGGGAAATGAGAGTGACATGTGCCCGACCAAACACCTCCAGCGAGTCTCTCATTGGTTCCCCCTCTTGCAGTTCATCCTGCGGACAAATTGCAGACGGTACGAAAGAGGCATGGAAAGGCGCCGAGGCTCCAAGTGGGGAGATTGTTAGTAAGGGGGCCTGAATGGAGAACACGAGCACCAGGAGAGGAAAACTGAGGTGAGTTTCAGAAAGCTTTCCCGATCCCACGGTGTAGCATCCGCTGGGTTTCCAATGAGTGCTTTCACTGTCGGAAGATTGCGTTGAACCTGGAGAGTTGGGAGCCATGGAATGGGGAGCACGCAGGATTCCTTTCAAGGGTCTGCATTTGCTTTCCCAACCTCACCAATCGTCTCAGCCCCAAGAGTGTCCAGCCTTATGTCTTCTGCCGCTGGGGCTGTAGATGTGGTCAATCCTGGTTGCATGCCAGTCCCTGAACGCATTTTGGAAGAATTTCTCTCTGTTTTGCCCTGCTTGTTTCTTCTTTGTGTTGGAAATGTATCCTCAGAATGGGTCTGAGCTGATTTTCCCTGCTGGTTTTAGGCCGCTTTACACACCCTTGATGCACTTACACAGAGATATCAAGACTTAGCTTTTAAGATGCTTACTAGTCGGATAGATACTTGTGCGATGAACAGGGTCTGGTGAGTCCAGTTGATTGAGCAAGGAGTAGGTCGTGTCCATTCCATATTCGGTTTTCGGAAGGGTATCTGTGCTCATTTCAAACTCGAGTTTTATGCGTCACCGCACCTCACCTTTCCCCTGAAGCAGGCATAAGTGTGTTTTCTAAAAGCGTGACTCTGTTCTGTTTGGGGATTCCGTTCATGGGGAGCGATTTTTACATTCCCTCGATAAGTGATATCATAAGTTTCTTTTTTTGTGGGACTTATTTCACTGAGGATGATCGTACCTAAATCCACTCAGGATGCTGCTACCAGCCTCATGACGTGGATTTCATGGCTGAGTGACACTCCATTGGACCTACGTAGCACCACTTGTCCACTTGTCCACTTGTCTTTGTCCACTTTTCCACTCGTCTTTGTCCACTTGGCTCTTTCCTGGGATATGAAACGTGTACCGGAGTGGAGGTTCTTGTCAAGACAGCAGCCCTCAACTTTGGGGTCCCTGTGTCTGGTTGATTTTTTCATTTTCCCAAGGTCAACGCCCATGTGTGGAAGTGCCCTATGCTCTGTGGTTCTGTGTTTTACATGGTTTGGGAAAGAGGATACACTTGTGAAGATTGGCTGTTGGCCATTGACATCCCGCCCATCAGCTTAACAAGGCTCCCTTGACTCCGTGGGCTGTCCTGCCTTTCTGGTTTTTAGACTTTTTTCGCCTGGCCCTTTTGCCCCGGGGGGGGGCGAGAGATTTCTTTGTAGTGCTGATTTGCTCTCCCAGGTTGCTTGGTTGGCCAAAAAGGGCGTATGCGTTTTTTCCTGAATATATTCAGGAAAAAACGCATACGCCCTTTTTGGCCAACCGCATCATTGTCCACGTTCTGGCGCTTTTCATGTGCTATCGGGGCCATTCCGATGTACCCGTTGACATCCGTTTCCTGCAGTTCTGCCTTGCGTTCAGCGCCTCTTCGTAGCCTGACCTCAATATATTTTGGGGCGATAGTTATCGTTTAGAACTCTGCAGGTTTGGGAAGTGCAGGGCCCCTGAGCTCCATTTCCCAAGTCGCTTTTTTGTGAGTGGGACGCAACACGGCTGGATGGCTTCACGCCCTATTGTCGATCCGCGGTGGCAGGCTGAACCGCTGGTGAATTCTTCTTCGTGATGGGAAATGAGAGTGACATGTGCCCGACCAAACACCTCCAGCGAGTCTCTCATTGGTTCCCCCTCTTGCAGTTCATCCTGCGGACAAATTGCAGACGGTACGAAAGAGGCATGGAAAGGCGCCGAGTCTCCAAGTGGGGAGATTGTTAGTAAGGGGGCCTGAATGGAGAACACGAGCACCAGGAGAGGAAAACTGAGGTGAGTTTCAGAAAGCTTTCCCGATCCCACGGTGTAGCATCCGCTGGGTTTCCAGTGAGTGCTTTCGCTGTCGGAAGATTGCGTTGAACCTGGAGAGTTGGGAGCCATGGAATGGGGAGCACGCAGGATTCCTTTCAAGGGTCTGCATTTGCTTTCCCAACCTCACCAATCGTCTCAGCCCCAAGAGTGTCCAGCCTTCTGTCTTCTGCCGCTGGGGCTGTAGATGTGGTCAATCCTGGTTGCATGCCAGTCCCTGAACGCATTTTGGAAGAATTTCTCTCTGTTTTGCCCTGCTTGTTTCTTCTTTGTGTTGGAAATGTATCCTCAGAATGGGTCTGAGCTGATTTTCCCTGCTGGTTTTAGGCCGCTTTACACACACTTGATGCACTTACACAGAGATATCAAGACTTAGCTTTTAAGATGCTTACTAGTCGGATAGATACTTGTGCGATGAACAGGGTCTGGTGAGTCCAGTTGATTGAGCAAGGAGTAGGTCGTGTCCATTCCATATTCGGTTTTCGGAAGGGTATCTGTGCTCATTTCAAACTCGAGTTTTATGCGTCACCGCACCTCACCTTTCCCCTGAAGCAGGCATAAGTGTGTTTTCTAAAAGCGTGACTCTGTTCTGTTTGGGGATTCCGTTCATGGGGAGCGATTTTTACATTCCCTCGATAAGTGATATCATAAGTTTCTTTTTTTGTGGGACTTATTTCACTGAGGATGATCGTACCTAAATCCACTCGGGATGCTGCTACCAGCCTCATGACGTGGATTTCATGGCTGAGTGACACTCCATTGGACCTACGTAGCACCACTTGTCCACTTGTCCACTTGTCTTTGTCCACTTGTCCACTCGTCTTTGTCCACTTGGCTCTTTCCTGGGATATGAAACGTGTACCGGAGTGGAGGTTCTTGTCAAGACAGCAGCCCTCAACTTTGGGGTCCCTGTGTCTGGTTGATTTTTTCATTTTCCCAAGGTCAACGCCCATGTGTGGAAGTGCCCTATGCTCTGTGGTTCTGTGTTTTACATGGTTTGGGAAAGAGGATACACTTGTGAAGATTGGCTGTTGGCCATTGACATCCCGCCCATCAGCTTAACAAGGCTCCCTTGACTCCGTGGGCTGTCCTGCCTTTCTGGTTTTTAGACTTTTTTCGCCTGGCCCTTTTGCCCCGGGGGGGGGGGGGGCGAGAGATTTCTTTGTAGTGCTGATTTGCTCTCCCAGGTTGCTTGGTTGGCCAAAAAGGGCGTATGCGTTTTTTCCTGAATATATTCAGGAAAAAACGCATACGCCCTTTTTGGCCAACCGCATCATTGTCCACGTTCTGGCGCTTTTCATGTGCTATCGGGGCCATTCCGATGTACCCGTTGACATCCGTTTCCTGCAGTTCTGCCTTGCGTTCAGCGCCTCTTCGTAGCCTGCGCTCAATATATTTTGGGGCGATAGTTATCGTTTAGAACTCTGCAGGTTTGGGAAGTGCAGGGCCCCTGAGCTCCATTTCCCAAGTCGCTTTTTTGTGAGTGGGACGCAACACGGCTGGATGGCTTCACGCCCTATTGTCGATCCGCGGTGGCAGGCTGAACCGCTGGTGAATTCTTCTTCGTGATGGGAAATGAGAGTGACATGTGCCCGACCAAACACCTCCAGCGAGTCTCTCATTGGTTCCCCCTCTTGCAGTTCATCCTGCGGACAAATTGCAGACGGTACGAAAGAGGCATGGAAAGGCGCCGAGTCTCCAAGTGGGGAGATTGTTAGTAAGGGGGCCTGAATGGAGAACACGAGCACCAGGAGAGGAAAACTGAGGTGAGTTTCAGAAAGCTTTCCCGATCCCACGGTGTAGCATCCGCTGGGTTTCCAATGAGTGCTTTCGCTGTCGGAAGATTGCGTTGAACCTGGAGAGTTGGGAGCCATGGAATGGGGAGCACGCAGGATTCCTTTCAAGGGTCTGCATTTGCTTTCCCAACCTCACCAATCGTCTCAGCCCCAAGAGTGTCCAGCCTTATGTCTTCTGCCGCTGGGGCTGTAGATGTGGTCAATCCTGGTTGCATGCCAGTCCCTGAACGCATTTTGGAAGAATTTCTCTCTGTTTTGCCCTGCTTGTTTCTTCTTTGTGTTGGAAATGTATCCTCAGAATGGGTCTGAGCTGATTTTCCCTGCTGGTTTTAGGCCGCTTTACACACCCTTGATGCACTTACACAGAGATATCAAGACTTAGCTTTTAAGATGCTTACTAGTCGGATAGATACTTGTGCGATGAACAGGGTCTGGTGAGTCCAGTTGATTGAGCAAGGAGTAGGTCGTGTCCATTCCATATTCGGTTTTCGGAAGGGTATCTGTGCTCATTTCAAACTCGAGTTTTATGCGTCACCGCACCTCACCTTTCCCCTGAAGCAGGCATAAGTGTGTTTTCTAAAAGCGTGACTCTGTTCTGTTTGGGGATTCCGTTCATGGGGAGCGATTTTTACATTCCCTCGATAAGTGATATCATAAGTTTCTTTTTTTGTGGGACTTATTTCACTGAGGATGATCGTACCTAAATCCACTCAGGATGCTGCTACCAGCCTCATGACGTGGATTTCATGGCTGAGTGACACTCCATTGGACCTACGTAGCACCACTTGTCCACTTGTCCACTTGTCTTTGTCCACTTGTCCACTCGTCTTTGTCCACTTGGCTCTTTCCTGGGATATGAAACGTGTACCGGAGTGGAGGTTCTTGTCAAGACAGCAGCCCTCAACTTTGGGGTCCCTGTGTCTGGTTGATTTTTTCATTTTCCCAAGGTCAACGCCCATGTGTGGAAGTGCCCTATGCTCTGTGGTTCTGTGTTTTACATGGTTTGGGAAAGAGGATACACTTGTGAAGATTGGCTGTTGGCCATTGACATCCCGCCCATCAGCTTAACAAGGCTCCCTTGACTCCGTGGGCTGTCCTGCCTTTCTGGTTTTTAGACTTTTTTCGCCTGGCCCTTTTGCCCCCGGGGGGGGGGGCGAGAGATTTCTTTGTAGTGCTGATTTGCTCTCCCAGGTTGCTTGGTTGGCCAAAAAGGGCGTATGCGTTTTTTCCTGAATATATTCAGGAAAAAACGCATACGCCCTTTTTGGCCAACCGCATCATTGTCCACGTTCTGGCGCTTTTCATGTGCTATCGGGGCCATTCCGATGTACCCGTTGACATCCGTTTCCTGCAGTTCTGCCTTGCGTTCAGCGCCTCTTCGTAGCCTGCGCTCAATATATTTTGGGGCGATAGTTATCGTTTAGAACTCTGCAGGTTTGGGAAGTGCAGGGCCCCTGAGCTCCATTTCCCAAGTCGCTTTTTTGTGAGTGGGACGCAACACGGCTGGATGGCTTCACGCCCTATTGTCGATCCGCGGTGGCAGGCTGAACCGCTGGTGAATTCTTCTTCGTGATGGGAAATGAGAGTGACATGTGCCCGACCAAACACCTCCAGCGAGTCTCTCATTGGTTCCCCCTCTTGCAGTTCATCCTGCGGACAAATTGCAGACGGTACGAAAGAGGCATGGAAAGGCGCCGAGTCTCCAAGTGGGGAGATTGTTAGTAAGGGGGCCCGAATGGAGAACACGAGCACCAGGAGAGGAAAACTGAGGTGAGTTTCAGAAAGCTTTCCCGATCCCACGGTGTAGCATCCGCTGGGTTTCCAATGAGTGCTTTCGCTGTCGGAAGATTGCGTTGAACCTGGAGAGTTGGGACCCATGGAATGGGGAGCACGCAGGATTCCTTTCAAGGGTCTGCATTTGCTTTCCCAACCTCACCAATCGTCTCAGCCCCAAGAGTGTCCAGCCTTATGTCTTCTGCCGCTGGGGCTGTAGATGTGGTCAATCCTGGTTGCATGCCAGTCCCTGAACGCATTTTGGAAGAATTTCTCTCTGTTTTGCCCTGCTTGTTTCTTCTTTGTGTTGGAAATGTATCCTCAGAATGGGTCTGAGCTGATTTTCCCTGCTGGTTTTAGGCCGCTTTACACACCCTTGATGCACTTACACAGAGATATCAAGACTTAGCTTTTAAGATGCTTACTAGTCGGATAGATACTTGTGCGATGAACAGGGTCTGGTGAGTCCAGTTGATTGAGCAAGGAGTAGGTCGTGTCCATTCCATATTCGGTTTTCGGAAGGGTATCTGTGCTCATTTCAAACTCGAGTTTTATGCGTCACCGCACCTCACCTTTCCCCTGAAGCAGGCATAAGTGTGTTTTCTAAAAGCGTGACTCTGTTCTGTTTGGGGATTCCGTTCATGGGGAGCGATTTTTACATTCCCTCGATAAGTGATATCATAAGTTTCTTTTTTTGTGGGACTTATTTCACTGAGGATGATCGTACCTAAATCCACTCAGGATGCTGCTACCAGCCTCATGACGTGGATTTCATGGCTGAGTGACACTCCATTGGACCTACGTAGCACCACTTGTCCACTTGTCCACTTGTCTTTGTCCACTTGTCCACTCGTCTTTGTCCACTTGGCTCTTTCCTGGGATATGAAACGTGTACCGGAGTGGAGGTTCTTGTCAAGACAGCAGCCCTCAACTTTGGGGTCCCTGTGTCTGGTTGATTTTTTCATTTTCCCAAGGTCAACGCCCATGTGTGGAAGTGCCCTATGCTCTGTGGTTCTGTGTTTTACATGGTTTGGGAAAGAGGATACACTTGTGAAGATTGGCTGTTGGCCATTGACATCCCGCCCATCAGCTTAACAAGGCTCCCTTGACTCCGTGGGCTGTCCTGCCTTTCTGGTTTTTAGACTTTTTTCGCCTGGCCCTTTTGCCCCCGGGGGGGGGGGCGAGAGATTTCTTTGTAGTGCTGATTTGCTCTCCCAGGTTGCTTGGTTGGCCAAAAAGGGCGTATGCGTTTTTTCCTGAATATATTCAGGAAAAAACGCATACGCCCTTTTTGGCCAACCGCATCATTGTCCACGTTCTGGCGCTTTTCATGTGCTATCGGGGCCATTCCGATGTACCCGTTGACATCCGTTTCCTGCAGTTCTGCCTTGCGTTCAGCGCCTCTTCGTAGCCTGCGCTCAATATATTTTGGGGCGATAGTTATCGTTTAGAACTCTGCAGGTTTGGGAAGTGCAGGGCCCCTGAGCTCCATTTCACAAGTCGCTTTTTTGTGAGTGGGACGCAACACGGCTGGATGGCTTCACGCCCTATTGTCGATCCGCGGTGGCAGGCTGAACCGCTGGTGAATTCTTCTTCGTGATGGGAAATGAGAGTGACATGTGCCCGACCAAACACCTCCAGCGAGTCTCTCATTGGTTCCCCCTCTTGCAGTTCATCCTGCGGACAAATTGCAGACGGTACGAAAGAGGCATGGAAAGGCGCCGAGTCTCCAAGTGGGGAGATTGTTAGTAAGGGGGCCCGAATGGAGAACACGAGCACCAGGAGAGGAAAACTGAGGTGAGTTTCAGAAAGCTTTCCCGATCCCACGGTGTAGCATCCGCTGGGTTTCCAATGAGTGCTTTCGCTGTCGGAAGATTGCGTTGAACCTGGAGAGTTGGGAGCCATGGAATGGGGAGCACGCAGGATTCCTTTCAAGGGTCTGCATTTGCTTTCCCAACCTCACCAATCGTCTCAGCCCCAAGAGTGTCCAGCCTTATGTCTTCTGCCGCTGGGGCTGTAGATGTGGTCAATCCTGGTTGCATGCCAGTCCCTGAACGCATTTTGGAAGAATTTCTCTCTGTTTTGCCCTGCTTGTTTCTTCTTTGTGTTGGAAATGTATCCTCAGAATGGGTCTGAGCTGATTTTCCCTGCTGGTTTTAGGCCGCTTTACACACACTTGATGCACTTACACAGAGATATCAAGACTTAGCTTTTAAGATGCTTACTAGTCGGATAGATACTTGTGCGATGAACAGGGTCTGGTGAGTCCAGTTGATTGAGCAAGGAGTAGGTCGTGTCCATTCCATATTCGGTTTTCGGAAGGGTATCTGTGCTCATTTCAAACTCGAGTTTTATGCGTCACCGCACCTCACCTTTCCCCTGAAGCAGGCATAAGTGTGTTTTCTAAAAGCGTGACTCTGTTCTGTTTGGGGATTCCGTTCATGGGGAGCGATTTTTACATCCCCTCGATAAGTGATATCATAAGTTTCTTTTTTTGTGGGACTTATTTCACTGAGGATGATCGTACCTAAATCCACTCAGGATGCTGCTACCAGCCTCATGACGTGGATTTCATGGCTGAGTGACACTCCATTGGACCTACGTAGCACCACTTGTCCACTTGTCCACTTGTCTTTGTCCACTTGTCCACTCGTCTTTGTCCACTTGGCTCTTTCCTGGGATATGAAACGTGTACCGGAGTGGAGGTTCTTGTCAAGACAGCAGCCCTCAACTTTGGGGTCCCTGTGTCTGGTTGATTTTTTCATTTTCCCAAGGTCAACGCCCATGTGTGGAAGTGCCCTATGCTCTGTGGTTCTGTGTTTTACATGGTTTGGGAAAGAGGATACACTTGTGAAGATTGGCTGTTGGCCATTGACATCCCGCCCATCAGCTTAACAAGGCTCCCTTGACTCCGTGGGCTGTCCTGCCTTTCTGGTTTTTAGACTTTTTTCGCCTGGCCCTTTTGCCCCGGGGGGGGGGGGGGCGAGAGATTTCTTTGTAGTGCTGATTTGCTCTCCCAGGTTGCTTGGTTGGCCAAAAAGGGCGTATGCGTTTTTTCCTGAATATATTCAGGAAAAAACGCATACGCCCTTTTTGGCCAACCGCATCATTGTCCACGTTCTGGCGCTTTTCATGTGCTATCGGGGCCATTCCGATGTACCCGTTGACATCCGTTTCCTGCAGTTCTGCCTTGCGTTCAGCGCCTCTTCGTAGCCTGCGCTCAATATATTTTGGGGCGATAGTTATCGTTTAGAACTCTGCAGGTTTGGGAAGTGCAGGGCCCCTGAGCTCCATTTCACAAGTCGCTTTTTTGTGAGTGGGACGCAACACGGCTGGATGGCTTCACGCCCTATTGTCGATCCGCGGTGGCAGGCTGAACCGCTGGTGAATTCTTCTTCGTGATGGGAAATGAGAGTGACATGTGCCCGACCAAACACCTCCAGCGAGTCTCTCATTGGTTCCCCCTCTTGCAGTTCATCCTGCGGACAAATTGCAGACGGTACGAAAGAGGCATGGAAAGGCGCCGAGTCTCCAAGTGGGGAGATTGTTAGTAAGGGGGCCCGAATGGAGAACACGAGCACCAGGAGAGGAAAACTGAGGTGAGTTTCAGAAAGCTTTCCCGATCCCACGGTGTAGCATCCGCTGGGTTTCCAATGAGTGCTTTCGCTGTCGGAAGATTGCGTTGAACCTGGAGAGTTGGGAGCCATGGAATGGGGAGCACGCAGGATTCCTTTCAAGGGTCTGCATTTGCTTTCCCAACCTCACCAATCGTCTCAGCCCCAAGAGTGTCCAGCCTTATGTCTTCTGCCGCTGGGGCTGTAGATGTGGTCAATCCTGGTTGCATGCCAGTCCCTGAACGCATTTTGGAAGAATTTCTCTCTGTTTTGCCCTGCTTGTTTCTTCTTTGTGTTGGAAATGTATCCTCAGAATGGGTCTGAGCTGATTTTCCCTGCTGGTTTTAGGCCGCTTTACACACACTTGATGCACTTACACAGAGATATCAAGACTTAGCTTTTAAGATGCTTACTAGTCGGATAGATACTTGTGCGATGAACAGGGTCTGGTGAGTCCAGTTGATTGAGCAAGGAGTAGGTCGTGTCCATTCCATATTCGGTTTTCGGAAGGGTATCTGTGCTCATTTCAAACTCGAGTTTTATGCGTCACCGCACCTCACCTTTCCCCTGAAGCAGGCATAAGTGTGTTTTCTAAAAGCGTGACTCTGTTCTGTTTGGGGATTCCGTTCATGGGGAGCGATTTTTACATCCCCTCGATAAGTGATATCATAAGTTTCTTTTTTTGTGGGACTTATTTCACTGAGGATGATCGTACCTAAATCCACTCAGGATGCTGCTACCAGCCTCATGACGTGGATTTCATGGCTGAGTGACACTCCATTGGACCTACGTAGCACCACTTGTCCACTTGTCCACTTGTCTTTGTCCACTTGTCCACTCGTCTTTGTCCACTTGGCTCTTTCCTGGGATATGAAACGTGTACCGGAGTGGAGGTTCTTGTCAAGACAGCAGCCCTCAACTTTGGGGTCCCTGTGTCTGGTTGATTTTTTCATTTTCCCAAGGTCAACGCCCATGTGTGGAAGTGCCCTATGCTCTGTGGTTCTGTGTTTTACATGGTTTGGGAAAGAGGATACACTTGTGAAGATTGGCTGTTGGCCATTGACATCCCGCCCATCAGCTTAACAAGGCTCCCTTGACTCCGTGGGCTGTCCTGCCTTTCTGGTTTTTAGACTTTTTTCGCCTGGCCCTTTTGCCCCCCGGGGGGGGGCGAGAGATTTCTTTGTAGTGCTGATTTGCTCTCCCAGGTTGCTTGGTTGGCCAAAAAGGGCGTATGCGTTTTTTCCTGAATATATTCAGGAAAAAACGCATACGCCCTTTTTGGCCAACCGCATCATTGTCCACGTTCTGGCGCTTTTCATGTGCTATCGGGGCCATTCCGATGTACCCGTTGACATCCGTTTCCTGCAGTTCTGCCTTGCGTTCAGCGCCTCTTCGTAGCCTGCGCTCAATATATTTTGGGGCGATAGTTATCGTTTAGAACTCTGCAGGTTTGGGAAGTGCAGGGCCCCTGAGCTCCATTTCACAAGTCGCTTTGTTGTGAGTGGGACGCAACACGGCTGGATGGCTTCACGCCCTATTGTCGATCCGCGGTGGCAGGCTGAACCGCTGGTGAATTCTTCTTCGTGATGGGAAATGAGAGTGACATGTGCCCGACCAAACACCTCCAGCGAGTCTCTCATTGGTTCCCCCTCTTGCAGTTCATCCTGCGGACAATTTGCAGACGGTACGAAAGAGGCATGGAAAGGCGCCGAGTCTCCAAGTGGGGAGATTGTTAGTAAGGGGGCCCGAATGGAGAACACGAGCACCAGGAGAGGAAAACTGAGGTGAGTTTCAGAAAGCTTTCCCGATCCCACGGTGTAGCATCCGCTGGGTTTCCAATGAGTGCTTTCGCTGTCGGAAGATTGCGTTGAACCTGGAGAGTTGGGAGCCATGGAATGGGGAGCACGCAGGATTCCTTTCAAGGGTCTGCATTTGCTTTCCCAACCTCACCAATCGTCTCAGCCCCAAGAGTGTCCAGCCTTATGTCTTCTGCCGCTGGGGCTGTAGATGTGGTCAATCCTGGTTGCATGCCAGTCCCTGAACGCATTTTGGAAGAATTTCTCTCTGTTTTGCCCTGCTTGTTTCTTCTTTGTGTTGGAAATGTATCCTCAGAATGGGTCTGAGCTGATTTTCCCTGCTGGTTTTAGGCCGCTTTACACACACTTGATGCACTTACACAGAGATATCAAGACTTAGCTTTTAAGATGCTTACTAGTCGGATAGATACTTGTGCGATGAACAGGGTCTGGTGAGTCCAGTTGATTGAGCAAGGAGTAGGTCGTGTCCATTCCATATTTGGTTTTCGGAAGGGTATCTGTGCTCATTTCAAACTCGAGTTTTATGCGTCACCGCACCTCACCTTTCCCCTGAAGCAGGCATAAGTGTGTTTTCTAAAAGCGTGACTCTGTTCTGTTTGGGGATTCCGTTCATGGGGAGCGATTTTTACATTCCCTCGATAAGTGATATCATAAGTTTCTTTTTTTGTGGGACTTATTTCACTGAGGATGATCGTACCTAAATCCACTCAGGATGCTGCTACCAGCCTCATGACGTGGATTTCATGGCTGAGTGACACTCCATTGGACCTACGTAGCACCACTTGTCCACTTGTCCACTTGTCTTTGTCCACTTGTCCACTCGTCTTTGTCCACTTGGCTCTTTCCTGGGATATGAAACGTGTACTGGAGTGGAGGTTCTTGTCAAGACAGCAGCCCTCAACTTTGGGGTCCCTGTGTCTGGTTGATTTTTTCATTTTCCCAAGGTCAACGCCCATGTGTGGAAGTGCCCTATGCTCTGTGGTTCTGTGTTTTACATGGTTTGGGAAAGAGGATACACTTGTGAAGATTGGCTGTTGGCCATTGACATCCCGCCCATCAGCTTAACAAGGCTCCCTTGACTCCGTGGGCTGTCCTGCCTTTCTGGTTTTTAGACTTTTTTCGCCTGGCCCTTTTGCCCCGGGGGGGGGGGCGAGAGATTTCTTTGTAGTGCTGATTTGCTCTCCCAGGTTGCTTGGTTGGCCAA